>NW_027488379.1:1287186-1608982 GCF_051014445.1 Colletes latitarsis | reverse complement strand
GGTACCGCATTACTACGTGATCCAAACCAGAAAAAGGCTAGGATCTGGCCAACAAGTATGCGAAAAATGCTAAAGTATGAGCCAGATGATTGCAAATTCCAGAACTAACCCTGACATAACCAGCGTTATCCTCTAGAATACGAATCGGAACATGGTTTTAATGACTGTTTCAGTGTTGTAACACATTACTACGTGATCCAAACCAGAAAAATCCCAGGATCGGGCTAACAAGAATGCGAAAAACGCGAAAGTACGAGCTAGATGAGGGAAAATCCCAGACCTAACCGAGACGTAACCGGCGTTATCCCCTAAAATATTAATCGCAACCAGTTCAATTGACTGTTTCGGTGTGGAACCTCATTACTACAAGATCCAAAACAGAAAAAACCCAGGATCGGGCTAACAAGTATGCGAAAAACGCGAAAGTATGAGCCAGATGATTGCAAATACCAGAACTACCCCAGGCATAACCAGCGTTATCCTCTAAAATACTAAGCGAAACCAGCTTCTATTGACTGTTTCAGTGTGGTACCACATTACTACGTGATCCAAGCCAAAAAAAGGCCAGGATCTGGCCAGCAAGTATGCGAAAAACGCGAAAGTACGAGCCAGATGAGGACATATCCCAGACCTACCCGAGACGTAACCGGCGTTATCCTCTAGAATACGAATCGGAACATGCTTTTAATGACTGTTTCAGTGTTGTAACACATTACTACGTGATCCAAACCAGAAAAATCCCAGGATCGGGCTAACAAGAATGCGAAAAACGCGAAAGTACGAGCTAGATGAGGGAAAATCCCAGTCCTAACCGAGACGTAACCGGCGTTATCCCCTAAAGTATTAATCGCAACCAGGTTTAATTGACTGTTTCGGTGTGGAACCACATTACTACGGGATCCAAACCAGAAAAAACCCAGGATCTGGTCAACAAGTATGTGAAAAACGCGAAAGTATGAGCCAGATGATTGCAGATACCAGAACTATCCCAGGCATAACCAGCGTTATCCTCTAAAATACTAAGCGGAACCAGCTTTTATTGACAGTGTGGTACCACATTACTACGTGATCCAAACCAGAAAAAGCCCAGGATCTGGCCAACAAGTATGCGAAACGTGCGAAAGTACGAGGCAGATGAGGGCAAATCCCAGACCTAACCGTGACATAACCGGCGTTATCCCCTAAAATATTAATCGCAACCAGTTCAATTGACTGTTTCGGTGTGGAACCTCATTACTACAAGATCCAAAACAGAAAAAACCCAGGATCGGGCTAACAAGTATGCGAAAAACGCGAAAGTATGAGCCAGATGATTGCAAATACCAGAACAATCCCAGGCATAACCAGCGTTATCCTCTAAAATAATAAGCGGCACCAGCTTTTATTGACAGTGTGGTACCACATTACTACGTGATCCAAACCAGAAAAAGCCCAGGATCTGGCCAACAAGTATGCGAAAAACGCGAAAGTACGAGCCAGATAAGGACAAATCCCAGACCTACCCGAGACATAACCAGCGTTATCCTCTAAAATATAAATCCCAACCAGGTTTAATTGACTGTTTCGGTGTTGTGCCGTATTACTACGTGATCCAAACCAGAAAAAGGCCAGGATCTGGCCAACAAGTATGCGAAAAACGCGAAAGTACGAGCCAGATAAGGACAAATCCCAGACCTACCCGAGACATAACCGGCGTTATCCTCTAAAATATTAATCGCAACCAGTTTAATTGACTGTTTCGGTGTGGAACCTCATTACTACGGGATCCACAACAGAAAAAACCCAGGATCTGGTCAACAAATATGCGAAAAACGCGAAAGTATGAGCCAGAGGATTGCAAATACCAGAACTAACCCAGACATAACCAGCGTTATCCTCTAAAATACTTATCGGAACCAGCTTCTATTGACTGTTTCAGTTTGGTACCACATTACTACGTGTGCCAAACGAGAAAAGGGTCTGGCCAACAAGTGTGCGAAAAACGCGAAAGTGTGAGCCAGATGATTTCAAATACCAGAACTAACACAGACATAACCAGCGTTATTCTCTAAAATACTAATCGAAACCAGCTTTTATTGACTGTTTCAGTGTGGCACCACATTACTACGGGATCCAAACCAGAAAAAACCCAGGATCTGGCCAACAAGTATGCGACAAACGCGAAAGTATGAGGCAGATGATTGCAAATACCAGAACTAACCCAGGCATAACCAGCGTTATCCTCTAAAATATTAATCGCAACCAGGTTAAATTGACTGTTTCGTTGTGGAACCACATTACTGCGGGATCCAAACCAGAAAAGACCCAGGGTCTGGCCAACAAGTATGCGAAAAATGCGAAAGTACGATCCAGATGAGGGCAAATCTCAGACCTAACCGAGACATAACCGGCGTTATCCTCTAAAATATTATTCGCAAACAGGTTTAATTGACTGTTTCGGTGTGGTACCACATTACTACGTGGTCCAAGCCAGAAAAAGGCAAGGATCTGGCCAACAAGTATGCGAAAAACGCGAAAGTACGAGCCAGATGAGGACAAATCCCAGACCTACCCGAGACATAACCGGCGTTATCCTCTAAAATATTAATCGCAACCAGTTTAATTGACTGTTTCGGTGTGGTACCACATTACTACGTGATCCAAACCAGAAAAAGCCCAGGATCTGGCCAACAAGTATGCGAAAAACGCGAATATATGAGCCATATGATTGCAAATACCAGAACTAACCCTGACATAACCAGCGTTATCCTCTAAAATACGCATCGGAACATGCTTTTAATGACTGTTTCAGTGTGGTACCACATTACAACGTGATCCAAACCAGAAAAAGCCCAGGATCGGGCCAACAAGAATGCGAAAAATGCGAAAGTACGAGCCTGATGAGGGAAAATCCCAGACCTAACCGAGACGTAACCGGCGTTATCCCCTAAAATATTAATCGCAACCAGGTGTAATTGACTGTTTCGGTGTGGTACCGCACTGCTACGATGATCCAAACCAGAAAGAGGCCAGGATCTGGCCAACAAGTATGCGAAAATTGCGAAAGTATGAGCCAGATGATTGCAAATACCAGAACTAACCCAGACATAACCAGCGATATCCTCTAAAATATTAATCGCAACCAGGTTTAATTGACTGTTTCGGTGTGGTACTGCATTACTGCGTGATCCAGACCAGAAAAAGGCCAGGATCTCGCCAACAAGTATGCGCAAAATGCGCAAGTACGAGCCAGTTGAGGGCAAATCCCAGACCAAACCGAGACATAACCGGCGCTATCCTCTAAAATATTAATCGCAACCAGGTTTAATTGACCGTTTCGGTGTGGTACCGCATTACTACGTGATCCAAACCAGAAAAAGGCCAGGATCTGGCCAACAAGTATGCGAAAAATGCGAAAGTATGAGCCAGATGATTGCAAATTCCAGAACTAACCCTGACATAACCAGCGTTATCCTCCAGAATACGAATCGGAACATGCTTTTAATGACTGTTTCAGTGTTGTAACACGTTACTACGTGATCCGAACCAGAAAAATCCCAGGATCGGGCCAAGAAGAATGCGAAAAACGCGAAACTACGAGCCAGATGAGGGAAAATCCCAGACCTAACCAAGACGTAACCGGCGTTATCCCCTAAAATATTAATCGCAACCAGGTTTAATTGACTGTTTCGGTGTGGAACCACATTACTACGGGATCCAAACCAGAAAAAACCCAAGATCTGGCCAACAAGTATGCGAAAAACGCGAAAGTATGAGCCAGATGATTGCAAATACCAGAACTAACACAGACATAACCAGCGTTATCCTCTAAAATACTTATCGGAACCAGCTTCTATTGACTGTTTCAGTGTGGAACCTCATTACAACGGGATCCAAAACAGAAAAAACCCAGGATCTGGCCAACAAGTATGCGACAAACGCGAAAGTATGAGGCTGATGATTGCAAATACCAGAACTAACCCAGGCATAACCAGCGATATCCTCTAAAGTATTAATCGGAACCAGGTTTAATTGACTGTTTCAGTGTTGTACCACTTTACTACGTGGTCCAAGCCAGAAGAAGGCCAGGATGTGGCCAACAAGTATGCGAAAAATGCGAAAGTACGAGCCAGATGAGGGCAAATACCAGACCTAACCGAGACATAACCGGCGTTATCCTCTAAAATATTAATCGCAACCTGGTTAAATTGTCTGTTTCGTTGTGGAACCAGATTACTGCGGGATCCAAACCAGAAAAAACCCAGGGTCTGGCCAACAAGTATGCGAAAAATGCGAAAGTACGATCCAGATGAGGGCAAATCCCAGGCCTAAGCGAGCCATAACCGGCGTTATCCTCTAAAATATTATTCGCAACCAGGTTTAATTGACTGTTTCGGTGTGGTACCACATTACTACGTGGTCCAAGCCAGAAAAAGGCAAGGATCTGGCCAACAAGTATGCAAGAAACGCGAAAGTACGAGCCAGATGAGGACAAATCCCAGACCTACCCGAGACATAACCGGCGTTATCCTCTAAAATATGAATCGCAACCAGTTTAGTTGACTGTTTCGGTGTGGTACCACATTACTACGAGATCCAAACCTGAAGAAGCCCAGGATCTGGCCAACAAGTATGCGAAAAACGCGAATATATGAGCCATATGATTGCAAATACCAGAACTAACCCTGACATAACCAGCGTTATCCTCAAAAATACGCATCAGAACATGCTTTTAATGACTGTTTCAGTGTGGTATCACATTACAACGTGATCCAAACCAGAAAAAGCCCAGGATCGGGCCAACAAGAATGCGAAACATGCGAAAGTACGAGCCTGTTGAGGGAAAATCCCAGACCTAACCGAGACGTAACCGGCGTTATCCCCTAAAATATTAATCGCAATCAGGTGTAATTGACTGTTTCGTTGTGGAACCTCATTACTACGGGATCCAAACCAGAAAAAACCCAGGATCTGGCCAACAAGTATGCGAAAAATGCGAAAGTACGCGCCAGCTGCGGGCAAATACCAGACCTAACCGAGACATTACCGGCATTATCCTCTAAAATATTAATCGCAACCAGATTTAATTGACTGTTTCGGTGTGGTACCGCATTACTACGTGATCCAAACGAGAAAAAGCCCGGGATCTGGCCAACAAGTATGCGAAAAACGCGAAAGTATGTGCCAGATGATAGCAAATACCAGAACTAACCCAGACGTAACTAGCGTTATCCTCTAAAATACTTATAGGAACCAGCTTCTATTGACTGTTTCAGTGTGGTACCACATTACTACGTGATCCAAACCAGAAAAGGGCCAGGGTCTGGCCAACAAGTATGCGAAAAATGGGAAAGTCCGAGCCAGATGAGGACAAATCCCAGACCTACCCGAGACATAACCGGTGTTATCCTCTAAAATATTAATCTCAACCAGGTTTAATTGACTGTTTCGTTGTGGAACCACATTACTACGGGATCCAAACCAGAAAAAACCCAGGATCTGGCCAACAAGTATGCGAAAAATGCGAAAGTATGAGCCAGATGATTGCAAATACCAGAACTAACACAGACATAACCAGCGTTATCCTCTAAAATACTTATCGGAACCAGCTTCTATTGACTGTTTCAGTGTGGTACCACATTACTACGTGATCCAAACCAGAAAAGGTCCAGGGTCTGGCCAACAAGTGTGCGGAAATCGCGAACGTATGAGCCAGATGATTGCAAATACCAGACCAATCCCAGGCATAACCAGCGTTATCCTCTAAAATATTTATCGCAACCAGGTTTAATTGACTGTTTCGGTGTTGTACCGCATTACTACGTGATCCAAACCAGAAAAAGCCCAGGATATGGCCAGCAAGTATGCGAAAAATACGAATATATGATCCAGATGATTGCAAATACCAGAACTAACCCTGACATAACCATCGTTATCCTCTAAAATATTTATCGCAACCAGGTTTAATTGACTGTTTCGGTGTTGTACCGCATTACTACGTGATCCAAACCAGAAAGAGGCCAGGATCTGGCCAACAAGAATAAGAAAAAAGCGAAAGTACGAGCCAGATGTGGGCAAATCCCAGACCCACCCGAGACATAACCGGCATTATCCTCTAAAATATTAATCGCAACCAGGTTTAATTGACTGCTTCAGTGTGGTACCACATTACTACGTATTCCAAACCAGAAAAAGCCCAGGATCTGGCCAGCAAGTATGCGAAAAATACGAATATATGATCCAGATGATTGCAAATACCAGAACTAACCCTGACATAACCATCGTTATCCTCTAAAATATTTATCGCAACCAGGTTTAATTGACTGTTTCGGTGTTGTACCGCATTACTACGTGATCCAAACCAGAAAGAGGCCAGGATCTGGCCAACAAGAATAAGAAAAAAGCGAAAGTACGAGCCAGATGTGGGCAAATCCCAGACCCACCCGAGACATAACCGTCATTATCCTCTAAAATATTAATCGCAACCAGGTTTAATTGACTGCTTCAGTGTGGTACCACATTACTACGTATTCCAAACCAGAAAAAGCCCAGGATCTGGCCAGCAAGTATGCGAAAAATACGAATATATGATCCAGATGATTGCAAATACCAGAACTAACCCTGACATAACCAGCGTTATTCTCTAAAATATTAATCAGAACTAGGTATAATTGACTGTTTCGGTGTGGTACCGCATTGCTACGATGATCCAAACCAGAAAAAGGCCATGATCTGGCCAACAAGTATGCGAAAAACGTTAATGTACGAGCCAGATGAGGACAAATCCCAGACCTACCCGAGCCATAACCGGCGTTATCCTCTAAAATATTAATCTCAACCAGGATTAATTGACTGTTTCGTTGTGGAACCTCATTACTACGGGATCCAAACCAGAAAAAACCCAGGATCTGGCCAACAAGTATGCGAAAAATGCGAAAGTATGAGCCAGATGATTGCAAATACCAGAACTAACCCAGACATAACCGGCGTTATCCCCTAAAATATTAATCGCAACCAGGTTTAATTGACCGTTTCGGTGTGGTACCGCATTACTACGTGATCCAAAGCAGAGAAAGGCCAGGATCTGGCCAACAAGGATGAGAAAAATACGAATATATGATCCAGATGATTACAAATACCAGAACTAACCCTGACATAACCAGCGTTATCCTCTAAAATATTAATCGCAACCAGGTATAATTGACTGTTTCGGTGTGGTACCGCATTGCTACGATGATCCAAACCAGAAAAAGGCCATGATCTGGCCAACAAGTATGCGAAAAATGCGAAAGTGTGAGCCAGATGATTGCAAATACCAGAACTATGCCCGACATAACCAGCGTTATCCTCTAAAATACGAATCGAAACATGCTTTTAATGACTGTTTCAGTGTGGTAACACATTACTACGAGATCCAAACCAGAAAAATCTCAGGATCAGGCCAACAAGAATGCGAGAAACCCGAAAGTACGAGCCACATGAGGGAAAATCCCTGACCTAACCCAGACATAACCGGCGTTATCCTCTAAAATATTAATCGCAACCAGGTTTAATTGACTGTTTCAGTGTGGTACCACATTACTACGTGATCCAAACCAGAAAAAGCCCAGGATCTGGCAAAAGGTATGCGAAAAATGCGAAAGTATGAGCCAGATGATTGCAAATACCAGAACTAACCCAGACATAACCAGCGTTATCCTCTAAAATATTAATCGCAACCAGGTTTAATTGACTGTTTCGGTGTGGTACTTCATTACTACGTGATCCAGACCAGATAAAAGCCTGGATCTGGCCAACAAGTATGCGCAAAATGCGAAAGTACGAGCCAGATGAGGGCAAATCCCAGCAAAAACCGAGACATAACCGGCGTTATCCTCTAAAATATTAATCGCAACCAGGTTTAATTGACTGTTTCGGTGTTGTACCGCATTACTACGTGATCCAAACCAGAAAAAGGCAATTATCTGGCCAGCAAGTATGCGAAAAATGCGAAAATATGAGCCAGATGGTTGCAAATACCAGAACTATGCCTGACATAACCAGCGTTATCCTCTAAAATACGAATCGGAACATGCTTTTAATGACTGTTTTAGTGTGGTAACACATTACTACGAGATCCAAACCAGAAGAATCCCAGGATCTGGCCAACAAGTATGCGAAAAACGTGAAAGTACGCGTCAGATGAGGACAAATCCCAGACCTACCCGAGACACAACCGGCGTTATACTCTAAAATATTAATCGCATCCAGCTTAATTGACTGTTTCGGTGTGGAACCTCATTACTACGGGATCCAAACCAGAAAAAAACCCAGGATACGGCCAACAAGTATGCGAAAAATGCGATGGTATGAGCCAGATGAGGGCAAATACCAGACCTAACCCAGACATAACCGGCGTTATCCGCTAAAATATTAATCTCAACCAGGTTTAATTGACTGTTTCGTTGTGGAACCACATTACTACGGGATCCAAACCAGAGAAAACCCACTATCTGGCCAACAGGTATGCGAAAAATGCGAAAGTATGAGCCAGATGAGGGCAAATCCCAGAACTAACCGAGACATAACCGGCGTTTTCCTGTAAAATATTAACCGCAAACCAGGTTTAATTGACTGTTTCGGTGTGGTAACGCATTACTACGTGATCCAAAACAGAAAAAGCTCAGGATCTGGCCAACAACTATGAGAAAAACGCGAAAGTATGTGCCAGATGATAGCAAATACCAGAACTAACCCAGACATAACTAGCGTTATCCTCTAAAATACTTATAGGAACCAGCTTCTATTGACTGTTTCAGTGTGGTACCACATTACTACGTGATCCAAACCAGAAAAGGGCCAGGGTCTGGCCAACAAGTATGCGAAAAATGCGAAAGTATGAGCCAGATGAGGGCAAATCCCAGACCTAACCGAGACATAACCGGCGTTATCCTGTAAAATATTAACCGCAAACCAGGTTTAATTGACTGTTTCGGTGTGGTAACGCATTACTACGTGATCCAAACCAGAAAAAGGCCAGGATCTGGCCAACAAGTATGCGAAAAATGCGAAAGTACGAGCCAGATGAGGGCAAATACCGGACCTAACCGAGACATAACCGGCGTTATCCTCTAAAATATTAATCGCAACCAGGTTTAATTGACTGTTTCGGTGTGGAACCACATTACTACGGGATCCAAGCCTGAAAAAGGCCAGGATCTGGCCAACAAGTATGCGAAAAACGCGAAAGTGCGAGCCAGATGATTGCAAATACCAGAACTCACCCAGACATAACCAGCGCTATCCTCTAAAATACTAATCTGAACCAGGTTTAATTGACTGCTTCAGTGTGGTACCACATTACTACGTGATCCAAACCAGAAAAAGCCCAGGATCTGGCCAACAGGTATGCGAAAAACGCGAAAGTATGTGCCAGATGATAGCAAATACCAGAACTCACCCAGACATAACCAGCGTTATCCTCTAAAATACTAATTGGAACCAGCTTCTATTGACTGTTTCAGTGTGGTACAACATTACTACGTGATCCAAACCAGAAAAAGGCCAGGATCTGGCCAACAAGTATGCGAAAAATGCGAAAGTACGAGCCAGATGAGGGCAAATACCAGACCTACCCGAGACATAACCAGCGTTATCCTCTAAAATATTAGTCGCAACCAGTTTAATTGACTGTTTCGGTGTGGAACCTCATTACTACGGGATCCAAAACAGAAAAAGCTCAGGATCGGGCCAACAAGAATGCGAAAAATGCGAAAGTACGAGCCAGATGAGGGAAAATCCCAGACCTATCCGAGACGTAACCGGCGTTATCCCCTAAAATATTAATCGCAACCAGGTTTAATTGACTGTTTCGGTGTGGTACTGCATTACTACGTGATCCAGACCAGAAAAAGGCCAGGATCTGGCCAACAAGTATGCGCGAAACGCGAAAGTACGAACCAGATGAGGGCAAATCCCAGACCAAACCGAGACATAACCGGCGTTATCCTCTAAAATATTAAACGCAACCGGGTTTAATTGACTGTTTCGGTGTGGTACCGCATTACTACGGGATCCAAACCTGAAAAAACCCAGAATCTGGCCGACAACTATGAGAAAAACGCGAAAGTGTGAGCCAGATGGTTGCAAATACCAGAACTATCCCAGACATACCCAGCGTTATCCAGTAAAATATTATTCGCAACCAGGTTTAGTTGACTGTTTCGGTGTGGTACCGCATTACTACGTGATCCAAACCTGCAAGAGGCCAGGATCTGGCCAACAAGTACGCGAAAAACACGAAAGTACGAGCCAGATGATTGCAAATACCAGAACTCACCCAGACATAACCAGCGCTATCCTCTAAAATAATAATCTGAACCAGGTTTAATTGACTGTTTCAGTGTGGTACAACATTACTACGGGATCCAAAACAGAAAAAACCCAGGATCTGGTCAACAAGTACGCGAAAAACGCGAAAGTATGAGCCAGCTGATTGCAAATACCAGAACTAACACAGACATAACCAGCGTTATCCCCTAAAATACTAATCGGAACCTGCTTTTATTGACTGTTTCAGTGTGGTACCACATTACTACGGGATCCAAATCAGAAAAAGCCCAGGATCTGGCCAACAAGAATGCGAAAAATGCGAAAGTACGAGCCAGATGGGGGCAAATCCCAGACCAAACCGAGACATAACCTGCGTTATCCTGTAAAATATTAATCGCAAACAGGTTTAATTGACTGTTTCAGTGTGGTACCACATTACTACGTGATCCAAACCAGAAAAAGCCCAGGATCTGGCCAACAAGTATGCGAAAAACGCGAATGTATGAGCCAGATGATTGCAAATACCAGAACTAACTCAGACATGACCAGCGTTATCCTCTAAAATACTGATCGGAACCAGCTTCTATTGACTGTTTCGGTGTGGAACCACATTACTACGTGATCCAAACCAGAAAAAGCCCAGGATCTGGCCAACAAGTATGCGAAAAACGCGAATGTATGAGCCAGATGATAGCAAATACCAGAACTAACCCAGACATAACCAGCGTTATCCTCTAAAATACTTATAGGAACCAGCTTCTATTCACTGTTTCAGTGTGGTACCACATTACTACGTGATCCAAACCAGAAAAGGGCCAGGGTCTGGCCAACAAGTATGCGAAAAATGGGAATGTCCGAGCCAGATGAGGGCAAATACCAGACCTAACCGAGACATAACCGGCGTTATCCTCTAAAATATTAATCGCAACCAGGTTCAATTGACTGTTTCGGTGTGGAACCACATTACTACGGGATCCAAACCAGAAAAAACCCAGGATCTGGCCAACAACTATGAGAAAAACGCGAAAGTATGAGCCAGATGATTGCAAATACCAGAACTAACCCAGACATAACCAGCGTTATCCTCTAAAATATTAATCGCAACCAGGTTTAATTGACTGTTTCGGTGTTGTACCGCATTACTACGTGATCCAAACCAGAGAGAGGCCAGGATCTGGCCAACAAGAATGCGAAAAAAGCGAAAGTACGAGCCAGATGTGGGCAAATCCCAGACCTACCCGAGACATAACCGGCGTTATCCTCTAAAATATTAATCGCAACCATGTTTAATTGACTGTTTCAGTGTGGTACCACATTACTACGTGATCCAAACCAGAAAAAGCCCAGGATCTGGCCAACAAGTATGCGAAAAACGCGAATGTATGAGCTAGATGATTGCAAATACCAGAACTAACCCAGACATAACCACCGTTATCCTCTAAAATACTGATCGGAACCAGCTTCTATTGACTGTTTCAGTGTGGTACCACATTGCTACGTGATCCAAACCAGAAAAAGGCCAGGATCTGGCCAACAAGTATGCGAAAAACGTGAAAGTACGAGCCAGATGAGGACAAGTCCCAGACCTACCTGAGACATAACTGGCGTTATCCTCTAAAATGTTATTCGCAACCAGGTTTAATTGACTGTTTCAGTCTGGTACCACTTTACTACGTGGTCCAAAACAGAAGAAGGCCAGGATCTGGCTAACAAGTATGCGAAAAATGCGATAGTCCGAGCCAGATGAGGGCAAATACCAGACCTAACCGAGACATAACTGGCGTTATCCTCGAAAATATTAATCGCAACCAGGTTCAATTGACTGTTTCAGTGTGGTACCACATTAATACGTGATCCAAACCAGAAAAAGCCCAGGATCTGGCCAACAAGTATGCGAAAAACGCGAATGTATGAGCCAGATGATAGCAAATACCGGAACTAACTCAGACATGACCAGCGTTATCCTCTAAAATACTTATAGGAACCAGCTTCTATTCACTGTTTCAGTGTGGTACCACATTACTACGTGATCCAAACCAGAAAAGGGCCAGGGTCTGGCCAACAAGTGTGCGAAAAACGCGTAAGTATGAGCCAGATGATTGCAAATACCAGAACTAACACAGACATAACCAGCGTTATCCCCTAAAATACTAATCGCAACCTGCTTTTATTGACTGTTTCTGTGTGGTACCACATTACTACGGGATCCAAATCAGAAAAAGCCCAGGATCTGGCCAACAAGTATGCGAAAGACGCGAATGTATGAGCCAGATGATAGCAAATACCGGAACTAACTCAGACATGACCAGCGTTATCCTCTAAAATACTTATAGGAACCAGCTTCTATTCACTGTTTCAGTGTGGTACCACATTACTACGTGATCCAAACCAGAAAAGGGCCAGGGTCTGGCCAACAAGTATGCGAAAAATGGGAATGTCCGAGCCAGATGAGGGCAAATACCAGACCTAACCGAGACATAACCGGCGTTATCCTCTAAAATATTAATCACAACCAGGTTCAATTGACTGTTTCGGTGTGGAGCCACATTACTACGGGATCCAAACCAGAAAAAACCCAGGATCTGGCCAACAACTATGAGAAAAACGCGAAAGTACGAGCCAGATGGGGGCAAATCCCAGACCTAACCGAGACATAACCAGCGTTATCCTCTAAAATATTATTCGCAACCAGGTTTAATTGACTGTTTCGGTGTTGTACCGCATTACTACGTGATCCAAACCAGAGAGAGGCCAGGATCTGGCCAACAAGAATAAGAAAAAAGCGAAAGTACGAGCCAGATGTGGGCAAATCCCAGACCTACCCGAGACATAACCGGCGTTATCCTCTAAAATATTAATCGCAACCAGGTTTAATTGACTGTTTCAGTGTGGTACCACATTAATACGTGATCCAAACCAGAAAAAGCCCAGGATCTGGCCAACAAGTATGCGAAAAACGCGAATGTATGAGCTAGATGATTGCAAATACCAGAACTAACCCAGACATAACCACCGTTATCCTCTAAAATACTGATCGGAACCAGCTTCTATTGACTGTTTCAGTGTGGTACCACATTACTACGTGATCCAAACCAGAAAAAGGCCAGGATCTGGCCAACAGGTATGCGAAAAACGTGAAACTACGAGCCAGATGAGGACAAATCCCAGACCTACCTGAGACATAACTGGCGTTATCCTCTAAAATATTAATCTCAACCAGGTTTAATTGACTGTTTCGTTGTGGAACCACATTACTACGGGATCCAAACCAGAAAAACCCCAGGATCTGGCCAACAAGTATGCGAAAAATGCGAATATATGATCCAGATGAGGGCAAATCCCAGAAAAAACCGAGACATAACCGGCGTTATCCTCTAAAATATTAATCGCAAGCAGGTTTAATTGACTGTTTCGGTGTGGTGACGCATTACTACGTGATCCAAACCAGAAAAAGGCCAGGATCTGGCCAACAAGTATGCGAAAAATGCGAAAGTACGAGCCAGATGAGGACAAATCCCAGACCTACCCGAGACATAACCGGCGTTATCCTTTAAAATATTAATCTCAACCAGGTTTAATTGACTGTTTCTTTGTGGAACCACATTACTACGTGATCCAAACCAGAAAAGGGCCAGGGTCTGGCCAACAAGTATGCGAAAAATGGGAATGTCCGAGCCAGATGAGGGCAAATACCAGACCTAACCGAGACATAACCGGCGTTATCCTCTAAAATATTAATCGCAACCAGGTTCAATTGACTGTTTCGGTGTGGAACCACATTACTACGGGATCCAAACCAGAAAAAACCCAGGATCCGGCCAACAACTATGAGAAAAACGCGAAAGTATGAGCCAGATGATTGCAAATACCAGAACTAACCCAGACATAACCAGCGTTATCCTCTAAAATATTAATCGCAACCAGGTTTAATTGACTGTTTCGGTGTTGTACCGCATTACTACGTGATCCAAACCAGAGAGAGGCCAGGATCTGGCCAACAAGAATGCGAAAAAAGCGAAAGTACGAGCCAGATGTGGGCAAATCCCAGACCTACCCGAGACATAACCGGCGTTATCCTCTAAAATATTAATCGCAACCATGTTTAATTGACTGTTTCAGTGTGGTACCACATTACTACGTGATCCAAACCAGAAAAAGCCCAGGATCTGGCCAACAAGTATGCGAAAAACGCGAATGTACGAGCCAGATGAGGACAAGTCCCAGACCTACCTGAGACATAACTGGCGTTATCCTCGAAAATATTAATCGCAACCAGGTTCAATTGACTGTTTCGGTGTGGAACCACATTACTACGGGATCCAAACCAGAAAAAACCCAGGATCTGGCCAACAACTATGAGAAAAACGCGAAAGTATGAGCCAGATGATTGCAAATACCAGAACTAACCCAGACATAACCAGCGTTATCCTCTAAAATACTTACCCGAACCAGCTTGTATTGACTGTTTCAGTGTGGTACCACATTACTACGTGATCCAAACCACAAAAGGGCCAGGGTCTGGCCAACAAGTGTGCGAAAAACGCGTAAGTATGAGCCAGATGATAGCAAATACCAGAACTAACTCAGACATGACCAGCGTTATCCTCTAAAATACTTATAGGAACCAGCTTCTATTCACTGTTTCAGTGTGGTACCACATTACTACGTGATCCAAACCAGAAAAGGGCCAGGGTCTGGCCAACAAGTATGCGAAAAATGGGAATGTCCGAGCCAGATGAGGGCAAATACCAGACCTAACCGAGACATAACCGGCGTTATCCTCTAAAATATTAATCACAACCAGGTTCAATTGACTGTTTCGGTGTGGAACCACATTACTACGGGATCCAAACCAGAAAAAACCCAGGATCTGGCCAACAACTATGAGAAAAACGCGAAAGTACGAGCCAGATGGGGGCAAATCCCAGACCTAACCGAGACATAACCAGCGTTATCCTCTAAAATATTAATCGCAACCAGGTTTAATTGACTGTTTCGGTGTTGTACCGCATTACTACGTGATCCAAACCAGAGAGAGGCCAGGATCTGGCCAACAAGAATAAGAAAAAAGCGAAAGTACGAGCCAGATGTGGGCAAATCCCAGACCTACCCGAGACATAACCGGCGTTATCCTCTAAAATATGAATCGCAACCAGGTTTAATTGACTGTTTCAGTGTGGTACCACATTAATACGTGATCCAAACCAGAAAAAGCCCAGGATCTGGCCAACAAGTATGCGAAAAACGCGAATGTATGAGCTAGATGATTGCAAATACCAGAACTAACCCAGACATAACCACCGTTATCCTCTAAAATACTGATCGGAACCAGCTTCTATTGACTGTTTCAGTGTGGTACCACATTACTACGTGATCCAAACCAGAAAAAGGCCAGGATCTGGCCAACAAGTATGCGAAAAACGTGAAACTACGAGCCAGATGAGGACAAATCCCAGACCTACCTGAGACATAACTGGCGTTATCCTCTAAAATATTAATCTCAACCAGGTTTAATTGACTGTTTCGTTGTGGAACCACATTACTACGGGATCCAAACTAGAAAAACCCCAGGATCTGGCCAACAAGTATGCGAAAAATGCGAATATATGATCCAGATGAGGGCAAATCCCAGAAAAAACCGAGACATAACAGGCATTATCCTCTAAAATATTAATCGCAAGCAGGTTTAATTGACTGTTTCGGTGTGGTGACGCATTACTACGTGATCCAAACCAGAAAAAGGCCAGGATCTGGCCAACAAGTATGCGAAAAATGCGAAAGTACGAGCCAGATGAGGACAAATCCCAGACCTACCCGAGACATAACCGGCGTTATCCTTTAAAATATTAATCTCAACCAGGTTTAATTGACTGTTTCTTTGTGGAACCACATTACTACGTGATCCAAACCAGAAAAGGGCCAGGATCTGGCCAACAAGTATGCGAAAAATGCGAAAGTACGAGCCAGATGAGGGAAAATCCCAGACCAAACCCAGACATAACCGGCGTTATCCTCTAAAATATTAATCACAACCAGGTTCAATTGACTGTTTCGGTGTGGAACCACATTACTACGGGATCCAAAGCAGAAAAAACCCAGGATCTGGCCAACAACTATGAGAAAAACGCGAAAGTACGAGCCAGATGGGGGCAAATCCCAGACCTAACCGAGACATAACCAGCGTTATCCTCTAAAATATTAATCGCAACCAGGTTTAATTGACTGTTTCGGTGTTGTACCGCATTACTACGTGATCCAAACCAGAGATAGGCCAGGATCTGGCCAACAAGAATAAGAAAAAAGCGAAAGTACGAGCCAGATGTGGGCAAATCCCAGACCTACCCGAGACATAACCGGCGCTATCCTCTAAAATATTAATCGCAACCAGGTTTAATTGACTGTTTCAGTGTGGTACCACATTAATACGTGATCCAAACCAGAAAAAGCCCAGGATCTGGCCAACAAGTATGCGAAAAACGCGAATGTATGAGCTAGATGATTGCAAATACCAGAACTAACCCAGACATAACCACCGTTATCCTCTAAAATACTGATCGGAACCAGCTTCTATTGACTGTTTCAGTGTGGTACCATATTACTACGTGATCCAAACCAGAAAAAGGCCAGGATCTGGCCAACAAGTATGCGAAAAACGTGAAACTACGAGCCAGATGAGGACAAATCCCAGACCTACCTGAGACATAACTGGCGTTATCCTCTAAAATATTAATCTCAACCAGGTTTAATTGACTGTTTCGTTGTGGAACCACATTACTACGGGATCCAAACCAGAAAAACCCCAGGATCTGGCCAACAAGTATGCGAAAAATGCGAATATATGATCCAGATGAGGGCAAATCCCAGAAAAAACCGAGACATAACAGGCGTTATCCTCTAAAATATTAATCGCAAGCAGGTTTAATTGACTGTTTCGGTGTGGTGACGCATTACTACGTGATCCAAACCAGAAAAAGGCCAGGATCTGGCCAACAAGTATGCGAAAAATGCGAAAGTACGAGCCAGATGAGGACAAATCCCAGACCTACCCGAGACATAACCGGCGTTATCCTTTAAAATATTAATCTCAACCAGGTTTAATTGACTGTTTCTTTGTGGAACCACATTACTACGTGATCCAAACCAGAAAAGGGCTAGGATCTGGCCAACAAGTATGCGAAAAATGCGAAAGTACGAGCCAGATGAGGGAAAATCCCAGACCAAACCCAGACATAACCGGCGTTATCCTCTAAAATATTATTCGCAACCAGGTTCAATTGACTGTTTGAGTCTGGTGCAACTTTACTACGTGATCCAAACCAGAAAAAGCCCAGGATCTGGCCAACAAGTATGCGAAAAATGCGAAAGAACGCGCCAGATGAGGGCAAATACCAGACCTAACCCAGACATAACCGGCGTTATCAGCTAAAATATCAATCTCAACCAGGTTTAATTGTCTGTTTCGTTGTGGAACCACATTACTACGTGATCCAAACCAGAAAAAGCCCAGGATCTGGCCAACAAGTATGGGAAAAACGCGATAGTATGAGCCAGATGATTGCAAATACCAGAACTAACCCAGACATAACCAGCGTTATCCTCTAAAATACTTATCGGAACCAGCTTGTATTGACTGTCTCAGTGTGGTACCACATTACTACGTGATCCAAACCAGAAAAGGGCCAGGGTCTCGCCAACAAGTGTGCGAAAAACGCGTAAGTATGAGCCAGATGATAGCAAATACCAGAACTAACCCAGACATAACCAGCGTTATCCTCTAAAATACTTATAGGAACCAGCTTCTATTCACTGTTTCAGTGTGGTACCACATTACTACGTGATCCAAACCAGAGAGAGGCCAGGATCTGGCCAACAAGAATGCGAAAAACGCGAATGTATGAGCTAGATGATTGCAAATACCAGAACTAACCCAGACATAACCACCGTTATCCTCTAAAATACTGATCGGAACCAGCTTCTATTGACTGTTTCAGTGTGGTACCACATTACTACGTGATCCAAACCAGAAAAAGGCCAGGATCTGGCCAACAAGTATGCGAAAAACATGAAAGTACGAGCCAGATGAGGACAGATCCCAGACCTACCTGAGACATAACTGGCGTTATCCTCTAAAATGTTATTCGCAACCAGGTTTAATTGACTGTTTGAGTCTGGTGCAACTTTACTACGTGATCCAAACCAGAAAAAGCCCAGGATCTGGCCAACAAGTATGCGAAAAATGCGAAAGAACGCGCCAGATGAGGGCAAATACCAGACCTAACCCAGACATAACCAGCGTTATCCTCTAAAATACATATCGGAACCTGCTTCTATTGACTGTTTCAGTGTGGTACCACATTACGACGTGATCCAAACCAGAAAAGGGCCAGGGTCTGGCCAACAAGTATGCGAAAAATGCGAAAGTCCGATCCAGATGAGGGCAAATACCAGACCTAGCTTAGACATAACCAGCGTTATCCTCTAAAATAGTAATCGCAACCAGGTTTAATTGACTGTTTCGGTGTTGTACCGCATTACTACGTGATCCAAACCAGAAAAGGGCCAGGGTCTGGCCTACAAGTGTGCGAAAAACGCGAAAGTATGAGCCAGATGATTGCAAATACCAGAACTAACCCAGACGTAACCAGCGTTATCCTCTAAGATACTTGTCGGAACCAGCTTCTATTGACTGTTTCAGTGTGGTACCACATTACTACGTGATCCAAACCAGAAAAGGGCCAGGCTCTGGCCAACAAGTGTGCGAAAAACGCGAAAGTATGAGCCAGATGATTGCTAATACCAGAACTAACACAGACATTACCAGCGTTATCCTCTAAAATACTAATCGAAACCAGCTTTTATTGACTGTTTCAGTGTGGTAACACATTACTACGTGATCCAAACCAGAAAAAGCCCAGGATCTGGCCAACAAGTATGCGAAAAACGCGAATATATGAGCCAGATGATTGCAAATACCAGAACTAACCCTGACATAACCAGCGTTATCCTCTAAAATACGAATCGGAACATGCTTTTAATGACTGTTTCAGTTTGGTACCACATTACTACGTGATCCAAACCAGGAAAAGCCCAGGATCGGGCCAACAGGAATGCGAAAAATGCGAAAGTGCGAGCCAGATGAGGGAAAATCCCAGACCTACCCGAGACATAACCGGCGTTATCCTCTAAAATATCAATCGCAACCAGGTTTAATTGACTGTTTCAGTGTGGTACCACATTACTACGTGATCCAAACCAGAAAAAACCCAGGATCTGGCCCACAAGTATGCGAAAAATGCGAAAGTATGAGCCAGATGATTGCAAATACCAGAACTAACCCAGACATAACCGGCGTTATCCCCTAAAATATTAATCGCAACCAGGTTTAATTGACTGTTTCGGTGTGGTACCGCATTACTACGTGATCCAAGCCAGAGAAAGGCCAGGATCTGGCCAACAAGGATGAGAAAAATGCGAATATATGATCCAGATGATTGCAAATACCAGAACTAACCCTGACATAACCAGCGTTATCATCTAAAATATTAATCGCAACCAGGTATAATTGACTGTTTCGGTGTGGTACCGCATTGCTACGATGATCCAAACCAGAAAAAGGCCATGATCTGGCCAACAAGTATGCGAAAATTGCGAAAGTATGAGCCAGATGATTGCAAATACCAGAACTATGCCTGACATAACCGGCGTTATCCTCTAAAATATTAATCGCAACCAGGTTTAATTGACTGTTTCGCTGTGGAGCCGCACTACTACGTGATCCAAACCAGCAAAAACCCAGGATCTGGCCAACAACTAGGAGAAAAACCCGAAAGTATGAGCCAGATGATTGCAAATACCAGAACTATCCCAGACATAACCAGCGTTATCCTCTAAAATATTATTCGCAACCAGGTTTAATTGGCAGTTTCAGTCTGGTGCCACTTTACTACGTGATCCAAACCAGAAAAAGGCCAGGATCTGGCCAACAAGTATGCGAAAAACGTGAAAGTACGAGTCAGATGAGGACAAATCCCAGACCTACCCGAGACATAACCGGCGTTATCCTCTAAAATATTAATCGCAACCAGTTTAATTGATTGTTTCGGTGTGGAACCTCATTACTACGTGATCCAAACCAGATAAAGCCCAGGATCTGGCCAACAAGTATGAGAAAAATGCGAAAGTTCGAGCCAGATGAGGGCAAGTACCAGACCTAACCCAGACAAGACCGGCGTTATCCCCTAAAATATTAATCGCAACCAGGTATAATTGACTGTTTTGGTTTGGTACCGCATTGCTACGATGATCCAAACCAGAAAGAGGCCAGGATCTGGCTAACAAGTATGCGAAAAATGCGAAAGTACGATCCAGATGAGGGCAAATCCCAGACCTAACCGAGACATAACCGGCGTTATCCTCTAAAATATTAATCGCAACCAGGTTTAATTGACTGTTTCGTTGTGGAACCACATTACTGCGGGATCCAAACCAGAAAAAACCCAGGATCTGGCCAACAAGTATGCGAAAAATGCGAAAGAACGATCCAGATGATTCGATATACCAGAACTAACCCAGACATAACCAGCGTTATCCTCTAAACTATTAATCGCAACCAGGTTTAATTGACAGTATCGGTGTGGTACTGCATTACTACGTGATCCAGACCAGAAAAAGGCCAGGATCTGGCCATCAAGTATGCGCAAAATGCGAAAGTACGCGCCAGATGAGGGCAAATACCAGACCTAACCCAGACATAACCGGCGTTATCCGCTAAAATATTAATCTCAACCAGGTTTAATTGACTGTTTCGTTGTGGAACCACATTACTACGGGATCCAAACCAGAGAACACCCAGGATCTGGCCAACAAGTATGCGAAAAATGCGGAAGTATGAGCCAGATGATTGCAAATACCAGAACTAACCCAGACATAACCGGCGTTATCCTCTAAAATATTATTCGCAACCAGGTTTAATTGACTGTTTCAGTCTGGTGCCACTTTACTACGTGATCCAAACCAGAAAAAGCCCAGGATCTGGCCAACAAGTTTGCGAAAAATGCGAAAGTACGCGCCAGATGAGGGCAAATACCAGACCTAACCCAGACATAACCGGCGTTATCCGCTAAAGTATTAATCTCAACCAGGTTTAATTGACTGTTTCGTTGTGGAACCACATTACTACGGGATCCAAACCAGAAAAAACCCAGGATCTGGCCAACAAGTATGCGAAAAATGCGAAAGTATGAGCCAGATGATTGCAAATACCAGAAAAAACCGAGACATAACCGGCGTTATCCTCTAAAATATTAATGGCAACGAGGTTTAATTGACTGTTTCGGTGTGGTACCGCATTACTACGTGATCCAAACCAGAAAAAGGCCATGATCTGGCCAACAAGTATGCGAAAAATGCGAAAGTATGAGCCAGATGATTGCAAATACCAGAACTATGCCTGACATAACCAGCGTTATCCTCTAAAATACGAATCGGAACATGCTTTTAATGACTGTTTCAGTGTGGTAACACATTACTACGAGATCCAAACCAGAAAAATCCCAGGATCGGGCCAACAAGAATGCGAGAAACGCGAAAGTACGAACTACATGAGGGAAAATCCCAGAAAAAACCGAGATATAACCGGCGTTATCCTCTAAAATATTAATGGCAACCAGGTTTAATTGACTGTTTCGGTGTGGTACCACATTACTACGTGATCCAAACCAGAAAAAACCCAGGATCTGGCCAAAAACTAGGAGAAAAACTCGAAAGTATGAGCCAGATGATTGCAAATACCAGAACTATGCCTGACATAACCAGCGTTATCCTCTAAAATACGAATCGGAACATGCTTTTAATGACTGTTTCAGTGTGGCACCACACTACTACGTGATCCAAACCAGAAAAAGGCCAGGATCTGGCCAACAAGTATGCGAAAAACGTGAAAGTACGAGTTAGATGAGGACAAATCCCAGACCCACCCGAGACATAACCGGCGTTATCCTCTAAAATATTAATCGCAACCAGTTTAATTGACTGTTTCGGTGTGGAACCTCATTACTACGTGATCCAAACCAGATAAAGCCCAGGATCTGGCCAACAAGTATGAGAAAAATGCGAAAGTTCGAGCCAGATGAGGGCAAGTACCAGACCTAACCCAGACAAAACCGGCGTTATCCCCTAAAATATTAATCGCAACCAGGTATAATTGACTGTTTCGGTTTGGTACCGCATTGCTACGATGATCCAAACCAGAAAGAGGCCAGGATCTGGCTAACAAGTATGCGAAAAATGCGAAAGTACGATCCAGATGAGGGCAAATCCCAGACCTAACCGAGACATAACCGGCGTTATCCTCTAAAATATTAATCGCAACCAGGTTTAATTGACTGTTTCGTTGTGGAACCACATTACTACGTGATCCAAACCAGAAAAAGCCCAGGATCTGGCCAACAAGTATGCGAAAAACGTGAAAGTACGAGCCAGATGAGGACAAATCCCAGACCTACCCGAGACATAACCGGCGTTGTCCTTTAAAATATTAATCTCAACCAGGTTTAATTGACTGTTTCGGTGTTGTACCGCATTACTACGTTATCCAAACCAGAGAGAGGCCAGGATCTGGCCAACAAGAATGCGAAAAAAACGAAAGTACGAACCAGATGAGGGCAAGTCCCAGACCAATACGAGACATAACCGGCGTTATCCTCTAAAATATTAATCGCAACCAGGTTTAATTGACTGTTTCAGTGTGGTACCACACTACTGCGTGATCCAAACCAGAAAAAGCCCAGGATCTGGCCAACAAGTATGCGAAAAACGTGAAAGTACGAGCCAGATGAGGACAAATCCCAGACCGACCCGAGACATAACCGGCGTTGTCCTTTAAAATATTAATCTCAACCAGGCTTAATTGACTGTTTCGTTGTGGAACCACATTACTACGGGATCCAAACCAGACAAAACCCAGGATCTGGCCAACAAGTATGCGAAAAATGCGAAAGTATGAGCCAGATGATTGCACATACCAGAACTAAGCCAGACATAACCGGCGTTATCCCCTAAAATATTAATCGCAACCAGGTTTAATTGACTGTTTCGGTGTGGTACCGCATTACTACGTGATCCAAACCAGAGAAAGGCCAGGATCTGGCCAACAAGGATGAGAAAGATACGAATATATGATCCAGATGATTGCAAATACCAGAACTGACCCCGACATAACCAGCGTTATCCTCTAAAATATTAATCGCAATCAGGTTTAATTGACTGTTTCGGTGTGGTACTGCATTACTACGTGATCCAGACCAGAAAAAGGCCAGGATCTGGCCAACAAGTATGCGCAAAATGCGAAAGTACGAACCAGATGAGGGCAAGTCCCAGACCTACCCGAGACATAACCGGCGTTGTCCTTTAAAATATTAATCTCAACCAGGTTTAATTGACTGTTTCGTTGTGGAACCACATTACTACGGGATCCAAACCAGACAAAACCCAGGATCTGGCCAACAAGTATGCGAAAAATGCGAAAGTATGAGCCAGATGATTGCGCATACCAGAACTAAGCCAGACATAACCGGCGTTATTCCCTAAAATATTAATCGCAACCAGGTTTAATTGACTGTTTCAGTGTGGTACCACATTACTACGTGATCCAAACCAGAAAAAGCCCAGGATCTGGCCAACAAGTATGTGAAAAACGCGAATGTTTGGGCCAGATGATTGCAAATACCAGAACTAACTCACACACAACCAGCGTTATCCTCTAAAATACTGATCGGAACCAGCTTCTATTGACTGTTTCAGTGTGGCACCACATTACTACGTGATCCAAACCAGAAAAAGGCCAGGATCTGGCCAACAAGTATGCGAAAAACGTGAAAGTACGAGTCAGATGAGGACAAATCCCAGACCTACCCGAGACATAACCGACGTTATCCTCTAAAATATTAATCGCAACCAGGTTTATTTGACTGTTTCGGTGTGGTAACGCATTACTACGTGATCCAAACCAGATAAAGCCCAGGATCTGGCCAACAAGTATGAGAAAAATGCGAAAGATCGAGCCAGATGGGGGCAAATACCAGACCTAACCCAGACAAAACCGGCGTTATCCCCTAAAATATTAATCGCAACCAGGTATAATTGACTGTTTCGGTTTGGTACCGCATTGCTACGATGATCCGAACCAGAAAGAGGCCAGGATCTGGCTAACAAGTATGCGAAAAATGCGAAAGTACGATCCAGATGATTGCAAATACCAGAACTAACTCACACATAACCAGCGTTATCCTCTAAAATACTGATCGGAACCAGCCTCTATTGACTGTTTCAGTGTGGCACCACGTTACTACGTGATCCAAACAAGAAAAAGGCCAGGATCTGGCCAACAAGTATGCGAAAAACGTGAAAGTACGAGTCATATGAGGGCAAATCCCAGACCTAACCGAGACATAACCGGCGTTATCCTCTAAAATATTAATCGCAACCAGGTTTATTTGACTGTTTCGGTGTGGTAACGCATTACTACGTGATCCAAACCAGATAAAGCCCAGGATCTGGCCAACAAGTATGAGAAAAATGCGAAAGATCGAGCCAGATGAGGGCAAATACCAGACCTAACCCAGACAAAACCGGCGTTATCCCCTAAAATATTAATCGCAACCAGGTATAATTGACTGTTTCGGTGTGGTACCGCATTGCTACGATGATCCAAACCAGAAAGAGGCCAGGATCTGGCTAACAAGTATGCGAAAAATGCGAAAGTACGATCCAGATGAGGGCAAATCCCAGACCTAACCGAGACATAACCGGCGTTATCCTCTAAAATATTAAACGCAACCAGGTTTAATTGACTGTTTCGTTGTGGAACCACATTACTGCGGGATCCAAACCAGAAAAATCCCAGGATCTGGCCAGCAAGTATGCGAAAAATGCGAAAGTACGATCCAGTTGAGGGCAAATCCCAGACCTAACCGAGACATAACCGGCGTTATCCTCTAAAATATTAATCGCAACCAGGTTTATTTGACTGTTTCGGTGTGGTACCGCATTACTACGTGATCCAAACCAGAAAAAGGCCAGGACCTGGCCAGCCAGTATGCGAAAAATGCGAAAGTATGAGCCAGATGATTTCAAATACCAGAACTATGCCTGACATAACCAGCGTTATCCTCTAAAATACGAATCAGAACATGCTTTTAATGACTGTTTCAGTGTGGTACCACATTACTACGTGATCCAAACCGGAAAAAGGCCAGGATCTGGCCAAAAAGTATGCGAAACATGCGAAGGTACGAGACAGATGAGGGCAAACACCAGACCTAACCCAGACATAACCGGCGTTATCCTCTAAAATATTAATCGCAACCTGGTTTAATTGACTGTTTCGGTGTGGTACCGCATTACTACGTGATCCAAACCAGACAAAGGCCAGGATCTGGTCAACAAGTATGAGAAAAATGCGAAAGTTCGAGCCAGATGAGGGCAAATACCAGACCTAACCCAGACAAAATCGGCGTTATCCCCTAAAATATTAATCGCAACCAGGTATAATTGACTGTTTCGGTGTGGTACCGCATTGCTACGATGATCCAAACCAGAAAGGGGCCAGGATCTGGCTAACAAGTATGCGAAAAATGCGAAAGTTCGAGCCAGATGAGGGCAAATACCAGACCCAACCCAGACAAAACCGGCGTTATCCTCTAAAATATTAATCGCAACCAGGTTTAATTGACTGTTTCAGTCTGGTGCCACTTTACTACGTGATCCAAACCAGAAAAAGCCCAGGATCTGGCCAACAAGTTTGCGAAAAATGCGAAAGTACGCGCCAGATGAGGGCAAATACCAGACCTAACCCAGACATAACCGGCGTTATCCGCTAAAGTATTAATCTCAACCAGGTTTAATTGACTGTTTCGTTGTGGAACCACATTACTACGGGATCCAAACCAGAAAAAACCCAGGATCTGGCCAACAAGTATGCGAAAAATGCGAAAGTATGAGCCATATGATTGCAAATACCAGAAAAAACCGAGACATAACCGGCGATATCCTCTAAAATATTAATGGCAACGAGGTTTAATTGACTGTTTCGGTGTGGTACCGCATTACTACGTGATCCAAACCAGAAAAAGGCCATGATCTGGCCAACAAGTATGCGAAAAATGCGAAAGTATGAGCCAGATGATTGCAAATACCAGAACTATGCCTGACATAACCAGCGTTATCCTCTAAAATACGAATCGGAACATGCTTTTAATGACTGTTTCAGTGTGGTAACACATTACTACGAGATCCAAACCAGAAAAATCCCAGGATCTGGCCAACAAGTATGCGAAAAATGCGAAAGAACGATCCAGATGAGGGCAAATGCCAGACATAACCGAGACATAACCGGCGTTATCCTCTAAAATATTAATCGCAACTAGGTTTAATTGACTGTTTCGCTGTGGTACCGCATTACTACGTGATCCAAACCAGAAAAAGGCCAGGATCTGGCCAACAAGTATGCGAAAAATGCGAAAGTATGAGCCAGATGATTGCAAATACCAGAACTATGCCTGACATAACCAGCGTTATCCCCTAAAATACGAATCAGAACATGCTTTTAATGACTGTTTCAGTGTGGTACCACATTACTACGTGATCCAAACCAGAAAAAGGCCAGGGTCTGTGCCAACAAGTATGCGAAAAATGCGAAACTACGATCCAGATGAGGGCAAATCCCAGACCTAACCGAGACATAACCGGCGCTATCCTCTAAAATATTTTATCGAAACCAGGAATAATTGACTGTATCGGTGTGGTACCGCATTGCTACGATGATCCAAACCAGAAAGAGGCCAGGATCTGGCTAACAAGTATGCGAAAACTGCGAAAGTACGATCCAGATGATTGCAAATACCAGAACTGACCCCGACATAACCAGCGTTATCCTCTAAAATATTAATCGCAACCAGGTTTAATTGACTGTTTCGGTGTGGTACTGCATTACTACGTGATCCAGACCAGAAAAAGGCCAGGATCTGGCCAACAAGTATGCGCAAAATGCGAAAGTACGAACCAGATGAGGGCAAGTCCCAGACCTACCCGAGACATAACCGGCGTTGTCCTTTAAAATATTAATCTCAACCAGGTTTAATTGACTGTTTCGTTGTGGAACCACATTACTACGGGATCCAAACCAGACAAAACCCAGGATCTGGCCAACAAGTATGCGAAAAATGCGAAAGTATGAGCCAGATGATTGCACATACCAGAACTAAGCCAGACATAACCGGCGTTATCCCCTAACATATTAATCGCAACCAGGTTTAATTGACTGTTTCAGTGTGGTACCACATTACTACGTGATCCAAACCAGAAAAAGCCCAGGATCTGGCCAACAAGTATGTGAAAAACGCGAATGTTTGGGCCAGATGATTGCAAATACCAGAACTAACTCACACACAACCAGCGTTATCCTCTAAAATACTGATCGGAACCAGCTTCTATTGACTGTTTCAGTGTGGCACCACATTACTACGTGATCCAAACCAGAAAAAGGCCAGGATCTGGCCAACAAGTATGCGAAAAACGTGAAAGTACGAGTCAGATGAGGACAAATCCCAGACCTACCCGAGACATAACCGACGTTATCCTCTAAAATATTAATCGCAACCAGGTTTAATTGACTGTTTCGATGTGGTACCGCATTACTACGTGATCCAAACCAGAAAGAGGCCAGTATCTGGCCAACAAGAATGCGAAAAATGCGAAAGTATGAGCCAGATGATTGCAAATACCAGACCTAACCCAGACAAAATCGGCGTTATCCCCTAAAATATTAATCGCAACCAGGTATAATTGACTGTTCCGGTGTGGTACCGCATTGCTACGATGATCCAAACCAGAAAGAGGCCAGGATCTGGCTAACAAGTATGCGAAAAATGCGAAAGTACGATCCAGATGAGGGCAAATCCCAGACCTAACCGAGACATAACCGGCGTTATCCTCTAAAATATTAAACGCAACCAGGTTTAATTGACTGTTTCGTTGTGGAACCACATTACTGCGGGATCCAAACCAGAAAAATCCCAGGATCTGGCCAGCAAGTATGCGAAAAATGCGAAAGTACGATCCAGTTGAGGGCAAATCCCAGACCTAACCGAGACATAACCGGCGTTATCTTCTAAAATATTAATCGCAACCAGGTTTAATTGACTGTTTCGGTGTGGTACCGCATTACTACGTGATCCAAACCAGAAAAAGGCCAGGACCTGGCCAGCCAGTATGCGAAAAATGCGAAAGTATGAGCCAGATGATTGCAAATACCAGACCTAACCCAGACAAAATCGGCGTTATCCCCTAAAATATTAATCGCAACCAGGTATAATTGACTGTTTCGGTGTGGTACCGCATTACTACGTGATCCAAACCAGAAAAAGCCCAGGATCTGGCCAACAAGTATGCGAAACGTGCGAATGTACGAGGCAGATGAGGGCAAATCCTAGACCTAACCGTGGCAAAACCGGCGTTACCCTCTAAAATATTAATCGCAACCAGGTTTAATTGACTGTTTCGATGTGGTACCGCATTACTACGTGATCCAAACCAGAAAGAGGCCAGTATCTGGCCAACAAGAATGCGAAAAATGCGAAAGTATGAGCCAGATGATTGCAAATACCAGAACTAACCCTGACATAACCAGCGTTATCCTCTAAAATACGAATCGGAACATGCTTTTAATGACTGTTTCAGTGTGGTAACACATTACTACGTGATCCAAACCAGAAAAGGGCCAGGGTCTGGCCAACAAGTGTGCGAAAAACGCGAAAGTATGAGCCAGATGATTGCAAATACCAGAACTAACAGAGACATAACCAGCGTTATCCTCTAAAATACTAATCGGAACCAGCTTTTATTGACTGTTTCAGTGTGGTACCACATTACTACGTGATCCAAACCAGAAAGAGGCCAGGATCCGGCCAACAAGAATGCGAAAAATGCGAAAGTACGAGCCAGATGTGGGCGAATCCCAGACCTACCCGAGACATAAACGGCGTTATCCTCTAAGATATTAATCGCAACCAGGTTTAATTGACTGTTTCAGTGTGGTACCACGTTACTACGGGATCCAAACCAGAAAAAAACCCAGGATATGGCCAACAAGTATGCGAAAATTGCGAAGCTATGAGCCAGATGAGGGCAAATACCAGACCTAACCCAGACATAACCGGCGTTATCCGCTAAAATATTAATCTCAACCAGGTTTAATTGACTGTTTCGTTGTGGAACCACATTACTACGGGATCCAAACCAGAGAAAGCCCAGGATCTGGCCAACAGGTATGCGAAAAATGCGAAAGTATGAGCCAGATGAGGGCAAATACCAGACCTAACCCAGACATAACCGGCGTTATCCGCTAAAGTATTAATCTCAACCAGGTTTAATTGACTGTTTCGTTGTGGAACCACATTACTACGGGATCCAAACCAGAAAAAACCCAGGATCTGGCCAACAAGTATGCGAAAAATGCGAAAGTATGAGCCATATGATTGCAAATACCAGAAAAAACCGAGACATAACCGGCGATATCCTCTAAAATATTAATGGCAACGAGGTTTAATTGACTGTTTCGGTGTGGTACCGCATTACTACGTGATCCAAACCAGAAAAAGGCCATGATCTGGCCAACAAGTATGCGAAAAATGCGAAAGTATGAGCCAGATGATTGCAAATACCAGAACTATGCCTGACATAACCAGCATTATCCTCTAAAATACGAATCGGAACATGCTTTTAATGACTGTTTCAGTGCGGTAACACATTACTACGAGATCCAAACCAGAAAAATCCCAGGATCTGGCCAACAAGTATGCGAAAAATGCGAAAGAACGATCCAGATGAGGGCAAATGCCAGACATAACCGAGACATAACCGGCGTTATCCTCTAAAATATTAATCGCAACTAGGTTTAATTGACTGTTTCGCTGTGGTACCGCATTACTACGTGATCCAAACCAGAAAAAGGCCAGGATCTGGCCAACAAGTATGCGAAAAATGCGAAAGTATGAGCCAGATGATTGCAAATACCAGAACTATGCCTGACATAACCAGCGTTATCCTCTAAAATACGAATCAGAACATGCTTTTAATGACTGTTTCAGTGTGGTACCACATTACTACGTGATCCAAACCAGAAAAAGGCCAGGGTCTGTGCCAACAAGTATGCGAAAAATGCGAAAGTACGATCCAGATGAGGGCAAATCCCAGACCTAACCGAGACATAACCGGCGCTATCCTCTAAAATATTTTATCGAAACCAGGAATAATTGACTGTATCGGTGTGGTACCGCATTGCTACGATGATCCAAACCAGAAAGAGGCCAGGATCTGGCTAACAAGTATGCGAAAACTGCGAAAGTACGATCCAGATGAGGGCAAATCCCAGACCTAAACGAGACATAACCGGCGTTATCCTCTAAAATATTAATCGCAACCAGGTTTAATTGAATGTTTCGTTGTGGAACCACATTACTGCGGGATCCAAACCAGAAAAAACCCAGGATCTGGCCAACAACTATGAGAAAAACGCGAAAGTACGAGCCAGATGGGGGCAAATCCCAGACCTAACCGAGACATAACCAGCGTTATCCTCTAAAATAGTAATCGCAACCAGGTTTAATTGACTGTTTCGGTGTTGTACCGCATTACTACGTGATCCAAACCAGAAAGAGGCCAGGATCTGGCCAACAAGAATGCGAAAAAAGCGAAAGTACGAGCCAGATGTGGGCAAATCCCAGACCTACCCGAGACATAACCGGCGTTATCCTCTAAAATATTAATCGCAACCAGGTTTAATTGACTGTTTCAGTGTGGTACCACACTACTACGTGATCCAAACCAGAAAAAGCCTAGGATCTGGCCAACAAGTATGCGAAAAACGTGAAAGTACGAGCCAGATGAGGACAAATCCCAGACCTACCCGAGACATAACCGGCGTTGTCCTTTAAAATATTAATCTCAACCAGGTTTAATTGACTGTTTCGGTGTTGTACCGCATTACTACGTGATCCAAACCAGAGAGAGGCCAGGATCTGGCCAACAAGAGTGCGAAAAAAGCGAAAGTACGAACCAGATGAGGGCAAGTCCCAGACCAATACGAGACATAACCGGCGTTATCCTCTAAAATATTAATCGCAACCAGGTTTAATTGACTGTTTCAGTGTGGTACCACACTACTACGTGATCCAAACCAGAAAAAGCCCAGGATCTGGCCAACAAGTATGCGAAAAACGTGAATGTACGAGCCAGATGAGGACAAATCCCAGACCGACCCGAGACATAACCGGCGTTGTCCTTTAAAATATTAATCTCAACCAGGTTTAATTGACTGTTTCGTTGTGGAACCACATTACTACGGGATCCAAACCAGACAAAACCCAGGATCTGGCCAACAAGTATGCGAAAAATGCGAAAGTATGAGCCAGATGATTGCACATACCAGAACTAAGCCAGACATAACCGGCGTTATCCCCTAAAATATTAATCGCAACCAGGTTTAATTGACTGTTTCGGTGTGGTACCGCATTACTACGTGATCCAAACCAGAGAAAGGCCAGGATCTGGCCAACAAGGATGAGAAAAATACGAATATATGATCCAGATGATTGCAAATACCAGAACTGACCCCGACATAACCAGCGTTATCCTCTAAAATATTAATCGCAACCAGGTTTAATTGACTGTTTCGGTGTGGTACTGCATTACTACGTGATCCAGACCAGAAAAAGGCCAGGATCTGGCCAACAAGTATGTGAAAAACGCGAATGTTTGGGCCAGATGATTGCAAATACCAGAACTAACTCACACACAACCAGCGTTATCCTCTAAAATACTGATCGGAACCAGCTTCTATTGACTGTTTCAGTGTGGCACCACATTACTACGTGATCCAAACCAGAAAAAGGCCAGGATCTGGCCAACAAGTATGCGAAAAACGTGAAAGTACGAGTCATATGAGGACAAATCCCAGACCTACCCGAGACATAACCGACGTTATCCCCTAAAATATTAATCGCAACCAGGTTTATTTGACTGTTTCGGTGTGGTAACGCATTACTACGTGATCCAAACCAGATAAAGCCCAGGATCTGGCCAACAAGTATGAGAAAAATGCGAAAGATCGAGCCAGATGGGGGCAAATACCAGGCCTAACCCAGACAAAACCGGCGTTATCCCCTAAAATATTAATCGCAACCAGGTATAATTGACTGTTTCGGTTTGGTACCGCATTGCTACGATGATCCGAACCAGAAAGAGGCCAGGATCTGGCTAACAAGTATGCGAAAAATGCGAAAGTACGATCCAGATGATTGCAAATACCAGAACTAACTCACACATAACCAGCGTTATCCTCTAAAATACTGATCGGAACCAGCCTCTATTGACTGTTTCAGTGTGGCACCACGTTACTACGTGATCCAAACAAGAAAAAGGCCAGGATCTGGCCAACAAGTATGCGAAAAACGTGAAAGTACGAGTCATATGAGGGCAAATCCCAGACCTAACCGAGACATAACTGGCGTTATCCTCTAAAATATTAATCGCAACCAGGTTTATTTGACTGTTTCGGTGTGGTAACGCATTACTACGTGATCCAAACCAGATAAAGCCCAGGATCTGGCCAACAAGTATGAGAAAAATGCGAAAGATCGAGCCAGATGAGGGCAAATACCAAACCTAACCCAGACACAACCGTCGTTATCCCCTAAAATATTAATCGCAACCAGGTATAATTGACTGTTTCGGTGTGGTACCGCATTGCTACGATGATCCAAACCAGAAAGAGGCCAGGATCTGGCTAACAAGTATGCGAAAAATGCGAAAGTACGATCCAGATGAGGGCAAATCCCAGACCTAACCGAGACATAACCGGCGTTATCCTCTAAAATATTAAACGCAACCAGGTTTAATTGACTGTTTCGTTGTGGAACCACATTACTGCGGGATCCAAACCAGAAAAATCCCAGGATCTGGCCAGCAAGTATGCGAAAAATGCGAAAGTACGATCCAGTTGAGGGCAAATCCCAGACCTAACCGAGACATAACCGGCGTTATCCTCTAAAATATTAATCGCAACCAGGTTTAATTGACTGTTTCGGTGTGGTACCGCATTACTACGTGATCCAAACCAGAAAAAGGCCAGGACCTGGCCAGCCAGTATGCGAAAAATGCGAAAGTATGAGCCAGATGATTTCAAATACCAGAACTATGCCTGACATAACCAGCGTTATCATCTAAAATACGAATCAGAACATGCTTTTAATGACTGTTTCAGTGTGGTACCACATTACTACGTGATCCAAACCGGAAAAAGGCCAGGATCTGCCCTACAAGGATGCGAAAAATGCGAAAGTACGAGCCAGATGAGGGCAAATACCAGACCCAACCCAGACAAAACCGGCGTTATCCTCTAAAATATTAATCGCAACCTGGTTTAATTGTCTGTTTCGGTGTGGTACCGCATTACTACGTGATCCAAACCAGACAAAGGCCAGGATCTGGTCAACAAGTATGAGAAAAATGCGAAAGTTCGAGCCAGATGAGGGCAAATACCAGACCTAACCCAGACAAAGTCGGCGTTATCCCCTAAAATATTAATCGCAACCAGGTATAATTGACTGTTTCGGTGTGGTACCGCATTGCTACGATGATCCAAACCAGAAAGGGGCCAGGATCTGGCTAACAAGTATGCGAAAAATGCGAAAGTTCGAGCCAGATGAGGGCAAATACCAGACCCAACCCAGACGAAACCGGCGTTATCCTCTAAAATATTAATCGCAACCAGGTTTAATTGACTGTTTCGGTGTGGTACCGCATTACTACGTGATCCAAACCAGAAAAAGGCCAGGATCTGGCCAACAAGTATGAGAAAAATCCGAAAGTACGAGCCAGATGAGGGCAAATACCAGACCCAACCCAGACAAAACCGGCGTTATCCTCTAAAATATTAATCGCAACCAGGTTTAATTGACTGTTTCGGTGTGGTACCACATTACTACGTGATCCAAACCAGAAAAAGCCCAGGATCTGGCCAACAAGTATGCGAAACGTGCGAATGTACGAGGCAGATGAGGGCAAATCCTAGACCTAACCGTGGCAAAACCGGCGTTACCCTCTAAAATATTAATCGCAACCAGGTTTAATTGACTGTTTCGATGTGGTACCGCATTACTACGTGATCCAAACCAGAAAGAGGCCAGTATCTGGCCAACAAGAATGCGAAAAATGCGAAAGTATGAGCCAGATGATTGCAAATACCAGAACTAACCCAGCCATAACCAGCGTTATGCTCTAAAATATTAATCGCAACCAGGTTTAATTGACTGTTTCGGTGTGGAACCACATTACTACGTGACCCAAACCAGAGAAACGCCGGGATCTGGCCAACAAGGATGAGAAAAATGCGAAAGTATGAGCAAGATGATTGCAAATACCAGAACTAACCCTGACATAACCAGCGTTATCCTCTAAAATACGAATCGGAAAATGCTTTTAATGACTGTTTCAGTGTGGTAACACATTACTACGTGATCCAAACCAGGAAAGGGCCAGGGTCTGGCCAACAAGTGTGCGAAAAACGCGAATGTATGAGCCAGATGATTGCAAATACCAGAAATAACACAGACATAACCAGCGTTATCCTCTAAAATACTAATCGGAACCAGCTTTTATTGACTGTTTCAATGTGGTACCACATTACTACGGGATCCAAATCAGAAAGAGCCCAGGATCTGCCCTACAAGGATGCGAAAAATGCGAAAGTACGAGCCAGATGGGGGCAAATCCCAGACCTAACCGAGACATAACCAGCGTTATCCTCTAAAATATTAATCGCAACCAGGTTTAATTGACTGTTTCGATGTGGTACCGCATTACTACGTGATCCAAACCAGAAAGAGGCCAGTATCTGGCCAACAAGAATGCGAAAAATGCGAATGTATGAGCCAGATGATTGCAAATACCAGAACTAACCCTGACATAACCAGCGTTATCCTCTAAAATACGAATCGGAACATGCTTTTAATGACTGTTTCAGTGTGGTAACACATTACTACGTGATCCAAACCAGAAAAGGGCCAGGTGTCTGGCCAACAAGTGTGCGAAAAACGCGAAAGTATGAGCCAGATGATAGCAAATCCCAGACCAAACCGAGACATAACCTGCGTTATCCTGTAAAATATTAATCCCAACCAGGTTTAATTGACTGTTTCGGTGTGGTACCGTATTACTACGTGATCCAAACCAGAGAAACGCCAGGATCTGGCCAACAAGGATGAGAAAAATGCGAAAGTATGAGGAAGATGATTGCAAATACCAGAACTAACCCTGACATAACCAGCGTTATCCTCTAAAATACGAATCGAAACATGCTTTTAATGACTGCTTCAGTGTGGTAACACATTACTACGTGATCCAAACCAGAAAAATCCCAGGATCGGGCCAACAAGAATGCGAAAAATGCGAAAGTACGAGCCAGATGAGGGCAAATACCAGACCTAACCGAGACGTAACCGGCGTTACCCCCAAAAATATTAATCGCAACCAGGTTTAATTGACTGTTTCGGTGTGGAACCACATTACTACGGGATCCAAACCAGAAAAAACTCAGGGTCTGGCCATCAAGTATGCGAAAAACGCGAATGTATGAGCCAGATGATTGCAAATACAAGAGCTAACCCAGACATAACCAGCATTATCCTCTAAAATACTTATCGGAACCAGCTTCTATTGACTGTTTCAGTGTGGAACCACATTAGTACGTGATCCAAACCAGAAAAAGGCCTGGATCTGGCCAACAAGTATGCGATAAACGCGAAAGCACGAGCCTGACGAGGGCAAATCCCAGACCAAACCGAGACATAACCGGCGTTATCCTCTAAAATATTAATCGCAACCAGGTTTAATTGACTGTTTCGGTGTGGAACCACATTACTACGGGATCCAAACCAGAAAAAACTCAGGGTCTGGCCATCAAGTATGCGAAAAACGCGAATGTATGAGCCAGATGATTGCAAATACAAGAGCTAACCCAGACATAACCAGCATTATCCTCTAAAATACTTATCGGAACCAGCTTCTATTGACTGTTTCAGTGTGGAACCACATTAGTACGTGATCCAAACCAGAAAAAGGCCTGGATCTGGCCAACAAGTATGCGAATAATGCGAAAGTATGAGCCAGATGATTGCAAATACCAGAACTATGCCTGACATAACCAGCGTTATCCTCTAAAATAGTAATCGGACCCAGGTTTAATTGACTGTTTCAGTGTGTTACCACATTACTACGTGGTCCAAGCCATAAATAGTCCAGAATCTGGCCAACAAGTATGCGAAAAATGCGAAAGTACGAGCCAGATGAGGGCAAATACCAGACCTAATCGAGACATAACCGGCGTTATCCTCTAAAATATTAATCGCAACCAGTTTAATTGACTATTTCGGTGTGGAACCTCATTACTACGGGATCCAAAACAGAAAAAACCCAGGATCTGGCCAACAAGTATGCGAAAAACGCGAAAGTATGAGCCAGATGATTGCAAATACCAGAACTATCCCAGGCATAACCAGCGTTATCCTCTAAAATACTAAGCGGAACCACCTTTTGTTGACAGTGTGGTACCACATTACTACGTGATCCAAACAAGAAAAAGCCCAGGATCTGGCCAACAAGTATGCGAATCGTGCGAAAGTAGGAGGCAGATGAGGGCAAATCCTAGACCTAACCGTGGCAAAACCGGCGTTATCCACTAAAATATTTATCGCAACCAGGTTTAGTTGACTGTTTCGGTGTGGTACCGCATTACTACGTGATCCAAACCATAAAAAGGCTAGGATGAGGCCAACAAGGAAGCGAAAGATGCTAAAGTACGAGCCAGATGAGGGCAAATACCAGACCTAACCGAGACATAACCGGCGTTATCCTCTAAAATATTAATCGCAACCAGGTTTAATTGACTGTTTCGATATGGTACCGCATTACTACGTGATCCAAACCAGAAAGAGGCCAGTATCTGGCCAACAAGAATGCGAAAAATGCGAAAGTATGAGCCAGATGATTGCAAATATCAGAACTAACCCAGACATAACCAGCGTTATCCTCTAAAATATTAATCGCAACCAGGTTTAATTGACTGTTTCGGTGTGAAACCACATTACTACGTGACCCAAACCAGAGAGCGCCGGGATCTGGCCAACAAGGATGAGAAAAATGCGAAAGTATGAGCAAGATGATTGCAAATACCAGAACTAACCCTGACATAACCAGCGTTATCCTCTAAAATACGAATCGGAACATGCTTTTAATGACTGCTTCAGTGTGGTAAGACATTACTACGTGATCCAAACCAGAAAAATCCCAGGATCTGGCCAACAAGTATGCGAAACGGGCGAAAGTACGAGGCAGATGAGGGCAAATCCTAGACATAACCGTGGCAAAACCTGCGTTATCCACTAAAATATTTATCGCAACCAGGTTTAGTTGACTGTTTCGGTGTGGTACCGCATTACTACGTGATCCAAACCAGAAAGAGGCCAGTATCTGGCCAACAAGAATGCGAAAAATGCGAAAGTGTGAGCCAGATGATTGCAAATACCAGAACTAGCCCTGACATAACCAGCGTTATCCTCTAAAATACGAATCGGAACATGCTTTTAATGACTGTTTCAGTGTGGTAACACATTACTACGTGATACAAACCAGAAAAGGGCCAACGTCTGGCCAACAAGTGTGCGAAAAACGCGAAAGTATGAGCCAGATGATAGCAAATACCAGAACTAACACAGACATAACCAGCGTTATCCTCTAAAATACTAATCGGAACCAGCTTTTATTGACTGTTTCAGTGTGGTACCACATTACTACGTGATCCAAATCAGAAAAAGCCCAGGATCTGGCCAAAAAGAATGCGAAAAATGCGAAAGTACGAGACAGATGGGGGCAAATCCCAGGCCTAACCGAGACATAACCAGCGTTATCCTCTAAAATATTAATCGCAACCAAGTTTAATTGACTGTTTCGATGTGGTACCGCATTACTACGTGATCCAAACCAGAAAGACCCCAGGGTCTGGCCAACAAGAATGCGAAAAATGCGAAAGTACGAGCCAGATGTGGGCAAATCCCAGACCTACCCGAGACATAAACGGCGTTATCCTCTAAGATATTAATCGCAACCAGGTTTAATTGAATGTTTCAGTGTGGTACCACATTACTACGGGATCCAAACCAGAAAAAAACCCAGGATATGGCCAACAAGTATGCGAAAATTGCGAAGCTATGAGCCAGATGAGGGCAAATACCAGACCTAACCCTGACATAACCGGCGTTATCCGCTAAAATATTAATCTCAACCAGGTTTAATTGACTGTTTCGGTGTGGTACCGCATTACAACGTGATCCAAACCAGAGAAACGCCAGGATCTGGCCAACAAGGATGAGAAAAATGCGAAAGTATGAGCAAGATGATTGCAAATACCAGAACTAACCCTGACATAACCAGCGTTATCCTTTAAAATACGAATCGGATCATGCTTTTAATGACTGCTTCAGTGTGGTAACAGATTACTACGTGATCCAAACCAGAAAAATCCCAGGATCGGGCCAACAAGAATGCGAAAAATGCGAAAGTACGAGCCAGATGAGGGGAAATCCCAGACCAAACCGAGACATAACCGGCGTTATCCTCTAAAATATTAATCGCAACCAGGTTTAACTGACTGTTTCCGTGTGCAACCACATTACTACGGGATCCAAACCAGAAAAAACCCAGGATCTGGCCAACAACTATGCGAAAAACGCGAATGTATGAGCCAGATGATTGCAAATACCAGAAATATCCGAGACATAACCAGCGTTATCCTCTAAAATATTATTCGCAACCAGATTTAATTGACTGTTTCCGCTTGGTACCACACTACTACGTGGTCCAAGCCAGAAAAAGGCCAGGATCTGGCCAAAAAGAATGCGAAAAATGCGAAAGTACGAGCCAGACGAGAGCAAATCTCAGACCTAATCGAGACAGAACCGGCGTTATCCTCTAAAATATTAATCGCAACCAGGTTTATTTGACTGTTTCGGTGTGGTAACGCATTACTACGCGATCCAAACCAGATAAAGCCCAGGATCTGGCCAACAAGTATGAGAAAAACGCGAAAGTATGACCAAGATGATTACAAATACCAGAACTATCCCAGGCATAACCAGCGTTATCCTCTAAAATACTAAGCGGAACCAGCATTTATTGACAGTGTGGTACCATATTACTACGTGATCCAAACCAGAAAAAGCCCAGGATCTGGCCGACAAGTATGCGAAAAATGCGAAAGTACGATCCAGATGATTGCAAATACCAGAACTAACTCACACATAACCAGCGTTATCCTCTAAAATACTGATCGGAACCAGCCTCTATTGACTGTTTCAGTGTGGCACCACGTTACTACGTGATCCAAACAAGAAAAAGGCCAGGATCTGGCCAACAAGTATGCGAAAAACGTGAAAGTACGAGCCAGATGGGGGCAAATCCCAGACGTCACCGAGACATAACCAGCGTTATCCTCTAAAATATTAATCGCAACCAGGTTTAGTTGACTGGTTCTGTGTGGTGCCACATTACTACGTGGTCCAAGCCATATATAGTCCAGAATCTGGCCAACAAGTATGCGAAAAATGCGAAAGTACGAGCCAGATGAGGGCAAATACCAGACCTAATCGAGATATAACCGGCGTTATTCTCTAAAATATTAATCGCAACCAGGTTTAACTGACTGTTCCCGTGTGCAACCACATTACTACGGGATCCAAACCAGAAAAAACCCAGGATCTGGCCAACAACTATGCGAAAAACGCGAATGTATGAGCCAGATGATTGCAAATACCAGAAATATCCGAGACATAACCAGCGTTATCCTCTAAAATATTATTCGCAACCAGATTTAATTGACTGTTTCCGCTTGGTACCACACTACTACGTGGTCCAAGCCAGAAAAAGGCCAGGATCTGGCCAAAAAGAATGCGAAAAATGCGAAAGTACGAGCCAGACGAGGGCAAATCTCAGACCTAATCGAGACAGAACCGGCGTTATCCTCTAAAATATTAATCGCAACCAGGTTTATTTGACTGTTTCGGTGTGGTAACGCATTACTACGTGATCCAAACCAGATAAAGCCCAGGATCTGGCCAACAAGTATGAGAAAAATGCGAAAGTACGAGCCAGATGAGGGCAAATCCCAGACCAAACCGAGACATAACCGTCGTTATCCTCTAAAATATTAATCGCAACCAGGTTTAATTGACTGTTTCGGTGTGGTACCGCATTACTACGTGATCCAAACCAGAAAAAGGCCATGATCTGGCCAACAAGTATGCGAAAAATGCGAAAGTACGAGCCAGATGAGGGCAAATCCCAGACCAAACCGAGACATAACCGTCGTTATCCTCTAAAATATTAATCGCAACCAGGTTTAATTGACTGTTTCGGTGTGGTACCGCATTACTACGTGATCCAAACCAGAAAAAGGCCAGGATCTGGCCAAAAAGTATGCGAAACTTGCGAAAGTACGAGCCAGATGAGGGCAAACACCAGACCTAACCCAGACATAACCGGCGTTATCCTCTAAAGTATTAATCGCACCCAGGTTTAATTGACTGTTTCGGTGTGGAACCACATTACTACGGGATCCAAACCAGAAAGAACCCAGGATCTGGCCAACAAGTATGCGAAAAATGCGAAAGAACGATCCAGATGAGGGCAAACACCAGACCTAACCCAGACATAACCGGCGTTATCCTCTAAAATACGAATCGGAACATGCTTTTAATGACTGTTTCAGTGTGGTAACACACTGCTACGTGATCCAAACCAGAAAAATCCCAGGATCGGGCCAACAAGAATGCGAAAAATGCGAAAGTACGAGCCACATGAGGGAAAATCCCAGACCTAACCCAGACATAACCGGCGTTATCCGCTAAAATATTAATCGCAACCAGGTTTAATTGACTGTTTCGTTGTGGAACCACATTACTACGGGATCCAAACCAGAAAGAACCCAGGATCTGGCCAACAAGTATGCGAAAAATGCGAAAGAACGATCCAGATGAGGGCAAATCCCAGACCTAACCGAGACATAACCGGCGTTATCCTCTAAAATATTAACTCCAACCAGGTTTAATTAACTGTTTCAGTGTGTTACCGCATTACTACGTGATCCAAACCAGAGAAAGGCCAGGATCTTGCCAACAAGGATGAGAAAAATGCGAAAGTATGAGCCAGATGATTGCAAATACCAGAACTAACCCTGACATAACCAGCGTTATCCTCTAAAATACGAATCGGAACATGCTTTTAATGACTGTTTCAGTGTGGTAACACATTACTACGTGATCCAAACCAGAAAAATCCCAGGATCGGGCCAACAAGAATGCGAGAAACGCGACAGTACGAGCCAGATGAGGACAAATCCCAGACCTACCCGAGACATAACCGGCGTTATCCCCTAAAATATTAATCGCATCCAGGTTTAATTGACTGTTTCCGTGTGGTACCGCATTACTACGTGATCCAAACCAGAGAAAGGCCAGGATCTTGCCAACAAGGATGAGAAAAATGCGAAAGTATGAGCCAGATGATTGCAAATACCAGAACTAACCCTGACATTACCAGCGTTATCCTCTAAAATACGAATCGGAACATGCTTTTAATGACTGTTTCAGTGTGGTAACACATTACTACGTGATCCAAACCAGAAAAATCCCAGGATCGGGCCAACAAGAATGCGAGAAACGCGAAAGTGCGAGCTAGATGAGGGAAAATCCCAGACCTAACCGAGACGTAACCGGCGTTATCCCCTAAAATATTAATCGCAACCAGTTTAATTGACTGTTTCGGTGTGGAACCTCATTACTACGGGATCCAAAACAGAAAAAACCCAGGATCTGGCCAACAAGTATGCGAAAAACGCGAAAGTATGACCAAGATGATTACAAATACCAGAACTATCCCAGGCATAACCAGCGTTATCCTCTAAAATACTAAGCGGAACCAGCATTTATTGACAGTGTGGTACCATATTACTACGTGATCCAAACCAGAAAAAGCCCAGGATCTGGCCAACAAGTATGCGAAACGTGCGAAAGTACGAGGCAGATGAGGGCAAATCCTAGATCTAACCGTGACATAACCGGCGTTAGCCACTAAAATGTTTATCGCAACCAGGTTTAATTGACTGTTTCGGTGTGGTACCGCATTACTACGTGATCCAAACCATAATAAGGCTAGGATGAGGCCAACAAGTAAGCGAAAGATGCTAAAGTACGAGCGAGATGAGGGCAAATACCAGACCTAACCTAGACATAGCCGGCGTTATCCTCTAAAATACTTATCGGAACCAGCTTCTATTGACTGTTTCAGTGTGGTACCACATTACTACGTGATCCAAACCAGAAAAGGGGCAGGGTCTGGCCAACAAGTGTGCGAAAAACGCGAAAGTATGAGCCAGATGATTGCAAATACCAAAACTATGCCTGACATAACCAGCGTTATCCTCTAAAATACTAATCGGAACCAGCTTTTATTGACTGTTTCAGTGTGGTACCACATTACTACGGGATCCAAATCAGAAAATCCCAGGATCTGGCCAACAAGAATGCGAAAAATGCGAAAGTACGAGCCAGATGGGGGCAAATCCCAGACCTAGCCGAGACATAACCAGCGTTATCCTGTAAAATATTAATCGCAACCAGGTTTAATTGACTGTTTCGGTGTGGTACCGCATTCCTACGTGATCCAAACCAGAAAAAACCCAGGATCTGGCCAACAAGTATGAGAAAAACTCGAAAGTATGAACCAGATGATTGCAAATACCTGAACTATCCCAGGCATAACCAGCGTTATCCTCTAAAATACTAAGCGGAACCACCTTTTATTGACAGTGTGGTACCACATTACTACGTGATCCAAACCAGAAAAAGCCCAGGATCTGGCCAAAAAGTATGCGAAACGTGCGAAAGTACGAGGCAGATGAGGGCAAATCCTAGACCTAACCGTGACAAAACCGGCGTTATCAACTAAAATATTTATCGCAACCAGGTTTAGCTGACAGTTTCGGTGTGGTACCGCATTACTACGTGATCCAAACCATAAAAAGGCTAGGATGAGGCCAACAAGGAAGCGAAAGATACTAAAGTACGAGCGAGATGAGGGCAAATACCAGACCTAACCTAGACATAACCGGCGTTATCCTCTAAAACATTAATCGCAACCAGGTTTAATTGACTGTTTCGGTGTGGAACCACAACACGACGGGATCCAATCCACAAAAAACCCAAGATCTGGTCCACAACTATGAGAAATCGCGAAAGTCCGAGCCAGATGAGGGCAAATACCAGCCCTAACCGAGACATAACCGGCGTTATCCTCTAAAATATTAATCGCAACCAGGTTCAATTGACTGTTTCGGTGTGGAACCACATTACTACGGGATCCAAATCAGAAAAAGGCCAGGATCTGGCCAACAAGTATGCGCAAAATGCGAATGTACGAGCCAGATGAGGGCAAATCCCAGACCAAACCGAGACATAACCAGCGTTATCCTCTAAAATACTAATCGGAACCAGCTTTTATTGACTGTTTCAGTGTGGTACCACATTACTACGGGATCCAAATCAGAAAAAGCCCAGGATCTGGCCAAGAAGAATGCGAAAAATGCGAAAGTACGAGCCAGATGGGGGCAAATCCCAGACCTAACCGAGACATAACCAGCGTTATCCTCTAAAATACTAATCGGAACCAGCTTTTATTGACTGTTTCAGTGTGGTACCACATTACTACGGGATCCAAATCAGAAAAAGTCCAGGATCTGGCCAAAAAGAATGCGAAAAATGCGAAAGTACGAGCCAGATGGGGGCAAATACCAGACCTAACCTAGACATAACCGGCGTTATCCTCTAAAATATTAATCGCAACCAGTTTAATTGACTGTTTCGGTGTGGAACCTCATTACTACGATGATCCAAACCAGAAAGAGGCCAGGTTCTGGCCAACAAGTATGCGAATAATGCGAAAGTATGAGCCAGATGATTGCAAATACCAGAACTATGCCTGACATAACCAGCGTTATCCTCTAAAATATTAACCGCAACCAGGTTTAATTGACTGTTTCGGTGTGGTACCGCATTACTACGTGATCCAAACCAGAAAAAGGCCAGGATCTGGCCAACAAGTATGCGCAAAATGCGAATGTACGAGCCACATGAGGGCAAATCCCAGACCAAACCGAGACATAACCGTCGTTATCCTCTAAAATATTAATCGCAACCAGGTTTAATTGACTGTTTCGGTGTGGTACCGAATTACTACGTGATCCAAAGCAGAAAAAGGCCATGATCTGGCCAACAAGTATGCGAAAAATGCGAATGTATGAGCCAGATGATTGGAAATACCAGAACTTACCTAGACCTTACATGCGTTATCCTCTAAAATATTCATCCAAACCAGGTTTAATGGACTGTTTCAGTGTGGTACCACACTACTACGTGATACAAACCAGAAAAAACCCAGGATCTGTTCAACAAGTATGTGAAAAACGCGAAAGTATGAGCCTGATGAGGGCGAATCCCAGACCTATGCCAGACCTACCTTGCGTTATCCTCTAAAATATTGATCGAAACCAGGTTTAATTGACCGCTTCAGCGAGGTACCACATTACTACGTGATACAATCCAGAAACAGCCCAGGATCTAGCCATGAAGTATGAGAGATATGCGAAAGTATGAGCCTTCTGAGGGCAAATCCTAGACCTAACCCAAACCTAACATGCGTTATCCTCTAAAATATTTCTCAAGACCAGGTTTAATTGATTGTTTCAGTGTGGTCCCACACTACAACGTGATCCAAACCAGAAAAAACCCAGGATCCGTTCAACAAGTATGTGAAGAATGCGAAAGTATGAGTCTGATGAGTGAAAATCCCAGGCCTAACCTAGACCTAACATGCGTTATCCTCAAAAATATTGATCGAAACCTGGTTTAATCGACTGTTTCAGTGTGGTACCACATTACTATGTGATCCAATCCAGAAAATAACCCAGGATCTGTTCAACGAGTATGTGAAGTGTGCGAAAGTATGAGTCTGATGAGGGCAAATCCCATACCTATCCCAGACCTAACATGAATTATTCTATAAAATATTGATCGAAACCAGGTTTAGTCGACTGTTTCAGTGTGGTCCCACATTACTACGTGATCCAAACCAGAAAAAACCCAGGATCCGTTCTACAAGTATGTGAAGAATTCGAAAGTATGAGTCTGATGAGTGAAAATCCCAGGCCTAACCTAGACCTAACATGAATTATTCTCTAAAATAGTGATCAAAACCAGATTTAATGGACTGTTTCAGTGTGGCACCACATTACTACGTGATGCAATCCAGAAAAAGCCCATGATCTAGCCATCAAGTATAAGAAATATGCGAAAGAATGAACTTAATGAGAGCAAATCCCAGACCTAACCTAGACCTAACATGCGTTATCCTCTAAAATATTGAGCGAAACCAGGTTTAATGGTCTGTTTCAGTGTGGTACCACACTACTTCGTGACCCAAACCAGAAAAAACCCAGGATCGGTTCAACAAGTATGTGAAGAACTCGAAACTGTGAGCCTGATGAGGGCAAATCTTAGACCTAACCTTGACCTAACATGCGTTATCCTCTAAAATATTGAGCGAAACCAGGTTTGATGGACTGTTTCAGTGTGGTACCACACTACTACGGGATCCAAACCAGAAAAAACCCAGGATCTGTTCAACAAGTATGAGAAATATGCGAAAGAATGAGCCTGATGAGAGCAAATCCCAGACCTAACCTAGACCTAACATGCGTTATCCTCTAAAATATTTATCAAGACCAGGTTTGATTGAATGTTTCAGTGTGGTACCACTTTACTACGTGATCCACAGCAGAAAAAACCCTCGATCAGGTCAACATGTATGTTAAAACTGCGAAAGTATGACCCTCATGAGGGCAAATCCCAGGCCTGACATAGACCTAACTTGCGTTATCCTCTAAAATATTGATCGAAACCAGGTTTAATTGACTGTTTCAGTGTGGTACCACATTACTAAGTCATACAATCCAGAAACAGCCCAGGATCTAGCCATCTAGTATGAGAAATATGCGAAAGAATGAGCCTGATGAGGGCAAATCCTAGACCTAACCCAGACCTAACATGCGTTATCCTCTAAAATGTTTATCAAGACCAGGTAAACTGCATGTTTCAGTGTAGTATCACACTACTACGTGACCCAAACCAGAAAAAACCCAGGATCTGTTCAACAAGTATGTGAAAAACGCGACAGTATGAGCCTGATGAGGGCAAATCCCAGACCTATCCCAGACCTAACTTGCGTTGTCCTCTAAAATATTGATGGAAACCAGGTTTAATTGACTGTTTCAGTGTGGTACCACATTACTATGTGATCCAAACCAGAAAATAACAGAGGATCTGTTCAACGAGTATGTGAAGTGTGCGAAAGTATGAGTCTGATGAGGGCAAATCCCAGACCTATCCCAGACCTAACATGCGTTATCCACTAAAATATTTATAAAGACCAGGTTTAATTGATTGTTTCAGTGTGGACCCACATAACTACGTGATCCAAACCAGAAAAAACCCAGGATCCGTTCTACAAGTATGTGAAGAATGCGAAAGTATGAGTCTGATCAGTGAAAATCTCAGGCCTAACCTAGACCTAACATGCGTTATCCTCTAAAATATTTATCAAGACCAGGTTTAATTGATTGTTTCAGTGTGGACCCACATTACTACGTGATCCAAACCAGAAAAAACCCAGGATCCGTTCAACCAGTATGTGAAGAATGCGAAAGTATGAGTCTGATGAGTGAAAATCCCAGGCCTAACCTAGACCTAACATGCGTTATCCTCAAAAATATTGATCGAAACCAGGTTTAATCGACTGTTTCAGTGTGGTACCACATTACTATGTGATCCAAACCAGAAAATAACAGAGGATCTGTTCAACGAGTATGTGAAGTGTGCGAAAGTATGAGTCTGATGAGGGCAAATCCCAGACCTATCCCAGACCTAACATGCGTTATCCTCTAAAATATTTATAAAGACCAGGTTTAATTGAATGTTTCAGTGTGGTACCATATTACTACGTGATCCAAACCAGTAAAAACCCAGGATCCGTTCTACAAGTATGTGAAGAATGCGAAAGTATGAGTCTGATCAGTGAAAATCTCAGGCCTAACCTAGACCTAACATGCGTTATCCTCTAAAATATTTATCAAGACCAGGTTTAATTGATTGTTTCAGTGTGGACCCACATTACTACGTGATCCAAACCAGAAAAAACCCAGGATCCGTTCAACCAGTATGTGAAGAATGCGAAAGTATGAGTCTGATGAGTGAAAATCCCAGGCCTAACCTAGACCTAACATGCGTTATCCTCAAAAATATTGATCGAAACCAGGTTTAATCGACTGTTTCAGTGTGGTACCACATTACTATGTGATCCAAACCAGAAAATAACAGAGGATCTGTTCAACGAGTATGTGAAGTGTGCGAAAGTATGAGTCTGATGAGGGCAAATCCCAGACCTATCCCAGACCTAACATGCGTTATCCTCTAAAATATTTATAAAGACCAGGTTTAATTGATTGTTTCAGTGTGGACCCACATAACTACGTGATCCAAACCAGAAAAAACGCAGGATCCGTTCAACAAGTATGTGAAGAATGCGAAAGTATGAGTCTGATGAGTGAAAAAACCAGGCCTGACCTAGACCTAACATGCGTTATCCTCTAAAATATTGAGCGAAACCAGGTTTAATGGACTGTTTCAGTGTGGTACCACACTACTACGGGATCCAAACCAGAAAAAACCCAGGATCTGTTCAACAAGTATGTGAAAAACGCGACAGTATGAGCCTGATGAGGGCAAATCCCAGACCTATCCCAGACCTAACTTGCGTTGTCCTCTAAAATATTGGTGGAAACCAGGTTTAATTGACTGTTTCAGTGTTGTACTTCATTACTACGTGATGCAATCCACAAAAAGCTCAGGATCTAGCCATCAAGTATGAGAAATATGCGAAAGAATGAGCCTGATGAGAGCAAATCCCAGACCTATCCCAGACCTAACTTGCGTTATCCTCCAAAATATTGATCGAAACCAGGTTAGTTGAATGTTTCAGTGTGGTACCACATTACTACGTGATCCAAGCCAGAAAAAACCCAGGATCAGTTCAACAAGTATGTGAGGAATGCGAATGTATGAGTCTGATCAGTGAAAATCTCAGGCCTTACCTAGACCTAACTTGCGTTGTCCTCTAAAATATTGATGGAAACCAGGTTTCATTGACTGTTTCAGTCTGGTACTACGTTATTACGTGATGCAATCCAGAAAAAGCCCAGGATCTAGCCATCAAGTATGAGACATATGCGAAAGAATGAGCCTGATGAGAGCAAATCCCAGACCTAACCTAGACCTAACATGTGTTATCCTCTAAAATATTGAGCGAAACCAGGTTTAATGACGGTTTCAGTGTGGTACCACACTACTACGGGATCCAAACCAGAAAAAACCCAGGATCTGTTCAACTAGTATATGAAAAACGCGAAAGTATGAGCATGTTGAGGGCAAATCCCAGACCTATCCCAGACCTAACTTGCGTTATCCTCTAAAATATTGATCGAAACCAGGTTTAATTGAATGTTTCAGTGTGGTATCACACTACTACGGGATCCAAACGAGAAAAAACCCAGGATCTGTTCAACTAGTATATGAAAAACGCGAAAGTATGAGCATGTTGAGGGCAAATCCCAGACCTATCCCAGACCTAACTTGCGTTATCCTCTAAAATATTGATCGAAACCAGGTTTAATTGAATGTTTCAGTGTGGTATCACATTACTATGTGACCCAAACCAGAAAAAACCCAGGATCCGTTCAACAAGTATGTGAAGAATGCGAAAGTATGAGTCTGATGAGTGAAAAAACCAGGCCTGACCTAGACCTAACATGCGTTATCCTCTAAAATATTGAGCGAAACCAGGTTTAATGGACTGTTTCAGTGTGGTACCACACTACTACGGGATCCAAACCAGAAAAAACCCAGGATCTGTTCAACTAGTATGTGAAAAACGCGAAAGTATGAGCCTGATGAGGGCAAATCCCAGACCTATCCCAGACCTAACTTGCGTTATCCTCTAAAATATTGATCGAAACCAGGTTTAATTGAATGTTTCAGTGTGGACCCACATTACTACGTGATCCAAACCAGAAAAAACCCAGGATCCGTTCAACAAGTATGTGAAGAATGCGAAAGTATGAGTCTGATGAGTGAAAAAACCAGGCCTGACCTACACCTAGCATGCGTTATCCTCTAAAATATTGAGCGAAACCAGGTTTAATGGACTGTTTCAGTGTGGTACCACACTACTACGGGATCCAAACCAGAAAAAACCCAGGATCTGTTCAACAAGTATGTGAAAAACGCGACAGTATGAGCCTGATGAGGGCAAATCCCAGACCTATCCCAGACCTAACTTGCGTTGTCCTCTAAAATATTGATGGAAACCAGGTTTAATTGACTGTTTCAGTGTTGTACTTCATTACTACGTGATGCAATCCACAAAAAGCTCAGGATCTAGCCATCAAGTATGAGAAATATGCGAAAGAATGAGCCTGATGAGAGCAAATCCCAGACCTATCCCAGACCTAACTTGCGTTATCCTCCAAAATATTGATCGAAACCAGGTTAGTTGAATGTTTCAGTGTGGTACCACATTACTACGTGATCCAAGCCAGAAAAAACCCAGGATCAGTTCAACAAGTATGTGAGGAATGCGAATGTATGAGTCTGATCAGTGAAAATCTCAGGCCTTACCTAGACCTAACTTGCGTTGTCCTCTAAAATATTGATGGAAACCAGGTTTCATTGACTGTTTCAGTGTGGTACTACGTTATTACGTGATGCAATCCAGAAAAAGCCCAGGATCTAGCCATCAAGTATGAGACATATGCGAAAGAATGAGCCTGATGAGAGCAAATCCCAGACCTAACCTAGACCTAACATGTGTTATCCTCTAAAATATTGAGCGAAACCAGGTTTAATGACGGTTTCAGTGTGGTACCACACTACTACGGGATCCAAACCAGAAAAAACCCAGGATCTGTTCAACTAGTATATGAAAAACGCGAAAGTATGAGCATGTTGAGGGCAAATCCCAGACCTATCCCAGACCTAACTTGCGTTATCCTCTAAAATATTGATCGAAACCAGGTTTAATTGAATGTTTCAGTGTGGTATCACACTACTACGGGATCCAAACCAGAAAAAACCCAGGATCTGTTCAACTAGTATATGAAAAACGCGAAAGTATGAGCATGTTGAGGGCAAATCCCAGACCTATCCCAGACCTAACTTGCGTTATCCTCTAAAATATTGATCGAAACCAGGTTTAATTGAATGTTTCAGTGTGGTATCACATTACTATGTGACCCAAACCAGAAAAAACCCAGGATCCGTTCAACAAGTATGTGAAGAATGCGAAAGTATGAGTCTGATGAGTGAAAAAACCAGGCCTGACCTAGACCTAACATGCGTTATCCTCTAAAATATTGAGCGAAACCAGGTTTAATGGACTGTTTCAGTGTGGTACCACACTACTACGGGATCCAAACCAGAAAAAACCCAGGATCTGTTCAACTAGTATGTGAAAAACGCGAAAGTATGAGCCTGATGAGGGCAAATCCCAGACCTATCCCAGACCTAACTTGCGTTATCCTCTAAAATATTGATCGAAACCAGGTTTAATTGAATGTTTCAGTGTGGACCCACATTACTACGTGATCCAAACCAGAAAAAACCCAGGATCCGTTCAACAAGTATGTGAAGAATGCGAAAGTATGAGTCTGATGAGTGAAAAAACCAGGCCTGACCTACACCTAGCATGCGTTATCCTCTAAAATATTGAGCGAAACCAGGTTTAATGGACTGTTTCAGTGTGGTACCACACTACTACGGGATCCAAACCAGAAAAAACCCAGGATCTGTTCAACAAGTATGTGAAAAACGCGAAACTGTGAGCCTGATGAGGGCAAATCTTAGACCTAACCCAGACCTAAGATGCGTTATCCTCTAAAATATTTATCCAGACCACGTTTCATTGAACGTTTCAGTGTGGTACCACCTTACTACGTGATCCAATCCAGAAATAGCCCAGGATCTAGCCATGAAGTATGAGAAATATGCGAAAGTATGAGCCTGATGAGGGCAAATCCTAGACCTAACCTTGACCTAACATGCGTTATCCTCTTAAATATTGAGCGAAACCAGGTTTGATGGACTGTTTCAGTGTGGTACCACACTACTACGGGATCCAAACCAGAAAAAACCCAGGATCTGTTCAACAAGTATGTGAAAAACGCGAAAGTATGAGCCTGATGAGGTCAAATCCCAGACCAATCCCAGACTTAACTTTGGTTATCCTCTAAGATATTGATCGAAACCAGGTTTAATCGTCTGTTTCAGTGTGGTACCACATTACTACGTGATCCAAACCAGAAAAAACCCAGGATCAGTTCAACAAGTATGAGAAGAATGCGAAAGTATGAGTCTGATGAGTGAAAATCCTAGGGCTAACCTAGACCTTACATGCGTTATCCTCTAAAATATTCATCCAAACCAGGTTTAATAGACTGTTTCAGTGTGGTACCACACTACTGCGTGATACAAACCAGAAAAAACCCAGGATCTGTTCAACAAGTATGTGAAAAACGCGAAAGTATGAGGCTGATGAGGGCGAATCCCAGGCCTAACCTAGACCTAACATGCGTTATCCTTAAAAATATTGATCGAAACCTGGTTTAATCGACTGTTTCAGTGTGGTACCACATTACTATGTGATCCAAACCAGAAAATAACCCAGGATCTGTTCAACGAGTATGTGAAGTGTGTGAAAGTATGAGTCTGATGAGGGCAAATCCCATACCTATCCCAGACCTAACATGCGTTATCCTCTAAAATATTTATCAAGACGAGGTTTAATTGATTGTTTCAGTGTGGACCCACATTACTACGTGATCCAAACCAGAAAAAACCCAGGATCCGTTCAACAAGTATGTGAAGAATGCGAAAGTATGAGTCTGATGAGTGAAAATCCCACGCCTGACCTAGACCTAACATGCGTTATCCTCTAAAATATTGAGCGAAACCAGGTTTAATGGACTGTTTCAGTGTGGTACCACACTACTACGGGATCCAAACCAGAAAAAACCCAGGATCTGTTCAACAAGCATATGAAGTGTGCGAAAGTATGAGTCTGATGAGGTCAAATCCCAGACCAATCCCAGACTTAACTTGCGTTATCCTCTAAAATATTGATCGAAACCAGGTTTAATCGACTGTTTCAGTGTGGTACCACATTACTACGTGATCCAAACCAGAAAAAACCCAGGATCCGTTCTACAAGTATGTGAAGAATTCGAAAGTATGAGTCTGATGAGTGAAAATCCCAGGCCTAACCTAGACCTAACATGAATTATTCTCTAAAATATTGATCAAAACCAGATTTAATGGACTGTTTCAGTGTGGTACCATATTACTACGTGATGCAATCCAGAAAAAGCCCATGATCTAGCCATCAAGTATAAGAAATATGCGAAAGAATGAGCTTAATGAGAGCAAATCCCAGACCTAACCTAGACCTAACATGCGTTATCCTCTAAAATATTGAGCGAAACCAGGTTTAATGGACTGTTTCAGTGTGGTACCACACTACTTCGTGACCCAAACCAGAAAAAACCCTGGATCGGTTCAACAAGTATGTGAAGAACTCGAAACTGTGAGCCTGATGAGGGCAAATCTTAGACCTAACCTTGACCTAACATGCGTTATCCTCTAAAATATTGAGCGAAACCAGGTTTGATGGACTGTTTCAGTGTGGTACCACACTACTACGGGATCCAAACCAGAAAAAACCCAGGATCTGTTCAACAAGTATGAGAAATATGCGAAAGAATGAGCCTGATGAGAGCAAATCCCAGACCTAACCTAGACCTAACATGCGTTATCCTCTAAAATATTTATGAAGACCAGGTTTGATTGAATGTTTCAGTGTGGTACCACTTTACTACGTGATCCAAAGCAGAAAAAACCCTCGATCAGGTCAACATGTATGTTAAAACTGCGAAAGTATGACCCTGATGAGGGCAAATCCCAGGCCTGACCTAGACCTAACTTGCGTTATCCTCTAAAATATTGATCGAAACCAGGTTTAATTGACTGTTTCAGTGTGGTACCACATTACTAAGTCATACAATCCAGAAACAGCCCAGGATCTAGCCATCAAGTATGAGAAATATGCGAAAGAATGTGCCTGATGAGAGCAAATCCCAGACCTAACCTAGACCTAACATGAATTATTCTCTAAAATATTGATCGAAACCAGGTTTAATTGACAGTTTCAGTGTTGTACTTCATTACTGCGTGATGCAATCCAGAAGAAGCCCAGGATCTAGCCATCTAGTATGAGAAATATGCGAAAGAATGAGCCTGATGAGGGCAAATCCTAGACCTAACCCAGACCTAACATGCGTTATCCTCTAAAATGTTTATCAAGACCAGGTTTAACTGCATGTTTCAGTGTAGTATCACACTACTACGTGACCCAAACCAGAAAAAACCCAGGATCTGTTCAACAAGTATGTGAAAAACGCGAAAGTATCAGCCTGATGAGGGCAAACCCCGGACATATCCCAGACCTAACTTGCGTTATCCTCTAAAATATTGATCGAAACCAGGTTTAATTGAATGTTTCAGTGTGGTACCATATTACTACGTGATCCAAACCAGTAAAAACCCAGGATCCGTTCTACAAGTATGTGAAGAATGCGAAAGTATGAGTCTGATCAGTGAAAATCTCAGGCCTAACCTAGACCTAACATGCGTTATCCTCTAAAATATTTATCAAGACCAGGTTTAATTGATTGTTTCAGTGTGGACCCACATTACTACGTGATCCAAACCAGAAAAAACCCAGGATCCGTTCAACCAGTATGTGAAGAATGCGAAAGTATGAGTCTGATGAGTGAAAATCCCAGGCCTAACCTAGACCTAACATGCGTTATCCTCAAAAATATTGATCGAAACCAGGTTTAATCGACTGTTTCAGTGTGGTACCACATTACTATGTGATCCAAACCAGAAAATAACAGAGGATCTGTTCAACGAGTATGTGAAGTGTGCGAAAGTATGAGTCTGATGAGGGCAAATCCCAGACCTATCCCAGACCTAACATGCGTTATCCTCTAAAATATTTATAAAGACCAGGTTTAATTGAATGTTTCAGTGTGGTACCATATTACTACGTGATCCAAACCAGTAAAAACCCAGGATCCGTTCTACAAGTATGTGAAGAATGCGAAAGTATGAGTCTGATCAGTGAAAATCTCAGGCCTAACCTAGACCTAACATGCGTTATCCTCTAAAATATTTATCAAGACCAGGTTTAATTGATTGTTTCAGTGTGGACCCACATTACTACGTGATCCAAACCAGAAAAAACCCAGGATCCGTTCAACCAGTATGTGAAGAATGCGAAAGTATGAGTCTGATGAGTGAAAATCCCAGGCCTAACCTAGACCTAACATGCGTTATCCTCAAAAATATTGATCGAAACCAGGTTTAATCGACTGTTTCAGTGTGGTACCACATTACTATGTGATCCAAACCAGAAAATAACAGAGGATCTGTTCAACGAGTATGTGAAGTGTGCGAAAGTATGAGTCTGATGAGGGCAAATCCCAGACCTATCCCAGACCTAACATGCGTTATCCTCTAAAATATTTATAAAGACCAGGTTTAATTGATTGTTTCAGTGTGGACCCACATAACTACGTGATCCAAACCAGAAAAAACCCAGGATCCGTTCAACAAGTATGTGAAGAATGCGAAAGTATGAGTCTGATGAGTGAAAAAACCAGGCCTGACCTAGACCTAACATGCGTTATCCTCTAAAATATTGAGCGAAACCAGGTTTAATGGACTGTTTCAGTGTGGTACCACACTACTACGGGATCCAAACCAGAAAAAACCCGGGATCTGTTCAACAAGTATGTGAAAAACGCGACAGTATGAGCCTGATGAGGGCAAATCCCAGACCTATCCCAGACCTAACTTGCGTTGTCCTCTAAAATATTGATGGAAACCAGGTTTAATTGACTGTTTCAGTGTTGTACTTCATTACTACGTGATGCAATCCACAAAAAGCTCAGGATCTAGCCATCAAGTATGAGAAATATGCGAAAGAATGAGCCTGATGAGAGCAAATCCCAGACCTATCCCAGACCTAACTTGCGTTATCCTCCAAAATATTGATCGAAACCAGGTTAGTTGAATGTTTCAGTGTGGTACCACATTACTACGTGATCCAAGCCAGAAAAAACCCAGGATCAGTTCAACAAGTATGTGAGGAATGCGAATGTATGAGTCTGATCAGTGAAAATCTCAGGCCTTACCTAGACCTAACTTGCGTTGTCCTCTAAAATATTGTTGGAAACCAGGTTTCATTGACTGTTTCAGTGTGGTACTACGTTATTACGTGATGCAATCCAGAAAAAGCCCAGGATCTAGCCATCAAGTATGAGACATATGCGAAAGAATGAGCCTGATGAGAGCAAATCCCAGACCTAACCTAGACCTAACATGTGTTATCCTCTAAAATATTGAGCGAAACCAGGTTTAATGACGGTTTCAGTGTGGTACCACACTACTACGGGATCCAAACCAGAAAAAACCCAGGATCTGTTCAACTAGTATATGAAAAACGCGAAAGTATGAGCATGTTGAGGGCAAATCCCAGACCTATCCCAGACCTAACTTGCGTTATCCTCTAAAATATTGATCGAAACCAGGTTTAATTGAATGTTTCAGTGTGGTATCACACTACTACGGGATCCAAACGAGAAAAAACCCAGGATCTGTTCAACTAGTATATGAAAAACGCGAAAGTATGAGCATGTTGAGGGCAAATCCCAGACCTATCCCAGACCTAACTTGCGTTATCCTCTAAAATATTGATCGAAACCAGGTTTAATTGAATGTTTCAGTGTGGTATCACATTACTATGTGACCCAAACCAGAAAAAACCCAGGATCCGTTCAACAAGTATGTGAAGAATGCGAAAGTATGAGTCTGATGAGTGAAAAAACCAGGCCTGACCTAGACCTAACATGCGTTATCCTCTAAAATATTGAGCGAAACCAGGTTTAATGGACTGTTTCAGTGTGGTACCACACTACTACGGGATCCAAACCAGAAAAAACCCAGGATCTGTTCAACTAGTATGTGAAAAACGCGAAAGTATGAGCCTGATGAGGGCAAATCCCAGACCTATCCCAGACCTAACTTGCGTTATCCTCTAAAATATTGATCGAAACCAGGTTTAATTGAATGTTTCAGTGTGGACCCACATTACTACGTGATCCAAACCAGAAAAAACCCAGGATCCGTTCAACAAGTATGTGAAGAATGCGAAAGTATGAGTCTGATGAGTGAAAAAACCAGGCCTGACCTACACCTAGCATGCGTTATCCTCTAAAATATTGAGCGAAACCAGGTTTAATGGACTGTTTCAGTGTGGTACCACACTACTACGGGATCCAAACCAGAAAAAACCCAGGATCTGTTCAACAAGTATGTGAAAAACGCGACAGTATGAGCCTGATGAGGGCAAATCCCAGACCTATCCCAGACCTAACTTGCGTTGTCCTCTAAAATATTGATGGAAACCAGGTTTAATTGACTGTTTCAGTGTTGTACTTCATTACTACGTGATGCAATCCACAAAAAGCTCAGGATCTAGCCATCAAGTATGAGAAATATGCGAAAGAATGAGCCTGATGAGAGCAAATCCCAGACCTATCCCAGACCTAACTTGCGTTATCCTCCAAAATATTGATCGAAACCAGGTTAGTTGAATGTTTCAGTGTGGTACCACATTACTACGTGATCCAAGCCAGAAAAAACCCAGGATCAGTTCAACAAGTATGTGAGGAATGCGAATGTATGAGTCTGATCAGTGAAAATCTCAGGCCTTACCTAGACCTAACTTGCGTTGTCCTCTAAAATATTGATGGAAACCAGGTTTCATTGACTGTTTCAGTGTGGTACTACGTTATTACGTGATGCAATCCAGAAAAAGCCCAGGATCTAGCCATCAAGTATGAGACATATGCGAAAGAATGAGCCTGATGAGAGCAAATCCCAGACCTAACCTAGACCTAACATGTGTTATCCTCTAAAATATTGAGCGAAACCAGGTTTAATGACGGTTTCAGTGTGGTACCACACTACTACGGGATCCAAACCAGAAAAAACCCAGGATCTGTTCAACTAGTATATGAAAAACGCGAAAGTATGAGCATGTTGAGGGCAAATCCCAGACCTATCCCAGACCTAACTTGCGTTATCCTCTAAAATATTGATCGAAACCAGGTTTAATTGAATGTTTCAGTGTGGTATCACACTACTACGGGATCCAAACCAGAAAAAACCCAGGATCTGTTCAACTAGTATATGAAAAACGCGAAAGTATGAGCATGTTGAGGGCAAATCCCAGACCTATCCCAGACCTAACTTGCGTTATCCTCTAAAATATTGATCGAAACCAGGTTTAATTGAATGTTTCAGTGTGGTATCACATTACTATGTGACCCAAACCAGAAAAAACCCAGGATCCGTTCAACAAGTATGTGAAGAATGCGAAAGTATGAGTCTGATGAGTGAAAAAACCAGGCCTGACCTAGACCTAACATGCGTTATCCTCTAAAATATTGAGCGAAACCAGGTTTAATGGACTGTTTCAGTGTGGTACCACACTACTACGGGATCCAAACCAGAAAAAACCCAGGATCTGTTCAACTAGTATGTGAAAAACGCGAAAGTATGAGCCTGATGAGGGCAAATCCCAGACCTATCCCAGACCTAACTTGCGTTATCCTCTAAAATATTGATCGAAACCAGGTTTAATTGAATGTTTCAGTGTGGACCCACATTACTACGTGATCCAAACCAGAAAAAACCCAGGATCCGTTCAACAAGTATGTGAAGAATGCGAAAGTATGAGTCTGATGAGTGAAAAAACCAGGCCTGACCTACACCTAGCATGCGTTATCCTCTAAAATATTGAGCGAAACCAGGTTTAGTGGACTGTTTCAGTGTGGTACCACACTACTACGGGATCCAAACCAGAAAAAACCCAGGATCTGTTCAACAAGTATGTGAAAAACGCGAAACTGTGAGCCTGATGAGGGCAAATCTTAGACCTAACCCAGACCTAAGATGCGTTATCCTCTAAAATATTTATCCAGACCACGTTTCATTGAACGTTTCAGTGTGGTACCACCTTACTACGTGATCCAATCCAGAAATAGCCCAGGATCTAGCCATGAAGTATGAGAAATATGCGAAAGTATGAGCCTGATGAGGGCAAATCCTAGACCTAACCTTGACCTAACATGCGTTATCCTCTTAAATATTGAGCGAAACCAGGTTTGATGGACTGTTTCAGTGTGGTACCACACTACTACGGGATCCAAACCAGAAAAAACCCAGGATCTGTTCAACAAGTATGTGAAAAACGCGAAAGTATGAGCCTGATGAGGTCAAATCCCAGACCAATCCCAGACTTAACTTTGGTTATCCTCTAAGATATTGATCGAAACCAGGTTTAATCGTCTGTTTCAGTGTGGTACCACATTACTACGTGATCCAAACCAGAAAAAACCCAGGATCAGTTCAACAAGTATGAGAAGAATGCGAAAGTATGAGTCTGATGAGTGAAAATCCTAGGGCTAACCTAGACCTTACATGCGTTATCCTCTAAAATATTCATCCAAACCAGGTTTAATAGACTGTTTCAGTGTGGTACCACACTACTGCGTGATACAAACCAGAAAAAACCCAGGATCTGTTCAACAAGTATGTGAAAAACGCGAAAGTATGAGGCTGATGAGGGCGAATCCCAGGCCTAACCTAGACCTAACATGCGTTATCCTTAAAAATATTGATCGAAACCTGGTTTAATCGACTGTTTCAGTGTGGTACCACATTACTATGTGATCCAAACCAGAAAATAACCCAGGATCTGTTCAACGAGTATGTGAAGTGTGTGAAAGTATGAGTCTGATGAGGGCAAATCCCATACCTATCCCAGACCTAACATGCGTTATCCTCTAAAATATTTATCAAGACGAGGTTTAATTGATTGTTTCAGTGTGGACCCACATTACTACGTGATCCAAACCAGAAAAAACCCAGGATCCGTTCAACAAGTATGTGAAGAATGCGAAAGTATGAGTCTGATGAGTGAAAATCCCACGCCTGACCTAGACCTAACATGCGTTATCCTCTAAAATATTGAGCGAAACCAGGTTTAATGGACTGTTTCAGTGTGGTACCACACTACTACGGGATCCAAACCAGAAAAAACCCAGGATCTGTTCAACAAGCATATGAAGTGTGCGAAAGTATGAGTCTGATGAGGTCAAATCCCAGACCAATCCCAGACTTAACTTGCGTTATCCTCTAAAATATTGATCGAAACCAGGTTTAATCGACTGTTTCAGTGTGGTACCACATTACTACGTGATCCAAACCAGAAAAAACCCAGGATCCGTTCTACAAGTATGTGAAGAATTCGAAAGTATGAGTCTGATGAGTGAAAATCCCAGGCCTAACCTAGACCTAACATGAATTATTCTCTAAAATATTGATCAAAACCAGATTTAATGGACTGTTTCAGTGTGGTACCATATTACTACGTGATGCAATCCAGAAAAAGCCCATGATCTAGCCATCAAGTATAAGAAATATGCGAAAGAATGAGCTTAATGAGAGCAAATCCCAGACCTAACCTAGACCTAACATGCGTTATCCTCTAAAATATTGAGCGAAACCAGGTTTAATGGACTGTTTCAGTGTGGTACCACACTACTTCGTGACCCAAACCAGAAAAAACCCTGGATCGGTTCAACAAGTATGTGAAGAACTCGAAACTGTGAGCCTGATGAGGGCAAATCTTAGACCTAACCTTGACCTAACATGCGTTATCCTCTAAAATATTGAGCGAAACCAGGTTTGATGGACTGTTTCAGTGTGGTACCACACTACTACGGGATCCAAACCAGAAAAAACCCAGGATCTGTTCAACAAGTATGAGAAATATGCGAAAGAATGAGCCTGATGAGAGCAAATCCCAGACCTAACCTAGACCTAACATGCGTTATCCTCTAAAATATTTATGAAGACCAGGTTTGATTGAATGTTTCAGTGTGGTACCACTTTACTACGTGATCCAAAGCAGAAAAAACCCTCGATCAGGTCAACATGTATGTTAAAACTGCGAAAGTATGACCCTGATGAGGGCAAATCCCAGGCCTGACCTAGACCTAACTTGCGTTATCCTCTAAAATATTGATCGAAACCAGGTTTAATTGACTGTTTCAGTGTGGTACCACATTACTAAGTCATACAATCCAGAAACAGCCCAGGATCTAGCCATCAAGTATGAGAAATATGCGAAAGAATGTGCCTGATGAGAGCAAATCCCAGACCTAACCTAGACCTAACATGAATTATTCTCTAAAATATTGATCGAAACCAGGTTTAATTGACAGTTTCAGTGTTGTACTTCATTACTGCGTGATGCAATCCAGAAGAAGCCCAGGATCTAGCCATCTAGTATGAGAAATATGCGAAAGAATGAGCCTGATGAGGGCAAATCCTAGACCTAACCCAGACCTAACATGCGTTATCCTCTAAAATGTTTATCAAGACCAGGTTTAACTGCATGTTTCAGTGTAGTATCACACTACTACGTGACCCAAACCAGAAAAAACCCAGGATCTGTTCAACAAGTATGTGAAAAACGCGAAAGTATCAGCCTGATGAGGGCAAACCCCGGACATATCCCAGACCTAACTTGCGTTATCCTCTAAAATATTGATCGAAACCAGGTTTAATTGAATGTTTCAGTGTGGTACCATATTACTACGTGATCCAAACCAGTAAAAACCCAGGATCCGTTCTACAAGTATGTGAAGAATGCGAAAGTATGAGTCTGATCAGTGAAAATCTCAGGCCTAACCTAGACCTAACATGCGTTATCCTCTAAAATATTTATCAAGACCAGGTTTAATTGATTGTTTCAGTGTGGACCCACATTACTACGTGATCCAAACCAGAAAAAACCCAGGATCCGTTCAACCAGTATGTGAAGAATGCGAAAGTATGAGTCTGATGAGTGAAAATCCCAGGCCTAACCTAGACCTAACATGCGTTATCCTCAAAAATATTGATCGAAACCAGGTTTAATCGACTGTTTCAGTGTGGTACCACATTACTATGTGATCCAAACCAGAAAATAACAGAGGATCTGTTCAACGAGTATGTGAAGTGTGCGAAAGTATGAGTCTGATGAGGGCAAATCCCAGACCTATCCCAGACCTAACATGCGTTATCCTCTAAAATATTTATAAAGACCAGGTTTAATTGAATGTTTCAGTGTGGTACCATATTACTACGTGATCCAAACCAGTAAAAACCCAGGATCCGTTCTACAAGTATGTGAAGAATGCGAAAGTATGAGTCTGATCAGTGAAAATCTCAGGCCTAACCTAGACCTAACATGCGTTATCCTCTAAAATATTTATCAAGACCAGGTTTAATTGATTGTTTCAGTGTGGACCCACATTACTACGTGATCCAAACCAGAAAAAACCCAGGATCCGTTCAACCAGTATGTGAAGAATGCGAAAGTATGAGTCTGATGAGTGAAAATCCCAGGCCTAACCTAGACCTAACATGCGTTATCCTCAAAAATATTGATCGAAACCAGGTTTAATCGACTGTTTCAGTGTGGTACCACATTACTATGTGATCCAAACCAGAAAATAACAGAGGATCTGTTCAACGAGTATGTGAAGTGTGCGAAAGTATGAGTCTGATGAGGGCAAATCCCAGACCTATCCCAGACCTAACATGCGTTATCCTCTAAAATATTTATAAAGACCAGGTTTAATTGATTGTTTCAGTGTGGACCCACATAACTACGTGATCCAAACCAGAAAAAACCCAGGATCCGTTCAACAAGTATGTGAAGAATGCGAAAGTATGAGTCTGATGAGTGAAAAAACCAGGCCTGACCTAGACCTAACATGCGTTATCCTCTAAAATATTGAGCGAAACCAGGTTTAATGGACTGTTTCAGTGTGGTACCACACTACTACGGGATCCAAACCAGAAAAAACCCAGGATCTGTTCAACAAGTATGTGAAAAACGCGACAGTATGAGCCTGATGAGGGCAAATCCCAGACCTATCCCAGACCTAACTTGCGTTGTCCTCTAAAATATTGATGGAAACCAGGTTTAATTGACTGTTTCAGTGTTGTACTTCATTACTACGTGATGCAATCCACAAAAAGCTCAGGATCTAGCCATCAAGTATGAGAAATATGCGAAAGAATGAGCCTGATGAGAGCAAATCCCAGACCTATCCCAGACCTAACTTGCGTTATCCTCCAAAATATTGATCGAAACCAGGTTAGTTGAATGTTTCAGTGTGGTACCACATTACTACGTGATCCAAGCCAGAAAAAACCCAGGATCAGTTCAACAAGTATGTGAGGAATGCGAATGTATGAGTCTGATCAGTGAAAATCTCAGGCCTTACCTAGACCTAACTTGCGTTGTCCTCTAAAATATTGTTGGAAACCAGGTTTCATTGACTGTTTCAGTGTGGTACTACGTTATTACGTGATGCAATCCAGAAAAAGCCCAGGATCTAGCCATCAAGTATGAGACATATGCGAAAGAATGAGCCTGATGAGAGCAAATCCCAGACCTAACCTAGACCTAACATGTGTTATCCTCTAAAATATTGAGCGAAACCAGGTTTAATGACGGTTTCAGTGTGGTACCACACTACTACGGGATCCAAACCAGAAAAAACCCAGGATCTGTTCAACTAGTATATGAAAAACGCGAAAGTATGAGCATGTTGAGGGCAAATCCCAGACCTATCCCAGACCTAACTTGCGTTATCCTCTAAAATATTGATCGAAACCAGGTTTAATTGAATGTTTCAGTGTGGTATCACACTACTACGGGATCCAAACCAGAAAAAACCCAGGATCTGTTCAACTAGTATATGAAAAACGCGAAAGTATGAGCATGTTGAGGGCAAATCCCAGACCTATCCCAGACCTAACTTGCGTTATCCTCTAAAATATTGATCGAAACCAGGTTTAATTGAATGTTTCAGTGTGGTATCACATTACTATGTGACCCAAACCAGAAAAAACCCAGGATCCGTTCAACAAGTATGTGAAGAATGCGAAAGTATGAGTCTGATGAGTGAAAAAACCAGGCCTGACCTAGACCTAACATGCGTTATCCTCTAAAATATTGAGCGAAACCAGGTTTAATGGACTGTTTCAGTGTGGTACCACACTACTACGGGATCCAAACCAGAAAAAACCCAGGATCTGTTCAACTAGTATGTGAAAAACGCGAAAGTATGAGCCTGATGAGGGCAAATCCCAGACCTATCCCAGACCTAACTTGCGTTATCCTCTAAAATATTGATCGAAACCAGGTTTAATTGAATGTTTCAGTGTGGACCCACATTACTACGTGATCCAAACCAGAAAAAACCCAGGATCCGTTCAACAAGTATGTGAAGAATGCGAAAGTATGAGTCTGATGAGTGAAAAAACCAGGCCTGACCTACACCTAGCATGCGTTATCCTCTAAAATATTGAGCGAAACCAGGTTTAATGGACTGTTTCAGTGTGGTACCACACTACTACGGGATCCAAACCAGAAAAAACCCAGGATCTGTTCAACAAGTATGTGAAAAACGCGAAACTGTGAGCCTGATGAGGGCAAATCTTAGACCTAACCCAGACCTAAGATGCGTTATCCTCTAAAATATTTATCCAGACCACGTTTCATTGAACGTTTCAGTGTGGTACCACCTTACTACGTGATCCAATCCAGAAATAGCACAGGATCTAGCCATGAAGTATGAGAAATATGCGAAAGTATGAGCCTGATGAGGGCAAATCCTAGACCTAACCTTGACCTAACATGCGTTATCCTCTTAAATATTGAGCGAAACCAGGTTTGATGGACTGTTTCAGTGTGGTACCACACTACTACGGGATCCAAACCAGAAAAAACCCAGGATCTGTTCAACAAGTATGTGAAAAACGCGAAAGTATGAGCCTGATGAGGTCAAATCCCAGACCAATCCCAGACTTAACTTTGGTTATCCTCTAAGATATTGATCGAAACCAGGTTTAATCGTCTGTTTCAGTGTGGTACCACATTACTACGTGATCCAAACCAGAAAAAACCCAGGATCAGTTCAACAAGTATGAGAAGAATGCGAAAGTATGAGTCTGATGAGTGAAAATCCTAGGGCTAACCTAGACCTTACATGCGTTATCCTCTAAAATATTCATCCAAACCAGGTTTAATAGACTGTTTCAGTGTGGTACCACACTACTGCGTGATACAAACCAGAAAAAACCCAGGATCTGTTCAACAAGTATGTGAAAAACGCGAAAGTATGAGCCTGATGAGGGCGAATCCCAGGCCTAACCTAGACCTAACATGCGTTATCCTCAAAAATATTGATCGAAACCTGGTTTAATCGACTGTTTCAGTGTGGTACCACATTACTATGTGATCCAAACCAGAAAATAACCCAGGATCTGTTCAACGAGTATGTGAACTGTGTGAAAGTATGAGTCTGATGAGGGCAAATCCCATACCTATCCCAGACCTAACATGCGTTATCCTCTAAAATATTTATCAAGACGAGGTTTAATTGATTGTTTCAGTGTGGACCCACATTACTACGTGATCCAAACCAGAAAAAACCCAGGATCCGTTCAACAAGTATGTGAAGAATGCGAAAGTATGAGTCTGATGTGTGAAAATCCCACGCCTGACCTAGACCTAACATGAATTATTCTCTAAAATATTGATCAAAACCAGATTTAATGGACTGTTTCAGTGTGGTACCATATTACTACGTGATGCAATCCAGAAAAAGCCCATGATCTAGCCATCAAGTATAAGAAATATGCGAAAGAATGAGCTTAATGAGAGCAAATCCCAGACCTAACCTAGACCTAACATGCGTTATCCTCTAAAATATTGAGCGAAACCAGGTTTAATGGACTGTTTCAGTGTGGTACCACACTACTACGGGATCCAAACCAGAAAAAACCCAGGATCTGTTCAACAAGCATATGAAGTGTGCGAAAGTATGAGTCTGATGAGGTCAAATCCCAGACCAATCCCAGACTTAACTTGCGTTATCCTCTAAAATATTGATCGAAACCAGGTTTAATCGACTGTTTCAGTGTGGTACCACATTACTACGTGATCCAAACCAGAAAAAACCCAGGATCCGTTCTACAAGTATGTGAAGAATTCGAAAGTATGAGTCTGATGAGTGAAAATCCCAGGCCTAACCTAGACCTAACATGAATTATTCTCTAAAATATTGATCAAAACCAGATTTAATGGACTGTTTCAGTGTGGTACCATATTACTACGTGATGCAATCCAGAAAAAGCCCATGATCTAGCCATCAAGTATAAGAAATATGCGAAAGAATGAGCTTAATGAGAGCAAATCCCAGACCTAACCTAGACCTAACATGCGTTATCCTCTAAAATATTGAGCGAAACCAGGTTTAATGGACTGTTTCAGTGTGGTACCACACTACTTCGTGACCCAAACCAGAAAAAACCCTGGATCGGTTCAACAAGTATGTGAAGAACTCGAAACTGTGAGCCTGATGAGGGCAAATCTTAGACCTAACCTTGACCTAACATGCGTTATCCTCTAAAATATTGAGCGAAACCAGGTTTGATGGACTGTTTCAGTGTGGTACCACACTACTACGGGATCCAAACCAGAAAAAACCCAGGATCTGTTCAACAAGTATGAGAAATATGCGAAAGAATGAGCCTGATGAGAGCAAATCCCAGACCTAACCTAGACCTAACATGCGTTATCCTCTAAAATATTTATCAAGACCAGGTTTGATTGAATGTTTCAGTGTGGTACCACTTTACTACGTGATCCAAAGCAGAAAAAACCCTCGATCAGGTCAACATGTATGTTAAAACTGCGAAAGTATGACCCTGATGAGGGCAAATCCCAGGCCTGACCTAGACCTAACTTGCGTTATCCTCTAAAATATTGATCGAAACCAGGTTTAATTGACTGTTTCAGTGTGGTACCACATTACTAAGTCATACAATCCAGAAACAGCCCAGGATCTAGCCATCAAGTATGAGAAATATGCGAAAGAATGTGCCTGATGAGAGCAAATCCCAGACCTAACCTAGACCTAACATGAATTATTCTCTAAAATATTGATCGAAACCAGGTTTAATTGACAGTTTCAGTGTTGTACTTCATTACTGCGTGATGCAATCCAGAAGAAGCCCAGGATCTAGCCATCTAGTATGAGAAATATGCGAAAGAATGAGCCTGATGAGGGCAAATCCTAGACCTAACCCAGACCTAACATGCGTTATCCTCTAAAATGTTTATCAAGACCAGGTTTAACTGCATGTTTCAGTGTAGTATCACACTACTACGTGACCCAAACCAGAAAAAACCCAGGATCTGTTCAACAAGTATGTGAAAAACGCGAAAGTATCAGCCTGATGAGGGCAAACCCCGGACATATCCCAGACCTAACTTGCGTTATCCTCTAAAATATTGATCGAAACCAGGTTTAATTGAATGTTTCAGTGTGGTACCATATTACTACGTGATCCAAACCAGTAAAAACCCAGGATCCGTTCTACAAGTATGTCAAGAATGCGAAAGTATGAGTCTGATCAGTGAAAATCTCAGGCCTAACCTAGACCTAACATGAGTTATCCTCTAAAATATTTATCAAGACCAGGTTTAATTGATTGTTTCAGTGTGGACCCACATTACTACGTGATCCAAACCAGAAGAAACCCAGGGTCCGTTCAACCAGTATGTGAAGAATGCGAAAGTATGAGTCTGATGAGTGAAAATCCCAGGCCTAACCTAGACCTAACATGCGTTATCCTCAAAAATATTGATCGAAACCAGGTTTAATCGACTGTTTCAGTGTGGTACCACATTACTATGTGATCCAAACCAGAAAATAACAGAGGATCTGTTCAACGAGTATGTGAAGTGTGCGAAAGTATGAGTCTGATGAGTGAAAAAACCAGGCCTGACCTAGACCTAACATGCGTTATCCTCTAAAATATTGGGCGAAACCAGGTTTAATGGACTGTTTCAGTGTGGTACCACACTACTACGGGATCCAAACCAGAAAAAACCCAGGATCTGTTCAACAAGTATGTGAAAAACGCGACAGTATGAGCCTGATGAGGGCAAATCCCAGACCTATCCCAGACCTAACTTGCGTTGTCCTCTAAAATATTGATGGAAACCAGGTTTAATTGACTGTTTCAGTGTTGTACTTCATTACTACGTGATGCAATCCACAAAAAGCTCAGGATCTAGCCATCAAGTATGAGAAATATGCGAAAGAATGAGCCTGATGAGAGCAAATCCCAGACCTATCCCAGACCTAACTTGCGTTATCCTCCAAAATATTGATCGAAACCAGGTTAGTTGAATGTTTCAGTGTGGTACCACATTACTACGTGATCCAAGCCAGAAAAAACCCAGGATCAGTTCAACAAGTATGTGAGGAATGCGAATGTATGAGTCTGATCAGTGAAAATCTCAGGCCTTACCTAGACCTAACTTGCGTTGTCCTCTAAAATATTGATGGAAACCAGGTTTCATTGACTGTTTCAGTGTGGTACTACGTTATTACGTGATGCAATCCAGAAAAAGCCCAGGATCTAGCCATCAAGTATGAGACATATGCGAAAGAATGAGCCTGATGAGAGCAAATCCCAGACCTAACCTACACCTAACATGTGTTATCCTCTAAAATATTGAGCGAAACCAGGTTTAATGACGGTTTCAGTGTGGTACCACACTACTACGGGATCCAAACCAGAAAAAACCCAGGATCTGTTCAACTAGTATATGAAAAACGCGAAAGTATGAGCATGTTGAGGGCAAATCCCAGACCTATCCCAGACCTAACTTGCGTTATCCTCTAAAATATTGATCGAAACCAGGTTTAATTGAATGTTTCAGTGTGGTATCACACTACTACGGGATCCAAACCAGAAAAAACCCAGGATCTGTTCAACTAGTATATGAAAAACGCGAAAGTATGAGCATGTTGAGGGCAAATCCCAGACCTATCCCAGACCTAACTTGCGTTATCCTCTAAAATATTGATCGAAACCAGGTTTAATTGAATGTTTCAGTGTGGTATCACATTACTATGTGACCCAAACCAGAAAAAACCCAGGATCCGTTCAACAAGTATGTGAAGAATGCGAAAGTATGAGTCTGATGAGTGAAAAAACCAGGCCTGACCTAGACCTAACATGCGTTATCCTCTAAAATATTGAGCGAAACCAGGTTTAATGGACTGTTTCAGTGTGGTACCACACTACTACGGGATCCAAACCAGAAAAAACCCAGGATCTGTTCAACTAGTATGTGAAAAACGCGAAAGTATGAGCCTGATGAGGGCAAATCCCAGACCTATCCCAGACCTAACTTGCGTTATCCTCTAAAATATTGATCGAAACCAGGTTTAATTGAATGTTTCAGTGTGGACCCACATTACTACGTGATCCAAACCAGAAAAAACCCAGGATCCGTTCAACAAGTATGTGAAGAATGCGAAAGTATGAGTCTGATGAGTGAAAAAACCAGGCCTGACCTACACCTAGCATGCGTTATCCTCTAAAATATTGAGCGAAACCAGGTTTAATGGACTGTTTCAGTGTGGTACCACACTACTACGGGATCCAAACCAGAAAAAACCCAGGATCTGTTCAACAAGTATGTGAAAAACGCGAAACTGTGAGCCTGATGAGGGCAAATCTTAGACCTAACCCAGACCTAAGATGCGTTATCCTCTAAAATATTTATCCAGACCACGTTTCATTGAATGTTTCAGTGTGGTACCACCTTACTACGTGATCCAATCCAGAAATAGCCCAGGATCTAGCCATGAAGTATGAGAAATATGCGAAAGTATGAGCCTGATGAGGGCAAATCCTAGACCTAACCCAGACCTAACATGCGTTATCCTCTAAAATATTGATCGAAACCAGGTTTAATTGACTGTTTCAGTGTGGTACCACATTACTACGTGATCCAAACCAGAAAAAACCCAGGATCAGTTCAACAAGTATGTGAAGAATGCGAAAGTATGAGTCTGATGAGTGAAAAAACCAGGCCTGACCTAGACCTAACATGCGTTATCCTCTAAAATATTGAGCGAAACCAGGTTTAATGGACTGTTTCAGTGTGGTGCCACACTACTACGGGATCCAAACCAGAAAAAACCCAGGATCTGTTCAACAAGTATGTGAAAAACGCGACAGTATGAGCCTGATGAGGGCAAATCCCAGACCTATCCCAGACCTAACTTGCGTTGTCTTCTAAAATATTGATGGAAACCAGGTTTCATTGACTGTTTCAGTGTGGTACTACGTTACTACGTGATGCAATCCAGAAAAAGCGCAGGATCTGTACAACGAGTATGTGAAGTGTGCGAAAGTATGAGTCTGATGAGGTCAAATCCCAGACCAATCCCAGACTTAACTTGCGTTATCCTCTAAAATATTAATCGAAACCAGGTTTAATCGACTGTTTCAGTGTGGAACCACATTACTACGTGATCAAAACCAGAAAAAACCCAGGATCCGTTCAACAAGTATGTGAAGAATGCGAAAGTATGAGTCTGATGAGTGAAAAAACCAGGCCTGTCCTAGACCTAACATGCGTTGTCCTCTAAAATATTGATGGAAACCAGGTTTCATTGACTGTTTCAGTGTGGTACTACGTTACTACGTGATGCAATCCAGAAAAAGCGCAGGATCTGTACAACGAGTATGTGAAGTGTGCGAAAGTATGAGTCTGATGAGGTCAAATCCCAGACCAATCCCAGACTTAACTTGTGTTATCCTCTAAAATATTAATCGAAACCAGGTTTAATCGACTGTTTCAGTGTGGAACCACATTACTACGTGATCAAAACCAGAAAAAAACCCAGGATCTTGTCAACGAGTATGTGAAGTTTGCGAAAGTATGAGTCTGATGAGGGCTAATCCCAGACCTATCCCAGACCTAGCTTGCGTTATCCTCTATAATATTGATCGAAACCAGGTTTAATTGACTGTTTTAGTGTGGTACCACATTACTACGTGATCCAAACCAGAAAAAACCCAGGATCTGTTTAACAAGTATGTGAAAAACGCGAAACTGTGAGCCTGATGAGGGCAAATCTTAGACCTAACCCAGACCTAAGATGCGTTATCCTCTAAAATATTTATCCAGAACAGGTTTCATTGAACGTTTCAGTGTGGTACCACTTTACTACGCGATCCAATCCAGAAATAGCCCAGGATCTAGCCATGAAGTATGAGAAATATGCGATAGTAAGAGCCTGATGAGGGCAAATCCTAGACCTATCCCAGACCTAACTTTTTTTTTTTTTTTTTTTTTTTTTTGTCGTGGGGAAAATCTTCGAAAGACTCCCTCCAACCTCAATGGGGAGAGGTGGGAGGGGTGTGTGGGATTCCCCGCGCCCGTACAACGACAGGCGCGGGACCTACCCACTAAAAACCCCACGGTGACCCATCGGCACGCTTTGGGAGGATACCGGGAATCGCTCGAAGCATGCTTCCGGTATCCGCCCCGTGCCCGCGCTTTCGCGCCCATCCCCCGGGGGGACAATCGGTCCCCCCAGTAGACACACTGCCTCACAGCGGCGGGACGGGGCCACTCCATCCCGCCGCTATCCGTCCCGGGGCCGCGTTTAGTGGCGGCTGCGAGCCCCAACTCGCAACCGCCCGCGACCCCGTTTCCACCCCTCGGCGGCCGGGCGTTCATGGCCGCACCAGACCGCCGATCCCAGACCTAACTTGCGTTATCCTCTAAAATATTTATCCAGACCAGGTTTCATTGAATGTTTCAGTGTGGTACCACCTTACTACGTGACCCAATCCAGAAATAGCCCAGGATCTAGCCATGCAGTATGAGAAATATGCGAAAGTATGAGCCTGATGAGGGCAAATCCTAGACCTAACCCAGACCTAACATGCGTTATCCTCTAAAATATTGATCGAAACCAGGTTTAATTGACTGTTTCAGTGTGGTACCACATTACTACGTGATCCAATCCAGAAAAAGCCCAGGATCTAGCCATCAAGTATGAGAAATATGCGAAAGAATGAGCCTGATGAGAGCAAATCCCAGACCTAACCTAGACCTAACATGCGTTATCCTCTAAAATATTGAGCGAAACCAGGTTTAATGGACTGTTTCAGTGTGGTACCACACTACTTAGTGATCCAAACCAGAAAAAACCCAGGATCTGTTCAACAAGTATGTGAAGTGTGCGTAAGTATGATGATGGCAAATCCCAGACCTATCCCAGACCTAACTTGCGTTATCCTCTAAAATATTGATCGAAACTAGGTTTAACCGACTGTTTCAGTGTGGAACCACATTACTACGTGATCCAAACCAAAAAAAACCCAGGATCAGTTCAACAAGTATGTGAAGAATGCGTAAGTATGAGTCTGATGAGGGCAAATCCCAGACCTATCCCAGACCTAACTTGCGTTATCCTCTAAAATATTGATCGAAACTAGGTTTAACCGACTGTTTCAGTGTGGAACCACATTACTACGTGATCCAAACCAGAAAAAACCCAGGATCAGTTCAACAAGTATGTGAAGAATGCGAAGGTATGAGTCTGATGAGTGAAAATCCCAAGCCTAACCTAGACCTAACATGCGTTATCCTCAAAAATATTGATCGAAACCAGGTTTAATCGACTGTTTCAGAGTGGTACCACATTACTATGTGATCCAAACCAGAAAATAACCCAGGATCTGTTCAACGAGTATGTGAAGTGTGCGTAAGTATGAGTCTGATGAGGGCAAATCCCAGACCTATCCCAGACCTAACTTGCGTTATCCTCTAAAATATTGATCGAAACTAGGTTTAACCGACTGTTTCAGTGTGGAACCACATTACTATGTGATCCAAACCAGAAAATAACCCAGGATCTGTTCAACGAGTATGTGAAGTGTGCGAAAGTATGAGTCTGATGAGGGCAAATCCCAGTCATATCCCAGACCTAACTTGCGTTATCCTCTAAAATATTGATCGAAACCAGGTTTAATTGACTGTTTCAGTGTGGTACCACTTTACTATGTGATCCAATCCAGAAATAGCCCAGCATCTAGCCACGAAGTATGACAAATATGCGAAAGTAAGAGCCTGATGAGGGCAAATCCTAGACCTATCCCAGACCTAACTTGCGTTATCCTCTAAAGTATTGATCGAAACCTGGGTTAATTGACTGTTTCAGTGTGGTCCCACATTACTACGTGATCCAAACCAGAAAAACCCCAGGATCCGTTCAACAAGTATGTGAAAAATGCGAAAGTATGAGTCTGATGAGGGCAAATCCCAGACCTATCCCAGACCTAACTTGCGTTATCCTCTAAAATATTGATCGAAACCAGGTTTAATTGACTGTTTCAGTGTGGTACCACTTTACTATGTGATCCAATCCAGAAATAGCCCAGCATCTAGCCACGAAGTATGACAAATATGCGAAAGTAAGAGCCTGATGAGGGCAAATCCTAGACCTATCCCAGACCTAACTTGCGTTATCCTCTAAAGTATTGATCGAAACCAGGTTTAATTGACTGTTTCAGCGTGGTACCACATTACTACGTGATACAATCCAGAAACAGCCCAGGATCTAGCCATGAAGTATGAGAAATATGGGAAAGTATGAGCCTGATGAGGGCAAATCCTAGACCTAACCCAGACCTAACATGCGTTATCCTCTAAAATATTGATCGAAACCAGGTTTAATTGACTGTTTCAGTGTGGTACCACATTACTACGTGATCCAATCCAGAAATAGCCCAGGATCTAGCCATGAAGTATGAGAAATATGCGAAAGTATGAGTCTGATGAGGTCAAATCCCAGACCAATCCCAGACTTAACTTGCGTTTTCCTCTAAAATATTGATCGAAACCAGGTTTAATCGACTGTTTCAGTGTGGTACCACATTACTACGTGATCCAAACCAGAAAAAACCCAGGATCTGTTCAACGAGTATGTGAAGTGTGCGTAAGTATGAGTCTGATGAGGGCAAATCCCAGACCTATCCCAGACCTAACTTGCGTTATCCTCCAAAATATTGATCGAAACTAGGTTTAACCGACTGTTTCAGTGTGGAACCACATTACTGCGTGATCCAAACCAGAAAAAGCCCAGGATCAGTTCAACAAGTATGTGAAGAATGCGAAGGTATGAGTCTGATGAGTGAAAATCCCAAGCCTAACCTAGACCTAACATGCGTTATCCTCAAAAATATTGATCGAAACCTGGTTTAATCGACTGTTTCTGAGTGGTACCACATTACTATGTGATCCAAACCAGAAAATAACCCAGGATCTGTTCAACGAGTATGTGAAGTATGCGAAAGTATGAGTCTGATGAGGGCAAATACCAGACCTATCCCAGACCTAACATGCGTTATCCTCTAAAATATTTATCAAGACCAGGTTTAATTGATTGTTTCAGTGTGGACCCACATTACGACGAGATCCAAACCAGAAAACACCCAGGATCCGTTCAACAAGTATGTGAAGAATGCGAAAGTATGAGTCTGATGAGTGAAAATCCCATGCCTAACCTAGACCTAACATGCGTTATCCTCAAAAATATTGGTCGAAACCTGGTTTAATCGACTGTTTCAGTGTGGTACCACATTACTATGTGATCCAAACCAGAAAATAACCCAGGATCTGTTCAACGAGTATGTGAAGTGTGCGAAAGTATGAGTCTGATGAGGGCAAATCCCAGTCATATCCCAGATCTAACATGCGTTATCCTCTAAAATATTTATCAAGACCAGGTTTAGTTGATTGTATCAGTGTGGACCCATATTACTACGTGATCCAAACCAGAAAAAACCCAGGATCCGTTCAACAAGTATGTGAAGAATGCGAAGGTATGAGTCTGATGAGTGAAAATCCCAGGCCTGACCTAGACCTAACATGCGTTATCCTCAAAATTATTGATCGAAACCTGGGTTAATTGACTGTTTCAGTGTGGTCCCACATTACTACGTGATCCAAACCAGAAAAACCCCAGGATCCGTTCAACAAGTATGTGAAGAATGCGAAAGTATGAGTCTGATGAGTGAAAATCCCAGGCCTGACCTAGACCTAACATGCGTTATCCTCTAAAATAATGAGCGAAACCAGGTTTAATGGACTGTTTCAGTGTGGTACCACACTACTACGGGATCCAAACCAGAAAAAACCCAGGATCTGTTCAACAAGTATGTGAAAAACCCGAAAGTATGAGCCTGATGAGGGCAAATCCCAGACCTATCCCACACCTAACTTGCGTTGTCCTCTAAAATATTGATGGAAACCAGGTTTAGTTGACTGTTTCAGTGTTGTACTTCATTACTACGTGATGCGATCCAGAAAAAGCCCAGGATCTAGCCATCAAGTATGAGAAATATGCGAAAGAATGAGCCTGATGAGAGCAAATCCCAGACCTATCCCAGACCTAACTTGCGTTATCCTCCAAAATATTGATCGAAACGAGGTTAGTTGAATGTTTCAGTGTGGTACCACATTACTACGTGATCCAAACCAGAAAAAACCCAGGATCCGTTCAACAAGTATGTGAAGAATGCGAATGTATGAGTCTGATCAGTGAAAATCTCAGGCCTTACCTAGACCTAACTTGCGTTGTCCTCTAAAATATTGATGGAAACCAGGTTTAATTGACTGTTTCAGTGTGGCCCCACACTACTACGTGATCCAAACCAGAAAAAACCCAGGATCCGTTCAACAAGTAGGTGAAGAATGCGAAAGTATGAGTCTGATCAGGGCAAATCTTAGACCTAACCTAGACCTAACATGCGTTATCCTCAAAAATATTGATCGAAACCTGGTTTAATCGACTGTTTCTGAGTGGTACCACATTACTATGTGATCCAAACCAGAAAATAACCCAGGATCTGTTCAACGAGTATGTGAAGTATGCGAAAGTATGAGTCTGATGAGGGCAAATACCAGACCTATCCCAGACCTAACATGCGTTATCCCCTAAAATATTTATCAAGACCAGGTTTAATTGATTGTTTCAGTGTGGACCCACATTACTACGTGATCCAATCCAGAAAAAGCCCAGGATCTAGCCATCAAGTATGAGAAATATGCGAAAGAATGAGCCTGATGAGAGCAAATCCCAGACCTAACCTAGACCTAACATGAATTATTCTCTAAAATATTGATCGAAACCAGGTCTAATTGACTGTTTCAGTGTGGCCCCACATTACTACGTGATCCAAACCAGAAAAAACCCAGGATCCGTTCAACAAGTAGGTGAAGAATGCGAAAGTATGAGTCTGATCAGGGCAAATCTTAGACCTAACCTTGACCTAACATGCGTCATCCTCTAAAATATTTATCCAGACCAGGTTTCATTGAATGTTTCAGTGTGGTACCACTTTACTATGTGATCCAATCCAGAAATAGCCCAGCATCTAGCCACGAAGTATGACAAATATGCGAAAGTAAGAGCCTGATGAGGGCAAATCCTAGACCTATCCCAGACCTAACTTGCGTTATCCTCTAAAGTATTGATCGAAACCAGGTTTAATTGACTGTTTCAGCGTGGTACCACATTACTACGTGATACAATCCAGAAACAGCCCAGGATCTAGTCATGAAGTATGAGAAATATGGGAAAGTATGAGCCTGATCAGGGCAAATCCTAGACCTAACCCAGACCTAACATGCGTTATCCTCTAAAATATTGATCGAAACCTGGTTTAATCGACTGTCTCAGAGTGGTACCACATTACTATGTGATCCAAACCAGAAAATATCCCAGGATCTGTTCAACAAGTATGTGAAAAACGCGAAATTATGAGCCTGATGAGGGCAAATCCTAGACCTAGCCCAGACCTAACATGCGTTATCCTCTAAAATATTTATCAAGACCAGGTTTAATTGAATGTTTCAGTGTGGTCCCACATTACTACGTGATCCAAACAGAAAAAACCCAGGATCTGTTCTGCATGTATGAGAAATATGCGAAAGAATGAGCCTGATGAGAGCAAATCCCAGACCTAACCTAGACCTAACATGATTTATTCTCTAAAATATTGATCGAAACCAGGTTTAATTGACTGTTTCAGTGTGGTCCCACATTACTACGTGATCCAAACCTGAAAAAACCCAGGATCCGTTCAACAAGTATGTGAAGAATGCGAAAGTATGAGTCTGATGAGTGAAAATCCCAGGCCTAACCTACACCTAACATGCGTTATCCTCAAAAATATTGATCGAAACCTGGTTCAATCGACTGTCTCAGTGTGGTACCATATTACTATGTGATCCAAACCAGAAAATAACCCAGGATCTGTTCAACGAGTATGTGAAGGGTGCTAAAGTATGAGTCTGACGAGGTCAAATCCCAGACCTATCCCAGACCTAACTTGCGTTATCCTCTAAAATATTGATCGAAACCAGGTTTAATCGACTGTTTCAGTGTGGTACCGCATTACTACGTGATCCAAACCAGAAAAAACCCAGGATCAGTTCAACAAGTATGTGAAAAACGCGAAAGTATGAGCCTGATGAAGGCAAATCCCAGACCTATCCCAGACCTAACTTGCGTTGTCCTCTAAAATATTGATGGAAACCAGGTTTAATTGACTGTTTCAGTGTTGTACTTCATTACTACGTGATGCAATCCAGAAAAAGCTCAGGATCTAGCCATCAAGTATGAGAAATATGCGAAAGAATGAGCCTGATGAGAGCAAATCCCAGACCTATCCCAGACCTAACTTGCGTTATCCTCCAAAATATTGATCGAAACGAGGTTAGTTGAACGTTTCAGTGTGGTACCACATTACTACGTGATCCAAACCAGAAAAAACCCAGGATCCGTTCAACAAGTATGTGAAGAATGCGAATGTATGAGTCTGATCAGTGAAAATCTCAGGCCTTACCTAGACCTAACTTGCGTTGTCCTCTAAAATATTGATGGAAACCAGGTTTAATTGACTGTTTCAGTGTGGCCCACATTACTACGTGATCCAAACCAGAAAAAACCCAGGATCCGTTCAACAAGTAGGTGAAGAATGCGAAAGTATGAGTCTGATCAGGGCAAATCTTAGACCTAACCTAGACCTAACATGCGTTATCCTCAAAAATATTGATCGAAACCTGGTTTAATCGACTGTTTCTGAGTGGTACCACATTACTATGTGATCCAAACCAGAAAATAACCCAGGATCTGTTCAACGAGTATGTGAAGTATGCGAAAGTATGAGTCTGATGAGGGCAAATACCAGACCTATCCCAGACCTAACATGCGTTATCCTCTAAAATATTTATCAAGACCAGGTTTAATTGATTGTTTCAGTGTGGACCCACATTACGACGAGATCCAAACCAGAAAAAACCCAGGATCCGTTCAACAAGTATGTGAAGAATGCGAAAGTATGAGTCTGATGAGTGAAAATCCCATGCCTAACCTAGACCTAACATGCGTTATCCTCAAAAATATTGGTCGAAACCTGGTTTAATCGACTGTTTCAGTGTGGTACCACATTACTATGTGATCCAAACCAGAAAATAACCCAGGATCTGTTCAACGAGTATGTGAAGTGTGCGAAAGTATGAGTCTGATGAGGGCAAATCCCAGTCATATCCCAGATCTAACATGCGTTATCCTCTAAAATATTTATCAAGACCAGGTTTAGTTGATTGTATCAGTGTGGACCCATATTACTACGTGATCCAAACCAGAAAAAACCCAGGATCCGTTCAACAAGTATGTGAAGAATGCGAAGGTATGAGTCTGATGAGTGAAAATCCCAGGCCTGACCTAGACCTAACATGCGTTATCCTCAAAATTATTGATCGAAACCTGGGTTAATTGACTGTTTCAGTGTGGTCCCACATTACTACGTGATCCAAACCAGAAAAACCCCAGGATCCGTTCAACAAGTATGTGAAGAATGCGAAAGTATGAGTCTGATGAGTGAAAATCCCAGGCCTGACCTAGACCTAACATGCGTTATCCTCTAAAATAATGAGCGAAACCAGGTTTAATGGACTGTTTCAGTGTGGTACCACACTACTACGGGATCCAAACCAGAAAAAACCCAGGATCTGTTCAACAAGTATGTGAAAAACCCGAAAGTATGAGCCTGATGAGGGCAAATCCCAGACCTAGCCCACACCTAACTTGCGTTGTCCTCTAAAATATTGATGGAAACCAGGTTTAGTTGACTGTTTCAGTGTTGTACTTCATTACTACGTGATGCGATCCAGAAAAAGCCCAGGATCTAGCCATCAAGTATGAGAAATATGCGAAAGAATGAGCCTGTTGAGAGCAAATCCCAGACCTAACCCAGACCTAACATGCGTTATCCTCAAAAATATTGATCGAAACCTGGTTTAATCGACTGTTTCAGTGTGGTACCACATTACTATGTGATCCAAACCAGAAAATAACCCAGGATCAGTTCAACGAGTATGTGAAGTGTGCGAAAGTATGAGTCTGATTAGGGCAAATCCCAGACCTATCCCAGACCTAACATGCGCTATCCTCTAAAATATTTATCAAGACCAGGTTTAATTGATTGTTTCAGTGTGGACCCACATTACTACGTGATCCAATCCAGAAAAAGCCCAGGATCTAGCCATCAAGTATGAGAAATATGCGAAAGAATGAGCCTGATGAGAGCAAATCCCAGACCTAACCTAGACCTAACATGAATTATTCTCTAAAATATTGATCGAAACCAGGTTTAATTGACTGTTTCAGTGTGGCCCCACATTACTACGTGATCCAAACCAGAAAAAACCCAGGATCCGTTCAACAAGTAGGTGAAGAATGCGAAAGTATGAGTCTGATCAGGGCAAATCTTAGACCTAACCTTGACCTAACATGCGTCATCCTCTAAAATATTTATCCAGACCAGGTTTCATTGAATGTTTCAGTGTGGTACCACTTTACTATGTGATCCAATCCAGAAATAGCCCAGCATCTAGCCACGAAGTATGACAAATATGCGAAAGTAAGAGCCTGATGAGGGCAAATCCTAGACCTATCCCAGACCTAACTTGCGTTATCCTCTAAAGTATTGATCGAAACCAGGTTTAATTGACTGTTTCAGCGTGGTACCACATTACTACGTGATACAATCCAGAAACAGCCCAGGATCTAGTCATGAAGTATGAGAAATATGGGAAAGTATGAGCCTGATCAGGGCAAATCCTAGACCTAACCCAGACCTAACATGCGTTATCCTCTAAAATATTGATCGAAACCTGGTTTAATCGACTGTCTCAGAGTGGTACCACATTACTATGTGATCCAAACCAGAAAATATCCCAGGATCTGTTCAACAAGTATGTGAAAAACGCGAAATTATGAGCCTGATGAGGGCAAATCCTAGACCTAGCCCAGACCTAACATGCGTTATCCTCTAAAATATTTATCAAGACCAGGTTTAATTGAATGTTTCAGTGTGGTCCCACATTACTACGTGATCCAAACAGAAAAAACCCAGGATCTGTTCTGCATGTATGAGAAATATGCGAAAGAATGAGCCTGATGAGAGCAAATCCCAGACCTAACCTAGACCTAACATGATTTATTCTCTAAAATATTGATCGAAACCAGGTTTAATTGACTGTTTCAGTGTGGTCCCACATTACTACGTGATCCAAACCTGAAAAAACCCAGGATCCGTTCAACAAGTATGTGAAGAATGCGAAAGTATGAGTCTGATGAGTGAAAATCCCAGGCCTAACCTACACCTAACATGCGTTATCCTCAAAAATATTGATCGAAACCTGGTTCAATCGACTGTCTCAGTGTGGTACCATATTACTATGTGATCCAAACCAGAAAATAACCCAGGATCTGTTCAACGAGTATGTGAAGGGTGCTAAAGTATGAGTCTGACGAGGTCAAATCCCAGACCTATCCCAGACCTAACTTGCGTTATCCTCTAAAATATTGATCGAAACCAGGTTTAATCGACTGTTTCAGTGTGGTACCGCATTACTACGTGATCCAAACCAGAAAAAACCCAGGATCAGTTCAACAAGTATGTGAAAAACGCGAAAGTATGAGCCTGATGAAGGCAAATCCCAGACCTATCCCAGACCTAACTTGCGTTGTCCTCTAAAATATTGATGGAAACCAGGTTTAATTGACTGTTTCAGTGTTGTACTTCATTACTACGTGATGCAATCCAGAAAAAGCTCAGGATCTAGCCATCAAGTATGAGAAATATGCGAAAGAATGAGCCTGATGAGAGCAAATCCCAGACCTATCCCAGACCTAACTTGCGTTATCCTCCAAAATATTGATCGAAACGAGGTTAGTTGAACGTTTCAGTGTGGTACCACATTACTACGTGATCCAAACCAGAAAAAACCCAGGATCCGTTCAACAAGTATGTGAAGAATGCGAATGTATGAGTCTGATCAGTGAAAATCTCAGGCCTTACCTAGACCTAACTTGCGTTGTCCTCTAAAATATTGATGGAAACCAGGTTTAATTGACTGTTTCAGTGTGGCCCACATTACTACGTGATCCAAACCAGAAAAAACCCAGGATCCGTTCAACAAGTAGGTGAAGAATGCGAAAGTATGAGTCTGATCAGGGCAAATCTTAGACCTAACCTAGACCTAACATGCGTTATCCTCAAAAATATTGATCGAAACCTGGTTTAATCGACTGTTTCTGAGTGGTACCACATTACTATGTGATCCAAACCAGAAAATAACCCAGGATCTGTTCAACGAGTATGTGAAGTATGCGAAAGTATGAGTCTGATGAGGGCAAATACCAGACCTATCCCAGACCTAACATGCGTTATCCTCTAAAATATTTATCAAGACCAGGTTTAATTGATTGTTTCAGTGTGGACCCACATTACGACGAGATCCAAACCAGAAAAAACCCAGGATCCGTTCAACAAGTATGTGAAGAATGCGAAAGTATGAGTCTGATGAGTGAAAATCCCATGCCTAACCTAGACCTAACATGCGTTATCCTCAAAAATATTGGTCGAAACCTGGTTTAATCGACTGTTTCAGTGTGGTACCACATTACTATGTGATCCAAACCAGAAAATAACCCAGGATCTGTTCAACGAGTATGTGAAGTGTGCGAAAGTATGAGTCTGATGAGGGCAAATCCCAGTCATATCCCAGATCTAACATGCGTTATCCTCTAAAATATTTATCAAGACCAGGTTTAGTTGATTGTATCAGTGTGGACCCATATTACTACGTGATCCAAACCAGAAAAAACCCAGGATCCGTTCAACAAGTATGTGAAGAATGCGAAGGTATGAGTCTGATGAGTGAAAATCCCAGGCCTGACCTAGACCTAACATGCGTTATCCTCAAAATTATTGATCGAAACCTGGGTTAATTGACTGTTTCAGTGTGGTCCCACATTACTACGTGATCCAAACCAGAAAAACCCCAGGATCCGTTCAACAAGTATGTGAAGAATGCGAAAGTATGAGTCTGATGAGTGAAAATCCCAGGCCTGACCTAGACCTAACATGCGTTATCCTCTAAAATAATGAGCGAAACCAGGTTTAATGGACTGTTTCAGTGTGGTACCACACTACTACGGGATCCAAACCAGAAAAAACCCAGGATCTGTTCAACAAGTATGTGAAAAACCCGAAAGTATGAGCCTGATGAGGGCAAATCCCAGACCTAGCCCACACCTAACTTGCGTTGTCCTCTAAAATATTGATGGAAACCAGGTTTAGTTGACTGTTTCAGTGTTGTACTTCATTACTACGTGATGCGATCCAGAAAAAGCCCAGGATCTAGCCATCAAGTATGAGAAATATGCGAAAGAATGAGCCTGTTGAGAGCAAATCCCAGACCTAACCCAGACCTAACATGCGTTATCCTCAAAAATATTGATCGAAACCTGGTTTAATCGACTGTTTCAGTGTGGTACCACATTACTATGTGATCCAAACCAGAAAATAACCCAGGATCAGTTCAACGAGTATGTGAAGTGTGCGAAAGTATGAGTCTGATTAGGGCAAATCCCAGACCTATCCCAGACCTAACATGCGCTATCCTCTAAAATATTTATCAAGACCAGGTTTAATTGATTGTTTCAGTGTGGACCCACATTACTACGTGATCCAATCCAGAAAAAGCCCAGGATCTAGCCATCAAGTATGAGAAATATGCGAAAGAATGAGCCTGATGAGAGCAAATCCCAGACCTAACCTAGACCTAACATGAATTATTCTCTAAAATATTGATCGAAACCAGGTTTAATTGACTGTTTCAGTGTGGCCCCACATTACTACGTGATCCAAACCAGAAAAAACCCAGGATCCGTTCAACAAGTAGGTGAAGAATGCGAAAGTATGAGTCTGATCAGGGCAAATCTTAGACCTAACCTTGACCTAACATGCGTCATCCTCTAAAATATTTATCCAGACCAGGTTTCATTGAATGTTTCAGTGTGGTACCACTTTACTATGTGATCCAATCCAGAAATAGCCCAGCATCTAGCCACGAAGTATGACAAATATGCGAAAGTAAGAGCCTGATGAGGGCAAATCCTAGACCTATCCCAGACCTAACTTGCGTTATCCTCTAAAGTATTGATCGAAACCAGGTTTAATTGACTGTTTCAGCGTGGTACCACATTACTACGTGATACAATCCAGAAACAGCCCAGGATCTAGTCATGAAGTATGAGAAATATGGGAAAGTATGAGCCTGATCAGGGCAAATCCTAGACCTAACCCAGACCTAACATGCGTTATCCTCTAAAATATTGATCGAAACCTGGTTTAATCGACTGTCTCAGAGTGGTACCACATTACTATGTGATCCAAACCAGAAAATATCCCAGGATCTGTTCAACAAGTATGTGAAAAACGCGAAATTATGAGCCTGATGAGGGCAAATCCTAGACCTAGCCCAGACCTAACATGCGTTATCCTCTAAAATATTTATCAAGACCAGGTTTAATTGAATGTTTCAGTGTGGTCCCACATTACTACGTGATCCAAACAGAAAAAACCCAGGATCTGTTCTACATGTATGAGAAATATGCGAAAGAATGAGCCTGATGAGAGCAAATCCCAGACCTAACCCAGACCTAACATGCGTTATCCTCTAAAATATTGATCGAAACCAGGTTTAATCGACTGTTTCAGTGTGGTACCGCATTACTACGTGATCCAAACCAGAAAAAGCCCAGCATCAGTTCAACAAGTATGTGAAAAACGCGAAAGTATGAGCCTGATGAGGGCAAATCCCAGACCTATCCCAGACCTAACTTGCGTTGTCCTCTAAAATATTGATCGAAACCAGGTTTCATTGACTGTTTCAGTGTGGTACTACATTACTACGTGATGCAATCCAGAAAAAGCCCAGGATCCAGCCATCAAGTATGAGAAATATGCGAAAGAATGAGCCTGATGAGAGCAAATCCCAGACCTAACCTAGACCTAACATGCGTTATCCTCTAAAATATTGAGCGAAACCAGGTTTAATTGACTGTTTCAGTGTTGTACTTCATTACTACGTGATGCAATCCAGAAAATGCCCAGGATCTAGCCATCAAGTATGAGAAATATGCGAAAGAATGAGCCTGATGAGAGCAAATCCCTGACCTAACCTAGACCTAACATGAATTATTCTCTAAAATATTGATCAAAACCAGCTTTAATTGACTGTTTCAGTGTGGTACCACATTACTATGTGATCCAATCCAGAAATAGCCCAGGATCCCGCCATGAAGTATGAGAAATATGCGAAAGGAGGAGCCTGATGAGGGCAAATCCTAGACCTAACCCAGACCTAACATGCGTTATCCTTTAAAATATTTATCAAGACCAGGTTTAATTGAATGTTTCAGTGTGGTACCACATTACTACGTGATCCAAACCAGTAAAAACCCAGGATCCGTTCAACAAGTATGTGAAGAATGCGAAAGTATGAGTCTGATGAGGATCCCCGGCCCAACCTAGACCTAACATGCGTTATCCTCAAAAATATTGATCCAAACCGGGTTTAATGGACTGTTTCAGTGTGGTACCACATTACTACGTGATCCAAAGCAGAAAAAACCCTCGATCAGGTCAACATGTATGTTAAAACTGCGAACGTATGACCCTGATGAGAGCAAATCCCAGGCCTAACCTAGACCTAACATGCGTTGTCCTCTAAAATATTGTTGGAAACCAGGTTTAATTGACTGTTTCAGTGTTGTACTTCATTACTACGTGATGCAATCCAGAGAAAGCCCAGGATCTAGCCATCAAGTATGAGAAATATGCGAAAGAATGAGCCTGATGAGAGCAAATCCCAGACCTACCCGAGACATAACCGGCGTTATCCTCTAAAATATTAATCGCAACCAGGTTCAATTGACTGTTTCGGTGTGGAACCGCATTACTACGGGATCCAAACCAGAAAAAACCCAGGATCTGGCCAACAACTATGAGAAAAACGCGAAAGTACGAGTCAGATGGGGGCAAATCCCAGACCTACCCGAGACATAACCGGCGTTATCCTCTAAAATATTAATCGCAACCAGTTTAATTGACTGTTTCGGTGTGGAACCTCATTACTACCTGATCCAAACCAGATAAAGCCCAGGATCTGGCCAACAAGTACGAGAAAAATGCGAAAGTTCGAGCCAGATGAGGGCAAGTACCAGACCTTACCCAGACAAAACCGGCGTTATCCCCTAAAATATTAATCGCAACCAGGTATAATTGTCTGTTTCGGTGTGGTACCGCATTGCTGCGATGATCCAAACCAGAAAGAGGCCAGGATCTGGCTAACAAGTATGCGAAAAATGCGAAAGTACGATCCAGATGAGGGCAAATCCCAGACCTAACCGAGACATAACCGGCGTTATCCTCTAAAATATTAATCGCAACCAGGTTTAATTGACTGTTTCGGTGTGGAACCACATTACTACGGGATCCAAACCAGAAAAAACCCAGGATCTGGCCAACAACTATGAGAAAAACGCGAAAGTATGACCCAGATGAATGCAAATACCAGACCTAACCGAGACATAACCAGCGTTATCCTCTAAAATATTTTTCGCAACCAGGTTTAATTGACTGTTTCGGTGTGGTACCACATTACCACGTGGTCCAAGCCAGAAAAAGGCCAGGATCTGGCCAACAAGAATGCGAAAAATGCGAAAGTATGCGCCAGATCTCCCCGACGGCGTCAGCACGGTGTGTTATGCGGATGACACACTGGTGCTGGCCGTCGGGGCGCACTGGGGGAGGGCCAAGCGCCTCGCCGAGGAGGGGGCGCAACGCGTCGTCGACCGGATCAGGGGGATGGGGATGACGGTGGCGGTCCATAAGACCGAGGTGATTGCGTTTCATTCACCTCGGCAGGATCCGCCACCCCCTCTGATCCGGGTGGGTGGGGCTGACATCGAGGTGAAGCCCCGGATCAGGTATCTAGGGCTGATCCTCGATAGCCACTGGCGTTTCGAGGAGCATTTCCGCTGCCTGGTCCCCCGGTTGGAAAGGATGGTTGCGGCTCTGGGCCGGATCCTGCCCAACCTGGGGGGCCCGGCGGGCCGAGTTCGTCGCCTCTATGTGGCAATGGTCCAGTCGGTGGCCCTATACGGGGCCCCCGTCTGGGCGGACGACCTGGCTGCCTCCCGGCGCAGCATGACTATGCTGCGTCGGGTGCAGAGGCGCATGGCGCTCAGGGTCGTCCGCGGGTATCGGACCATGTCACATGAGGCGGCGACGGTTCTAGCGGGGATGCCGCCCATGGACCTGCTCGCGCGGTCGCACGCGGTGATGTACCGGCACCGCGTCGACCGTCGCGCGGGGGTGGGGGCGGTCCCGGGCGGGCAGGAACCTGCTTGGGGCGATTTGAAGCGCCAGGCCCGGCAGTCCGTGTTGCTCGCGTGGCAGGAGCGGCTGGCTCTGCCAACCGCGGGGCACCGGACTGTCGGGGCGGTTCGGCCACTCCTGAAGGAGTGGCTGGACAGAGGCCATGGCAGCCTCACCTACCGGATGGCACAGGTATTTTCCGGGCATGGCAGCTTCGGAAGATACCTGTGCCGGATAGGGAAGGAGCCGACGGCGCGTTGCTGCCACTGCGACGCTGAGCAGGACACGGCGGATCATACCCTGGAGGTATGCCCCGCGTGGGAGGGGGAGCGCCGTGTCCTGGTCGGCGTCGTCGGGCGGGATGTCTCGCTGCCGGGCGTGGTGCGCGCCATGCTCGGCAGCGAGGAGAAGTGGAGGGCCGTGGCCTCCTTCTGCGAGAACGTAATGTTGCAGAAGGAGGCCGCGGGGAGGGAGCGCGAGCTTCAGCGGCGCGCTGAAGCTCGCGCTCGTGCGGTGGCCCGAGGTCGTCGCCCGGTCGCGAGGCGTCGCGGGCGGCCGCCTCGGCGTGGCGGATGACCTAGGCTGGGAGGGGGGTCCTGAGGGGACCCTCCTCCCGCCAGGCGGCGCCGGGTCGGACCGGTTGGGGGTAGGAGTGCCTCCCCCTACCGGTCCGACGCAAGGGGAGGCACCCTCGGCGGTCTGGTGCGGCCATGAACGCCCGGCCGCCGAGGGGTGGAAACGGGGTCGCGGGCGGTTGCGAGTTGGGGCTCGCAGCCGCCACTAAACGCGGCCCCGGGACGGATAGCGGCGGGATGGAGTGGCCCCGTCCCGCCGCTATGAGGCAGTGTGTCTACTGGGGGGACCGATTGTCCCCCCGGGGGATGGGCGCGAAAGCGCGGGCACGGGGAGGATACCGGAAGAATGCTTCGAGCGATTCCCGGTATCCTCCCAAAGCGTGCCGAAGGGTCACCGTGGGGTTTTTAGTGGGTAGGTCCCGCGCCTGTCGTTGTACGGGCGCGGGGAATCCCACACACCCCTCCCACCTCTCCCCAAGGAGGTGGGAGGGAGTCTTTCGAAGATTTTCCCCACGACAAAAAAAAAAAAAAAAAAAAAAAAAAAGTATGCGCCAGATGAGGGCAAATCCCAGACCAAACCGAGACATAACCAGCGTTATCCTCTAAAATATTAATCGCAACCAGGTTTAATTGACTGTTTCGGTGTGGAACCACATTACTACGGGATCCAAACCTGAGAAAACCCAGGATCTGGCCAAAAGGTATGCGAAAAATGCGAAAGTATGAGCCAGATGATTGCAAATACTAGGACTAACCCAGACATAACCAGCGTTATCCTCTAAAATATTAATCGCAACCAGGTTTAATTGACTGTTTCGGTGTGGTACCGCATTACTACGTGATCCAAACCAGAAAAAGGCCAGGATCTGGCCAACAAGGATGAGAAAAATGCGAAAGTATGAGCAAGATGATTGCAAATACCAGAACTAATCCTGACATAACCAGCGTTATCCTCTAAAATACGAATCGGAACATGCTTTTAATGACTGTTTCAGTGTGGTAACACAATACTACGTGATCCAAACCAGAAACATCCCAGGATCGGGCCAACAAGAATGCGAAAAATGCGAAAGTACGATCCAGATGAGGGAAAATCCCAGACCTAACCGAGACGTAACCGGCGTTATCCCCTAAAATATTAATCGCAACCAGGTTTAATTGACTGTTTCGGTGTGGAACCACATTACTACGGTATCCAAACCAGAAAAAACCCAGGATCTGGCCAACAAGTATTTTTTTTTTTTTTTTTTTTTTGTCGTGGGGAAAATCTTCGAAAGACTCCCTCCCACCTCCTTGGGGAGAGGTGGGAGGGGTGTGTGGGATTCCCCGCGCCCGTACAACGACAGGCGCGAGACCTACCCACTAAAAACCCCACGGTGACCCTTCGGCACGCTTTGGGAGGATACCGGGAATCGCTCGAAGCATTCTTCCGGTATCCTCCCCGTGCCCGCGCTTTCGCGCCCATCACCCGGGGGGACAATCGGTCCCCCCAGTAGACACACTGCCTCATAGCGGCGGGACGGGGCCACTCCATCCCGCCGCTATCCGTCCCGGGGCCGCGTTTAGTGGCGGCTGCGAGCCCCAACTCGCAACCGCCCGCGACCCCGTTTCCACCCCTCGGCGGCCGGGCGTTCATGGCCGCACCAGACCGCCGAGGGTGCCTGCCCTTGCATCGGACCGGTAGGGGGAGGCACTCCTACCCCCAACCGGTCCGACCCGGCGCCGCCTGGCGGGAGGAGGGTCCCCTCAGGACCCCCCTCCCAGCCTAGGTCATCCGCCACGCCGAGGCGGCCGCCCGCGACGCCTCGCGACCGGGCGACGACCTCGGGCCACCGCACGAGCGCGAGCTTCAGCGCGCCGCTGAAGCTCGCGCTCCCTCCCCGCGGCCTCCTTCTGCAACATTACGTTCTCGCAGAAGGAGGCCACGGCCCTCCACTTCTCCTCGCTGCCGAGCATGGCGCGCACCACGCCCGGCAGCGAGACATCCCGCCCGACGACGCCGACCAGGACCCGGCGCTCCCCCTCCCACGCGGGGCATACCTCCAGGGTATGATCCGCCGTGTCCTGCTCAGCGTCGCAGTGGCAGCAACGCGCCGTCGGCTCCTTCCCTATCCGGCACAGGTATCTTCCGAAGCTGCCATGCCCGGAAAATACCTGTGCCAGCCGGTAGGTGAGGCTGCCATGGCCTCTGTCCAGCCACTCCTTCAGGAGTGGCCGAACAGCCCCGACAGTCCGGTGCCCCGCGGTTGGCAGAGCCAGCCGCTCCTGCCACGCGAGCAACACGGACTGCCGGGCCTGGCGCTTCAAATCGCCCCAAGCAGGTTCCTGCCCGCCCGGGACCGCCCTCACCCCCGCGCGACGGTCGACGCGGTGCCGGTACATCACCGCGTGCGACCGCGCGAGCAGGTCCATGGGCGGCATCCCCGCTAGAACCGTCGCCGCCTCATGTGACATGGTCCGATACCCGCGGACGACCCTGAGCGCCATGCGCCTCTGCACCCGACGCAGCATAGTCATGCTGCGCCGGGAGGCAGCCAGGTCGTCCGCCCAGACGGGGGCCCCGTATAGGGCCACCGACTGGACCATTGCCACATAGAGGCGACGAACTCGGCCCGCCGGGCCCCCCAGGTTGGGCAGGATCCGGCCCAGAGCCGCAACCATCCTTTCCAACCGGGGGACCAGGCAGCGGAAATGCTTCTCGAAACGCCAGTGGCTATCGAGGATCAGCCCCAGATACCTGATCTGGGGCTTCACCTCGATGTCAGCCCCACCCACCCGAATCAGAGGGGGTGGCGGATCCTGCCGAGGTGAATGAAACGCAATCACCTCGGTCTTATGGACCGCCACCGTCATCCCCATCCCCCTGATCCGGTCGACGACGCGTTGCGACCCCTCCTCCGCGCGACGCATGGCCCTCCCCCAGTGCGCCCCGACGGCCAGCACCAGTGTGTCATCCGCATAACACACCGCGCTGACGCCGTCGGGGAGGCCGGCCCGCAACACCGAGTCGTACGCGATGCTCCACAGGAGTGGCCCGAGGACCGACCCCTGCGGAACACCGCAGTACACCTCCCTCCGCATATCACCATCCCGGCCCGGATACTCGATCCACCTGCCGCGGAGATAATCCCCGACGACCGCCCTGAGACAAGGGGGGACTCGATGATATTCGAGCCCCCTCCTTATCTCTTCCCAGGGGAGGGTGTTAAAGGCATTGGCAATATCCAAGGATATTGCCAATGCCACCCCTCCCCGGGAGACGGCCGCCTCCGAGAGGGCCCTCACACGACCTATCGCGTCGATAGTCGATCGGCCCCCCCGGAAACCGAACTGGCAGTCGGCCAGACCGGGATCACCCCGCGACAGGTGCTCGACGAGGCGGGCAGCAATCACACGCTCGAAGAGCTTGCCCACCTCGTCGAGGAGACAAATGGGCCGGTATGCGGAGGGAGACTCCGCGGGCCGACCCTCCTTCCGGAGGAGGACCATCCTCGCCACCTTCCAACTGGGGGGGAATCGCCCGTCCCTCAGGCAGCGGTCGAACAACCGCCTGAGGTCGGCCCCAAGGACGCCCTGGGTCAAGACCCAAACCCGGCCGGGCACACCATCCGGACCCGGGGCCGTGTTACGACCCCCGAGCCGTCTGATGGCCGCTGCCAGCTCCTCCTGCGTGACCCCCAGCTCGGCCGTCCACTCCACTGGGACAGCCGCCGCCGCCGGAGGACGCGGTCCCCTCTCCCCAGTTGGGAAGAGTGTATTGACCACGTCCTCCAGCAGCCGGGGGTCAAGACCCTCGGTGACGGGGGGCGCCCACGGGCGGAGCTTATTCAGCACCACCTTATATGGGCGCCCCCATGGATCGTCATCAAGGGTCTGGAGTGGCCAACAAGTATGCGAAAAATGCGAAAGTACGATCCAGATGAGGGCAAATCCCAGACCAAACCGAGACATAACCGGCGCTATCCTCTAAAATATTAATCGCAACCAGGTATAATTGACTGTTTCGGTGTGGTACCGCATTGCTACGATGATCCAAACCAGAAAGAGGCCAGGATCTGGCTAACAAGTATGCGAAAAATGCGAAAGTACGAGCCAGATGAGGGCAAATCCCAGACCAAACCGAGACATAACCGGCGTTATCCTGTAAAATATTAATCGCAACCAGGTTTAATTGACTGTTTCGGTGTGGAACCACATTACTACGGGATCCAAACCTGAGAAAACCCAGGATCTGGCCAACAGGTATGCGAAAAATGCGAAAGTATGAGCAAGATGATTGCAAATACCAGAACTATCACAGACATAACCAGCATTATCCTCTAAAATATTATTCGCTACCAGGTTTAATTGACTGTTTCGGTGTGGAACCACATTACTACGTGATCCAAACCAGAAAAAGCCCTGGATCTGGCCAACAAGTATGCGAAAAACGTGAAAGTACGAGCCAGATGAGGACAAATCCCAGACCTACCCGAGACATAACCGGCGTTATCCTCTAAAATATTAATCTCAACCAGGTTTAATTGACTGTTTCGTTGTGGAACCACATTACTACGGGATCCAAACCTGAGAAAACCCAGGATCTGGCCAACAGGTATGCGAAAAATGCGAAAGTATGAGCCAGATGATTGCAAATACTAGGACTAACCCAGACATAACCAGCGTTATCCTCTAAAATATTAATCGCAACCAGGTTTAATTGACTGTTTCGGTGTGGAACCACATTACTACGGGATCCAAATCAGAAAAAACCCAGGATCTGACCAACAACTATGAGAAAAACGCGAAAGTATGAGCCAGATGAATGCAAATACCAGACCTAACAGAGACATAACCAGCGTTATCCTCTAAAATATTATTCGCAACCAGGTTTAATTGACTGTTTCGGTGTGGTACCACATTACTACGTGGTCCAAGCCTGAAAAAGGCCAGGATCTGGCCAACAACTATGCGAAAAGTGCGAATATACGAGCCTGATGAGGGCAAATCCCAGACCTAACCGAGACATAACCGGCGTTATCCTCTAAAATATTAATCGCAACCAGGTTTAATTGACTGCTTCGGTGTGGTACCGCATTACTACGTGATCCAAACCATATAAAGGCAAGGATCAGGCCAACAAGTAAGCGAAAAATGCGAAAGTACGAGCCAGACGAGGGCAAATACCAGACCTAACCAAGACATAACCGGCGTTATCCTCTAAAATATTAATCGCAACCAGGTTTAATTAACTGTTTCGGTGTGGAACCACACTACGACGGGATCCAATCCACAAAAAACCCAGGATCTGGCCAACAAGTATGCGAAAAATGCGAAAGTACGAGCCAGATGAGGGCAAATACCAGACCTAACCCAGACATCACCGGCGTTATCCTATAAAATATTAATCGCAGGCGGGTTTAATTGACCGTTTCGGTGTGGAACCACATTACTACGGGATCAAAACCTGAAAAATCACAGGATCTGGCCAACAAGTATGCGAAAAGTGCGAAAGTACGAGTCAGATGAGGGCAAATCCCAGACCTAACCGAGACATTACCGGCGATATCCCCAAAAATATTAATCGCAAACAGGTTTAATTGACTGCTTCGGTGTGGAACCACATTACTACGGGATCCAAACCAGATAAAACGCAGGATCTGGCCAACATGTATGCGAAAAACGCGAAAGTACGAGACGGATGACGGCAATTCCTAGACCTAGCCGAGACATAATCCGCGTTATCCTCTAAAATATTAATCGCAACCTGGTGTAATTGACTGTTTCGGTGTGGTACCGCGTTACTACGTGATCCAAACCAGAAAAAGGCCTGGATCTGGCCAACAAGTATGCGAAAAATGCGAAAGTACGAGTCAGATGAAGGCAAATCCCAGACCTAACCGAGACATAACCGGCGTTATCCTCTAAAATATTAATCGCAACAAGGTTTAATTGACTGTTTCGGTGTGGTACCGCATTACTACGTGATCCAAACCATAAAAAGTCTAGGATCTGACCAACAACTATGAGAAAAACGCGAAAGTATGAGCCAGATGAATGCAAATACCAGACCTAACAGAGACATAACCAGCGTTATCCTCTAAAATATTATTCGCAACCAGGTTTAATTGACCGTTTCGGTGTGGAACCACATTACTACGGGATCAAAACGTGAAAAATCACAGGATTTGGACAACAAGTACGCGAAAAACGCGAAAGTATGTGCTAGATGATGGCAAATACCAGACTTAACCCAGACATAACCGGCAATATCCTCTAAAATATTAATCGCAAACAGGTTTAATTGACAGCTTCGGTGTGGTACCACACTACGACGGGATACAATCCACAAAAAACCCAACATCTGGCCAACAAGTATGCGAGAAATGCGAAAGTACGAGCCAGATGAGGGCAAATACCAGACCTAACCCAGACATCACCGGCGTTATCCTATAAAATATTAATCGCAGCCGGGTTTAATTGACCGTTTCGGTGTGGAACCACATTACTACGGGATCAAAATCTGAAAAATCCCAGGATTTGGCCAACAAGTATCCGAAAAACGCGAAAGTTGGAGCCAGATTATTGCAAATACCAGAACTAACCCAGATATAACCAGCGTTATCCACTATAATACTAATCGGAACCAGCTTCTATTGACTGTTTCAGTGTGGTGCCACATTACTACGTGAACCAAACCAGAAAAAGGCCAGCATCTGGCCAACAAGTATGCGAAAAACGCGAAAGTACGAGCCAGATGAGGAAAAATACCAGCCCTAACCGAGACATAACCGGCGTTATCCTCTAAAATATTAATCGCAACCAGGTTTAATTGACAGTTTCGATGTGGAACCACATTTCTACGGGCTCCAAACCAGAAAAAACCCAGGATCTGGCCGACAAATATGCGAAAAGTGCGAATATACGAGCCAGATGAGGGCAAATACCAGACCTAACCCAGACATAACCCGCGTTATCCTCTAAAATATTAATCGGACACAGGTTTAATTGACTGTTTCTGTGTGGTACCACTTTACTTCGTGGTCCAAGCCAGAAAAAGAACGGGATCGGGCCAACAAGTATGCGAAAAATGTGAAAGAACGAGCCAGATGAGGGCAAATACCAGACCAAACCGAGACATTACCGGCGTTCTCCTCTAAAATACTAATCGGAACCAGGTTTAATTGGCTGTTTCAGTGTGACGCCACATTACTGCGTGGTCCAAGCCAGAAGAAGGCCAGGATCTGGCCAACAAGTATGCGAAAATTGCGAAAGTATGAGCCAGATGAGGGCAAGTCCCAGGCCTAACCGAGACATAACCGGCGTTATCGTGTAAAATATTAATCGCAATCAGGTTTAATTGACTGTTTCGGTGCGGAACCACATTACTACGGGATCCAAAACTGAGAAAACCCAGGATCTGGCCAACAGGTATGCGAAAAATGCGAAAGTATGAGCCAGATGATTGCAAATACTAGGACTAACCCAGACATAACCAGCGTTATCCTCTAAAATATTAATCGCAACCAGGTTTAATTGACTGTATCGGTGTGGAACCACATTACTACGGGATCCAAACCAGAAAAAACCCAGGATCTGGCCAACAACTATGAGAAAACGCGAAAGTATGAGCCAGATGAATGCAAATACCAGAACTATCCCAGGCATAACCAGCTTTATCCTCTAAAATATTATTCGCAACCAGGTTTAATTGACTGTTTCGGTGTGGTACCACATTACTACGTGGTCCAAGCCAGAAAAAGGCCAGGATCTGGCCAACAAGAATGCGAAAAATGCGAAAGTACGCGCCAGATGAGGGCAAATACCAGACCTAACCGAGACATTACCGTTATTATCCTCTAAAATATTAATCGCAACCAGATTTAATTAACTGTTTCGGTGTGGTACCGCATTACTACGGGATCCAAACCAGAAAAAAACCCAGGATCTGGCCAACAACTATGAGAATAGCGAAAGTATGAGCCAGATGGGGGCAAATCCCAGACGTAACCGAGACATAACCAGCGTTATCCTCTAAAATATTAATCGCAACCAGGTTTAATTGACTGTTTCGGTGTGGTACCGCATTACTACGTGATCCAAACCAGAAAGAGGCCAGGATCTGGCCAACAAGTATGCGAAAAACGTGAAACTACGAGCCAGATGAGGACAAATCCCAGACCTACCCGAGACATAACCGGCGTTATCCTCTAAAATATTAATCTCAACCAGGTTTAATTGACTGTTTCGTTGTGGAACCACATTGCGATGGGATCCAAACCAGAAAAAACCGAGGATCTGGCCAACAACAATGCGGAAAACGCGAAAGTACGAGCCAGATGAGGACAAATGCCAGACCTAACCGAGACATAACCGGCGTTATCCTCTAAAATATTAATCGCAACCAGTTTAATTGACTGTTTCGGTGTGGAACCTCATTACTACGGGATCCAAACCAGAAAAAGGCCAGGATCTGTCCAACAAGTATGCGAAAAACGCGAAAGTACGAGCCAGATGAGGACAAATGCCAGACCTAACCGAGACATAACCGGCGTTATCCTCTAAAATATTAATCGCAACCAGGTTTAATTGACTGTTTCGGTGTGGTACCGCATTACTACGGGATCCAAACCAGAAAAAACCCAGGATCTGGCCAACAACAATTCGGAAAACGCGAAAGTATGAGCCAGATGATTGCAAATACCAGAACTAACACAGACATATCCAGCGTTATCCTCTAAAATACTAATCGGAACCAGCTTCTATTGACTGTTTCAGTGTGGTGCCACATTACTACGTGATCCAAACCAGAAAAAGGCCAGGAACTGGCCAACAGGTATGCGAAAAACGCGAAAGAACGAGGCAGATGAGGGCAAAGCCCAGACCTAACCGTGACATAACCGGCGTTATCCTCTAAAATATTAATCGCAACCAGTTCAATTGTCTGTTTCGGTGTGGAACCTGATTACTACGGCATCCAAACCAGAAAAAACCCAGGATCTGGCCAACAAGTATGCGAAAAACGCGAAAGTACGGGCCAGATGAGGGCAAATACCAGACCTAACCGAGACATAACCGGCGTTATCCTCTAAAATATTAATCGCAACCAGGTTTAATTGACTGTTTCGGTGTGGAACCACATTACTGCGGGATCCAAACCAGATAAAACGCAGGATCTGGCCAACAAGTATGCGAACAACGCGAAAGTATGAGCCAGATGATTGCAAATACCAGAACTAACCCAGACATAACTAGCGTTATCCTCTAAAATACTAATCGGAACCAGCTTCTATTGACAGTTTCAGTGTGGTACCACATTACTACGTGATCCAAACCAGAAAAAGGCCAGGATCTGGCCAACAAGTATGCGAAAAATGCGAAAGTACGATCCAGATGAGGGCAAATCCCAGACCTAACCGAGACATAACCGGCGCAATCCTCTAAAATATTAATCGCAACCAGGTATAACTGACTGTTTTGGTGTGGTACCGCATTGCTACGATGATCCAAACCAGAAAGAGGCCAGGATCTGTATATCAAGTATGCGAAAAATGCGAAAGTACGAGCCAGATGAGGCAAATCCCAGACCAAACCGAGACATAACCGGCGTTATCCTGTAAAATATTAATCGCAACCAGGTTTAATTGACTGTTTCGGTGTGGAACCACATTACTACGGGATCCAAACCAGAAAAAACCCAGGATCTGGCCAACAACTATGAGAAAAACGCGAAAGTATGAGCCAGATGAATGCAAATCCCAGACCTAACCGAGACATAACCGGCGATATCCCTTAAAATATTAATCGCAAACAGGTTTAATTGACTGCATCGGTGTGGAACCACATTACTATGGGATCCAAACCCGATAAAACGCAGGATCTGGCCAACATGTATGCGAAAAACGCGAAAGTACGAGACGGATGACGGCAATTCCTAGACCTAACCGAGACATAACCCGCGTTATCCTCTAAAATATTAATCGCAAACTGGTGTAATTGGCTGTTTCGGTGTGGTACCGCGTTACTACGTGATCCAAACCAGAAAAAGGCCTGGATCTGGCCAACAAGTATGCGAAAAATGCGAAAGTACGAGTCAGATGAGGGCAAATCCCAGACCTAACCGAAACATAACCAGCGTTATCCTCTAAAATACTAATCGCAACCAGGTTTAATTGACTGTTTCGGTGTGGTACCGCATTACTACGTGATCCAAACCAGAGAAAGGCCAGGATCTGGCCAACATGGATGAGAAAAATGCGAAAGTCTGAGCAAGATGATTGCAAATACCAGAACTAACCCTGACATAACCAGCGTTATCCTCTAAAATACGAATCGGAACATGCTTTTAATGACTGTTTCAGTGTGGTAACACATTACTACGTGATCCAAACCAGAAACATCCCAGGATCGGGCCAACAAGAATGCGAAAAATGCGAAAGTACGAGTCAGATGAGGGAAAATCCCAGACCTAACCGAGACGTAACCGGCGTTATCCCCTAAAATATTAATCGCAACTAGGTTTAATTGACTGTTTCGGTGTGGAACCACATTACTACGGGATCCAAACCAGAAAAAACCCAGGATCTGGCCAACAAGTATGGGAAAAATGCGAAAGTACGATCCAAATGAGGGCAAATCCTAGACCTAACCGAGACATAACCGGCGCTATGCTCTAAAATATTAATCGCAACCACGTATAATTGACTGTTTCGGTGTGGTACCGCATTGCTACGATGATCCAAACCAGAAAGAGGCCAGGATCTGGCTAACAAGTATGCGAAAAATGCGAAAGTACGAGCCAGATGGGGCAAATCCTAGACCTAACCGAGACATAACCGGCGTTATCCTGTAAAATATTAATCGCAACCAGGTTTAATTGACTGTTTCGTTGTGGAACCACATTACTACGGGATCCAAACCTGAGAAAACCCAGGATCTGGCCAACAGGTATGCGAAAAATGCGAAAGTATGAGCCAGATGATTGCAAATACTAGGACTAACCCAGACATAACCAGCGTTATCCTCTAAAATATTAATCGCAACCAGGTTTAATTGACTGTATCGGTGTGGAACCACATTACTATGGGATCCAAACCAGAAAAAACCCAGGATCTGGCCGACAACTATGAGAAAAACGCGAAAGTATGAGCCAGATGAATGCAAATACCAGAACTATCCCAGGCATAACCAGCGTTATCCTCTAAAATATTATTCGTAACCAGGTTTAATTGACTGTTTCGGTGTGGTACCACATTACTACGTGGTCCAAGCCAGAATAAGGCCAGGATCTGGCCAACAAGAATGCGAAAAATGCGAAAGTCCGAGCCAGATGAGGGCAAATACCAGACCTAACCGAGACATTACCGTCACTATCCTCTAAAATATTAATCGCAACCAGATTTAATTAACTGTTTCGGTGTGGTACCGCATTACTACGGGATCCAAACCAGAAAAAAACCCAGGATCTGGCCAACAACTATGAGAATAGCGAAAGTATGAGCCAGATGGGGGCAAATCCCAGACGTCACCGAGACATAACCAGCGTTATCCTCTAAAATATTAATCGCAACCAGGTTTAATTGACTGTTTCGGTGTGGTGCCGCATTACTACGTGATCCAAACCAGAAAGAGGCCAGGATCTGGCCAACAAGTATGCGAAAAACGTGAAACTACGAGCCAGATGATTGCAAATACCAGACCAAACCGAGACATACCGGCGTTATCCTCTAAAATATTAATTGCAACCAGGTATAAATGACTGTTTCGGTGTGGTACCGCATTGCTACGATGATCCAAACCAGAAAAAACCCAGGATCTGGCCAACAAGTATGCGAAAAATGCGAAAGTATGAGCCAGATGATTGCAAGTACCAGAACTAACCCAGACATAACCGGCGAGATCCCCTAAAATATTAATCGCAACCAGGTTTAATTGACTGTTTCGGTGTGGTACCGCATTACTACGTGATCCAAACCAGAGAAAGGCCAGGATCTGGCCAACAAGGATGAGAAAAATGCGAATATATGATCCAGATGATTGCAAATACCAGACCAAACCGAGACATACCGGCGTTATCCTCTAAAATATTAATTGCAACCAGGTTTAATTAATTGTTTCAGTGTGGTACCACGTTACTACGTGATCCAAATCAGAAAAAGCCCAGGATCTGCCCAACAAGTATGCGAAAAATGCGGAAGAACGAGCCAGATGAGGACAAATCCCAGAACTAACCGAGACATAACCGGCGTTATCCTCTAAAATATTAATCGCAACCAGGTTTATTTGACTGTTTCGGTGTGGTAACGCATTACTACGTGATCCAAACCAGATAAAGCCCAGGATCTGGCCAACAAGTATGAGAAAAATGCGAAAGTTCGAGCCAGATGAGGGCAAATACCAGACCTAACCCAGACAAAACCGGCGTTATCCCCTAAAATATTAACCGCAACCAGGTATAAATGACTGTTTCGGTGTGGTACCGCATTGCTACGATGATCCAAACCAGAAAAAACCCAGGATCTGGCCAACAAGTATGCGAAAAATGCGAAAGTACGATCCAGATGAGGGCAAATCCCAGACCTAACCGAGACATAACCGGCGTTATCCTCTAAAATATTATTCGCAACCAGGTTTAATTGACTGTTTCGGTGTGGTACCACATTACTACGTGGTCCAAGCCAGAAAAAGGCCAGGATCTGGCCAACAAGTATGCGAAAAATGCGTTAGTACGAGCCAGATGAGGGCAAATCCCAGACCTACCCGAGACATAACCGGCGTTATCCTCTATGATATTAATCGCAACCAGGTTTAATTGACTGTTTCAGTGTGGTGCCACATTACTACGTGATCCAAACCAGAAAAAGCCCAGGATCTGGCCGACAAGTATGCGAAAAACGCGAAAGTATATGCCAGATGATAGCATATACCAGAACTAATCCAGACGTAACCAGCGTTATCCTCTAAAATACTAATCGGAACCAGCTTCTATTGGCCGTTTCAGTGTGGTACCACATTACTACGTGATCCGAACCAGAAAAATGCTAGGATCAGGCCATCAAGTAAGCGAAAAACGCGAAAGTATGAGCCAGATGATTGCAAATACCAGAACTAACACAGACATAACCAGCGTTATCCTCTAAAATATTAATCGCAACCAGGTTTACTTGACAGTTTCAGTGTAGTACCACATTACTACGTGATCCAAACCAGAAAAAGCCGAGGATCTGGCCAACAAGTATGCGAAAAACGCGAAAGTATGTGCCAGATGATAGCAAATACGAGAACTAACCCAGACGTAACCAGCGTTATCCTCTAAGGTACTTATCGGAACCAGCTTCTATTGACTGTTTCAGTGTGGTACCACATTACTACGTGATCCAAACCAGAAAATGGCCAGGGTCTGGCCAACAAGTGTGCGAAAAACGCGAAAGTATGAGCCAGATGATTGCAAATACCAGAACTAACACAGACATAACCGGCGTTATCCTCTAAAATACTAATGGGAACCAGCTTTTATTGACTGTTTCAGTGTGGTACCACATTACCACGTGATCCAAACCAGAAAAAGCCCAGGATCTGGCCAACAAGTATGCGAAAAACGCGAATATATGAGCCAGATGATTGCAAATACCAGAACTAACCCTGACATATCCAGCGTTATCCTCTAAAATACTAATCGGAACCAGCTTTTATTGACTGTTTCAGTGTGGTACCACATTACCACGTGATCCAAACCAGAAAAAGCCCAGGATCTGGCCAACAAGTATGCGAAAAACGCGAATATATGAGCCAGATGATTGCAAATACCAGAACTATCCCAGACATAACCAGCGTTATCCTCTAAAATACTAATCGGAACCAGCTTTTATTGACTGTTTCAGTGTGGTACCAAATTACTACGTGATCCAGACCAGAAAAAGGCCAGGATCTGGCCAAAAAGTATGCGAAACATGCGAAAGCCAGATGAGGACAAATCCCGGACCTAACCGAGACATAACCGGCGTTATCCTCTAAAATATTAATCGCAACCAGGTTTAATTGACTGTTTCGGTGTGGTACCACATTACTACGGGATCCAAACCAGAAAAAACCCAGGATCTGGCCAACAACAATGCGGAAAACGCGAAAGTATGAGCCAGATGATTGCAAATACCAGAACTAACACAGACATATCCAGCGTTATCCTCTAAAGTACTAATCGGAACCAGCTTTAATTGACAATGTGGTACCACATTACTACGTGATCCAAACCAGAAAAAGCCCAGGATCTGGCCAACAAGTATGCGAAAAGTGCGAAAGTACGAGGCAGATGAGGGCAAATACCAGACCTAACCCAGACATAACCGGCGATATCCTCTAAAATATTAATCGCAAACAGGTTTAATTGACTGTATCGGTGTGGAACCACATTACTATGGGATCCAAACCAGAAAAAACCCAGGATCTGGCCGACAACTATGAGAAAAACGCGAAAGTATGAGCCAGATGAATGCAAATACCAGAACTATCCCAGGCATAACCAGCGTTATCCTCTAAAATATTATTCGCAACCAGGTTTAATTGACTGTATCGGTGTGGTACCACATTACTACGTGGTCCAAGCCAGGAAAAGTCTAGGATCTGGCCAACAAGAATGCGAAAAATGCGAAAGTACGAGCCAGATGTGGGCAAATACCAGACCTAACCGAGACATTACCGTCATTATCCTCTAAAATATTAATCGCAACCAGATTTAATTAACTGTTTCGGTGTGGTACCGCATTACTACGGGATCCAAACCAGAAAAAAACCCAGGATCTGGCCAACAACTATGAGAATAGCGAAAGTATGAGCCAGATGATTGCAAATACCAGAACTATCACAGACATAACCAGCTTTATCCTCTAAAATATTATTCGCAACCAGGTTTAATTGACTGCTTCGGTGTGCAACCACATTACTGCGAGATCCAAACCAGATAAAACGCAGGATCTGGCCAACAAGTATGCGAAAAACGCGAAAGTACGAGCCAGATGAGGACAAATCCCAGACCTACCGGAGACATAACCGGCGTTATCCTCTGAAATATTAATCGCAACCAGTTCAATTGTCTGTTTCGGTGTGGAACCTGATTACTACGGCATCCAAACCAGAAAAAACCCAGGATGTGGCCAACAAGTATGCGAAAAACGCGAAAGTATGAGCCAGATGATTGCAAATACCAGAACTAACACAGGCATAACCAGCGTTATCCTTTCAAATACTAAGCGGAACCAGCTTTTATTGACAGTGTGGTACCACATTACTACGTGATCCAAACCAGAGAAAGCCCAGGATCTGGCCAACAAGTATGCGAAAAGTGCGAATGTAAGAGTCAGATGAGGGCAAATCCCAGACCTAACCGAGACATAACCGGCGATATCCCCTAAAATATTAATCGCAAACAGTTTTAATTGACTGCTTCGGTGTGGAACCACGTTACTACGTGATCCAAACCAGAAAAAGGCCTGGATCTGGCCAACAAGTATGCGAAAAATGCGAAAGTACGAGTCAGATGAGGTCAAATCCCAGACCTAACCGAGACATAACCCGCGTTATCCTCTAATATATTAATCGCAACCTGGTGTAATTGACTGCTTCGGTGTGGTACCGCGCTACTACGTGATCCAAACCAGAAAAAGTCTAGGATCTGGCCAACAAGTATGCGAAAAATGCGAAAGTACGAGCCAGATGAGGGCAAATACCAGACCTAACCCAGACATAACCGGCGTTATCCTCTAAAATATTAATCGGACACAGGTTTAGTTGACTGGTTCTGTGTGGTACCACTTTACTTCGTGGTCCAAGCCAGAAAAAGGCCAGGATCTGGCCAACAAGTTTGCGAAAAATGCGAAAGTATGAGCCAGATGATTGCAAATACCAGAACTATCACAGACATAACCAGCATTATCCTCTAAAATATTATTCGCAACCAGGTTTAATTGACTGTTTCAGTGTGGTGCCACTTTACTACGTGATCCAAACCAGAAAAGGGCCAGGGTCTGGCCAACAAGTATGCGAAAAATGCGAAAGTCCGAGCCAGATGAGGGCAAATACCAGACCTAACCGAGACATAACCGGCGTTATCCTTTAAAATATTAATCGCAACCAGGTTCAATTGACTGTTTCGGTGTGGAACCACATTACTACGGGATCCAAACCAGAAAAAACCCAGGATCTGTTCAACAACTATGAGAAAAATGAGAAAGTACGAGCCAGATGGGGGCAAATCCCAGACGTCACCGAGACATAACCAGCGTTATCCTCTAAAATATTAATCGCAACCAGGTTTAGTTGACTGGTTCTGTGTGGTGCCACTTTACTACGTGATCCAAACCAGAAAAGGGCCAGGGTCTGGCCAACAAGTATGCGAAAAATGCGAAAGTCCGAGCCAGATGAGGGCAAATACCAGACCTAACCGAGACATAACCGGCGTTATCCTTTAAAATATTAATCGCAACCAGGTTCAATTGACTGTTTCGGTGTGGAACCACATTACTACGGGATCCAAACCAGAAAAAACCCAGGATCTGGCCAACAAGTATGCGAAAAATGCGAAAGTATGAGCCAGATGATTGCAAGTACCAGACCAAACCGAGACATACCGGCGTTATCCTCTAAAATATTAATTGCAACCAGGTTTAATTAATTGTTTCAGTGTGGTACCACATTACTACGAGATCCAAACCAGAAAAAACCCAGGATCTGTTCAACAACTATGAGAAAAATGCGAAAGTACGAGCCAGATGGGGGCAAATCCCAGACGTCACCGAGACATAACCAGCATTATCCTCTAAAATATTAATCGCAACCAGGTTTAATTGACTGTTTCGGTGTGGTGCCGCATTACTACGTGATCCAAACCAGAAAGAGGCCAGGATCTGGCCAACAAGTATGCGAAAAACGTGAAACTACGAGCCAGATGAGGACAAATCCCAGACCTACCCGAGACATAACCGGCGTTATCCTCTAAAATATTAATCTCAACCAGGTTTAATTGACTGTTTCTTTGTGGAACCACATTACTACGGGATCCAAACCAGAAAAAACCCAGGATCTGGCCCACAAGTATGCGAAAAATGCGAAAGTACGATCCAGATGAGGGCAAATCCCAGACCTAACCGAGACATAACCGGCGTTATCCTCTAAAATATTATTCGCAACCAGGTTTAATTGACTGTTTCGGTGTGGTACCACATTCGTACGTGGTCCAAGCCAGAAAAAGGCCAGGATCTGGCCAACAAGTATGCGAAAAATGCGTTAGTACGAGCCAGATGAGGGTAAATACCAGACCAAACCGAGACATTACCGGCTTTATCCTCTAAAATATTTAGCGCAACCAGATTTAATTGACTGTTTCGGTGTTGTACCGCATTACTACGTGATCCAAACCAGAAAGAGGCCTGGATCTGGCCAACAAGAATGCGAAAAATGCGAAAGTACGAGCCAGATGTGGGCAAATCCCAGACCTACCCGAGACATAACCGGCGTTATCCTCTATGATATTAATCGCAACCAGGTTTAATTGACTGTTTCAGTGTGGTGCCACATTACTACGTGATCCAAACCAGAAAAAGCCCAGGATCTGGCCGACAAGTATGCGAAAAACGCGAAAGTATATGCCAGATGATAGCATATACCAGAACTAATCCAGACATAACCAGCGTTATCCTCTAAAATACTAATCGGAACCAGCTTCTATTGGCCGTTTCAGTGTGGTACCACATTACTACGTGATCCGAACCAGAAAAATGCTAGGATCAGGCCATCAAGTAAGCGAAAAACGCGAAAGTATGAGCCAGATGATTGCAAATACCAGAACTAACACAGACATAACCAGCGTTATCCTCTAAAATATTAATCGCAACCAGGTTTACTTGACAGTTGCAGTGTAGTACCACATTACTACGTGATCCAAACCAGAAAAAGCCGAGGATCTGGCCAACAAGTATGCGAAAAACGCGAAAGTATGTGCTAGATGATAGTAAATACGAGAACTAACCCAGACGTAACCAGCGTTATCCTCTAAGGTACTTATCGGAACCAGCTTCTATTGACTGTTTCAGTGTGGTACCATATTACTACGTGATCCAAACCAGAAAATGGCCAGGGTCTGGCCAACAAGTGTGCGAAAAACGCGAAAGTATGAGCCAGATGATTGCAAATACCAGAACTAACACAGACATAACCGGCGTTATCCTCTAAAATACTAATGGGAACCAGCTTTTATTGACTGTTTCAGTGTGGTACCACATTACTACGTGATCCAAACCAGAAAAAGCCCAGGATCTGGCCAACAAGTATGCGAAAAACGCGAATATATGAGCCAGATGATTGCAAATACCAGAACTAACCCTGACATATCCAGCGGTATCCTCTAAAATACTAATCGGAACCAGCTTTTATTGACTGTTTCAGTGTGGTACCACATTACTACGTGATCCAAACCAGAAAAAGCCCAGGATCTGGCCAACAAGTATGCGAAAAACGCGAATATATGAGCCAGATGATTGCAAATACCAGAACTAACCCTCACATATCCAGCGTTATCCACTAAAATACGCATCGGAACATGGTTTTAATGACTGTTTCAGTGTGGTACCACATTACTACGTGATCCAAACCAGAAAAAGCCCAGGATCGGGCCAACAAGAATGCGAAAAATGCGAAAGTACGAGCGAGATGGGGGCAAATACCAGACCTAACCTAGACATAACCGGCGTTATCTTCCAAAATATTAATCGCAACCAGGTTTAATTGACTGTTTCGGTGTGGAACCACATTGCGATGGGATCGCAACCAGAAAAAACCGAGGATCTGGCCAAGAAGTATGCGTAAAACGCGAAAGTATGAGCCAGATGAGGACGAATGCCAGACCTAACCGAGACATAACCGGCGTTATCCTCTAAAATATTAATCGCAACCAGGTGTAATTGACTGTTTCGGTGTGGTACCACATTACTACGGGATCCAAACCAGAAAAAACCCAGGATCGGGCCAACAACAATGCGGAAAACGCGAAAGTATGAGCCAGATGATTGCAAATACCAGAACTATCCCAGACATAACCAGCGTTATCCTCTAAAATACTAATCGGAACCAGCTTTTATTGACTGTTTCAGTGTGGTACCAAATTACTACGTGATCCAAACCAGAAAAAGGCCAGGATCTGGCCAAAAAGTACGCGAAACATGCGAAAGCCAGATGAGGACAAATCCCGGACCTAACCGAGACATAACCGGCGTTATCCTCTAAAATATTAATCGCAACCAGGTTTAATTGACTGTTTCGGTGTAGTGCCACATTACTACGGGATCCAAACCAGAAAAAACCCAGGATCTGGCCAACAACAATGCGGAAAACGCGAAAGTATGAGCCAGATGATTGCAAATACCAGAACTAACACAGACATATCCAGCGTTATCCTCTAAAGTACTAATCGGAACCAGCTTTAATTGACAATGTGGTACCACATTACTACGTGATCCAAACCAGAAAAAGCCCAGGATCTGGCCAACAAGTATGCGAAAAGTGCGAAAGTGCGAGGCAGATGAGGGCAAAGCCCAGACCTAACCCAGACATAACCGGCGATATCCTCTAAAATATTAATCGCAAACAGGTTTAATTGACTGCTTCGGTGTGGAACCACATTACTGCGGGATCCAAACCAGATAAAACGCAGGATCTGGCCAACATGTATGCGAAAAACGCGAAAGTACGAGACGGATGACGGCAATTCCTAGACCTATCCGAGACATAACCCGCGTTATCCTCTAAAATATTAATCGCAACCAGGTTTAATTGACTGTATCGGTGTGGAACCACATTACTACGGGATCCAAACCAGAAAAAACCCAGGATCGGGCCAACAAGTATGCGAAAAATGTGAAGGAACGAGCCAGATGAGGGCAAATACCAGACCAAACGAGACATTACCGGCGTTCTCCTCTAAAATACTAATCGGAACCAGGATTAATTGGCTGTTTCAGTGTGACACCACATTACTGCGTGGTCCAAGCCAGAAAAAGGCCAGGATCTGGCCAACAAGTTTGCGAAAAATGCGAAAGTACGAGCCAGATGAGGGCAAATACCAGACCTAACCCAGACATAACCGGCGATATCCTCTAAAATATTAATCGCAAACAGGTTTAATTGACTGCTTCGGTGTGGGACCACATTACTGCGGGATCCAAACCAGTTAAAACGCAGGATCTGGCCAACAAGTATGCGAAAAACGCGAAAGTACGAGCCAGATGAGGACAAATCCCAGACCTACCGGAGACATAACCGGCGTTATCCTCTAAAATATTAATCGGACACAGGTTTAGTTGACTGGTTCTGTGTGGTACCACTTTACGTCGTGGTCCAAACCAGAAAAAACCCAGGATCTGGCCAACAAGTATGCGAAAAACGCGAAAGTATGAGCCAGATGATTGCAAATACCAGAACTAACACAGGCATAACCAGCGTTATCCTTTCAAATACTAAGCGGAACCAGCTTTTATTGACAGTGTGGTACCACATTACTACGTGATCCAAACCAGAGAAAGCCCAGGATCTGGCCAACAAGTATGCGAAAAGTGCGAATGTACGAGTCAGATGAGGGCAAATCCCAGACCTAACCGAGACATAACCGGCGATATCCCCTAAAATATTAATCGCAAACAGTTTTAATTGACTGCTTCGGTGTGGAACCACGTTACTACGTGATCCAAACCAGAAAAAGGCCTGGATCTGGCCAACAAGTATGCGAAAAATGCGAAAGTACGAGTCAGATGAGGGCAAATCCCAGACCTAACCGAGACATAACCCGCGTTATCCTCTAATATATTAATCGCAACCTGGTGTAATTGACTGTTTCGGTGTGGTACCGCGTTACTACGTGATCCAAACCAGAAAAAGTCTAGGATCTGGCCAACAAGTATGCGAAAAATGCGAAAGTACGAGCCAGATGAGGGCAAATACCAGACCAAACGAGACATTACCGGCGTTCTCCTCTAAAATACTAATCGGAACCAGGATTAATTGGCTGTTTCAGTGTGACACCACATTACTGCGTGGTCCAAGCCAGAAAAAGGCCAGGATCTGGCCAACAAGTTTGCGAAAAATGCGAAAGTACGAGCCAGATGAGGGCAAATACCAGACCTAACCCAGACATAACCGGCGATATCCTCTAAAATATTAATCGCAAACAGGTTTAATTGACTGCTTCGGTGTGGAACCACATTACTGCGGGATCCAAACCAGTTAAAACGCAGGATCTGGCCAACAAGTATGCGCAAAACGCGAAAGTACGAGCCAGATGAGGACAAATCCCAGACCTACCGGAGACATAACCGGCGTTATCCTCTAAAATATTAATCGGACACAGGTTTAGTTGACTGGTTCTGTGTGGTACCACTTTACTTCGTGGTCCAAACCAGAAAAAACCCAGGATCTGGCCAACAAGTATGCGAAAAACGCGAAAGTATGAGCCAGATGATTGCAAATACCAGAACTAACACAGGCATAACCAGCGTTATCCTCTCAAATACTAAGCGGAACCAGCTTTTATTGACAGTGTGGTACCACATTACTACGTGATCCAAACCAGAGAAAGCCCAGGATCTGGCCAACAAGTTTGCGAAAAATGCGAAAGCACGAGCCAGATGAGGGCAAATACCAGACCTAACCCAGACATAACCGGCGTTATCCTCTAAAATATTAATCGCAACAAGGTTTAATTGACTGTTTCGGTGTGGTACCGCATTACTACGTGATCCAAACCATAAAAAGTCTAGGATCTGGCCAACAAGTATGCGAAAAATGCGAAAGTACGAGCCAGATGAGGGCAAATACCAGACCTAACCCAGACATAACCGGCGATGTCCCCTAAAATATTAATCACAAACAGGTTTAATTGACTGCTTCGGTGTGGAACCACGTTACTACGGGATGCAAACCAGATAAAACGCAGGATCTGGCCAACATGTATGCGAAAAACGCGAAAGTACGAGCCAGATGAGGGCAAATCCCAGACCTAACCGGGGCATAACCGGCGTTATCCGCTATAATATTAATCGCAACCAGGTTTAATTGACTGCTTCGGTGTGGCACCGCATTACTACGTGATGCAAACCATAAAAAGGCAAGGATCAGGCCAACAAGTTAGCGAAAAATGCGAAAGTACGAGCCAGATGAGGGCAAATACCAGACCTAACCAAGACATAATCGGCGTTATCCTCTAAAATATTAATCGCAACCAGGTTTAATTAACTGTTTCGGTGTGGAACCACACTACGACGGGATCCAATCCACAAGAAACCCAGGATCTGGCCAACAAGTATGCGAAAAATGCGAAAGTACGAGCCAGATGAAGGCAAATACCAGACCTAACCCAGACATCACCGGCGTTATCCTATAAAATATTAATCGCAGCCGCGTTTAATTGACCGTTTCGGTGTGGAACCACATTACTACGGGATCAAAACCTGAAAAATCACTGGATCTGGCGAACAAGTATGCGAAGAGTGCGAAAGTACGAGTCAGATGAGGGCAAATCCCAGACCTAACCGAGACATAACCGGCGATATCCCCAAAAATATTAATCGCAAACAGGTTTAATTGACTGCTTCGGTGTGGGACCACATTACTACGGGATCCAAACCAGATAAAACGCAGGATCTGGCCAACATGTATGCGAAAAACGCGAAAGTACGAGACGGATTACGGCAATTCCTAGACCTAACCGAGACATAACCCGCGTTATCCTCTAAAATATTAATCGCAACCTGGTGTAATTGACTGTTTCGGTGTGGTACCGCGTTACTACGTGATCCAAACCAGAAAAAGGCCTGGATCTGGCCAACAAGTATGCGAGAAATGCGAAAGTACGAGTCAGATGAAGGCAAATCCCAGACCTAACCGAGACATAACCGGCGTTATCCTCTAAAATATTAATCGCAATAAGGTTTAATTGACTGTTTCGGTGTGGTACCGCAACACTACGTGATCCAAACCATAAAAAGTCTAGGATCTGGCCAACAAGTATGCGAAAAATGCGAAAGTACGAGCCAGATGAGGGCAAATACCAGACCTAACCCAGACATAACCGGCGTTATCCTCTAAAATATTAATCGGAACCAGGTTTAATTGGCTGTTTCAGTGTGGGACCACATTACTGCGTGGTCCAAGCCAGCAAAAACCCAGGATCTGGCCAACAACTATGCGAAAAGTGCGAATGTACGAGCCAGATGAGGGCAAATCCCAGACCTAACCGAGACATAACCGGCGTTATCCTCTAAAATATTAATCGCAACAAGGTTTAATTGACTGTTTCGGTATAGTACCGCATTACAACGTGATCCAAACCATAAAAAGGCAAGGATCAGGCCAACAAGTAAGCGAAAAATGCGAAAGTACGAGCCAGATGAGGGCAAATACCAGAGCTAACCCAGACATCACCGGCGATATCCTATAAAATATTAATCGCAGCCGGGTTTAATTGACCGTTTCGGTGTGGAACCACATTACTACGGGATCAAAACCTGAAAAATCGCAGGATTTGGACAACAAGTACGCGAAAAACGCGAAAGTATGTGCTAGATGATGGCAAATACCAGACTTAACCCAGACATAACCGGCAATATCCTCTAAAATATTAATCGCAAACAGGTTTAATTGACAGCTTCGGTGTGGTACCACACTACGACGGGATACAATCCACAAAAAACCCAACATCTGGCCAACAAGTATGCGAGAAATGCGAAAGTACGAGCCAGATGAGGGCAAATACCAGACCTAACCCAGACATCACCGGTGTTATCCTATAAAATATTAATCGCAGCCAGGTTTAATTGACCGTTTCGGTGTGGAACCACATTACTACGGGATCAAAATCTGAAAAATCCCAGGATTTGGCCAACAAGTATGCGAAAAACGCGAAAGTACGAGACAGATGACGGCAAATCCTAGACCTAACAGATACATAACTCGCGTTATCCTCTAAAATATTAATCGCAACCTGGTTTAATTGACTGTTTCGGTGTGGTACCGCGTTACTACGTGATCCAAACCTGAGAAAACCCAGGATCTGGCCAACAAATATGCGAAAAGTGCGAATGTACGAGCCAGATGAGGGCAAATACCAGACCTAACCCAGACATAACCCGCGTTATCCTCTAAAATATTAATCGGACACAGGTTTAGTTGACTGTTTCTGTGTGGTACCACTTTACTTCGTGGTCCAAGCCAGAAAAAGAACGGGATCGGGCCAACAAGTATGCGAAAAATGTGAAAGAACGAGCCAGATGAGGGCAAATACCAGACCAAACCGAGACATTACCGGCGTTCTCCTCTAACATACTAATCGGAACCAGGTTTAATTGGCTGTTTCAGTGTGACACCACATTACTGCGTGGTCCAAGCCAGAAGAAGGCCAGGATCTGGCCAACAAGTATGCGAAAATTGCGAAAGTATGAGCCAGATGAGGGCAAATCCCAGGCCTAACCGAGACATAACCGGCGATATCCCCTAAAATATTAATCGCAAACAGGTTTAATTGACTGCTTCGGTGTGGAACCACATTACTACGGGATCCAAACCAGATAAAACGCAGGATCTGGCCAACAAGTATGCGAAAAACGCGAAAGTACGAGACAGATGACGGCAAATCCTAGACCTAACAGATACATAACTCGCGTTATCCTCTAAAATATTAATCGCAACCTGGTTTAATTGACTGTTTCGGTGTGGTACCGCGTTACTACGTGATCCAAACCTGAGAAAACCCAGGATCTGGCCAACAGGTATGCGATAAATGCGAAAGTATGAGCCAGATGATTGCAAATACTAGGACTAACCCAGACATAACCAGCGTTATCCTCTAAAATATTAATCGCAACCAGGTTTAATTGACTGTTTCGGTGTGGTACCGCATTACTACGTGATCCAAACCAGAGAAAGGCCAGGATCTGGCCAACAAGGATGAGAAAAATGCGAAAGTATGAGCAAGGTGATTGCAAATACCAGAACTAACCCTGACATAACCAGCGTTATCCTCTAAAATACGAATCGGAACATGCTTTTAATGACTGTTTCAGTGTGGTAACACATTACTACGTGATCCAAACCAGAAACATCCCAGGATCGGGCCAACAAGAATGCGAAAAATGCGAAAGTACGAGCCAGATGAGGGAAAATCCCAGACCTAACCGAGACGTAACCGGCGTTATCCCCTAAAATATTAATCGCAACCAGGTTTAATTGACTGTGTCGGTGTGGAACCACATTACTACGGGATCCAAACCAGAAAAAACCCAGGATCTGGCCAACAAGTATGCGAAAAATGCGAAAGTACGATCCAGATGAGGGCAAATCCCAGACCTAACCGAGACATAACCGGCGCTATCCTCGAAAATATTAATCGCAACCAGGTATAATTGACTGTTACGGTGTGGTACCGCATTGCTACGATGATCGAAACCAGAAAGAGGCCAGGATCTGGCTAACAAGTATGCGAAAAATGCGAAAGTACTAGCCAGATGAGGGCAAATCCCAGACCAAACCGAGACATAACCGGCGTTATCCTGTAAAATATTTATCGCAAGCAGGTTTAATTGACTGTTTCGGTGTGAAACCACATTACTACGGGATCCAAACCAGAAAAAAACCCAGGATCTGGCCAACAACAATGAGAATAGCGAAAGTATGAGCCAGATGATTGCAAATACCAGAACTATCACAGACATAACCAGCATTATCCTCTAAAATATTATTCGCAACCAGGTTTAATTGACTGTTTCAGTCTGGTGCCACTTTACTACGTGATCCAAACCAGAAAAGGGCCAGGGTCTGGCCAACAAGTATGCGAAAAATGCGAAAGTCCGAGCCAGATGAGGGCAAATACCAGACCTAACCGAGACATAACCGGCGTTATCCTCTAAAATATTAATCGCAACCAGGTTCAATTGACTGTTTCAGTGTGGTACCACATTACTACGTGATCCGAACCAGAAAAAGGCTAGGATCAGGCCATCAAGTAAGCGAAATACGCGAAAGTATGAGCCAGATGATTGCAAATACCAGAACTAACACAGACATAACCAGCGTTATCCACTAAAATACGCATCGGAACATGGTTTTAATGACTGTTTCAGTGTGGTACCACATTACTACGGGATCCAAACCAGAAAAAACCCAGGATCTGGCCAACAAGTATGCGAAAAATGCGAAAGTATGAGCCAGATGATTGCAAGTACCAGAACTAACCCAGACATAACCGGCGTGATCCCCTAAAATATTAATCGCAACCAGGTTTAATTGACTGTTTCGGTGTGGTACCGCATTGCTACGATGATCCAAACCAAAAAGAGGCCAGGATCTGGCTAACAAGTATGCGAAAAATGCGAAAGTACTAGCCAGATGAGGGCAAATCCCAGACCAAACCGAGACATAACCGGCGTTATCCTGTAAAATATTTATCGCAAGCAGGTTTAATTGACTGTTTCGGTGTGAAACCACATTACTACGGGATCCAAACCTGAGAAAACCCAGGATCTGGCCAACAGGTATGCGAAAAATGCGAAAGTATGAGCCAGATGATTGGAAATACTAGGACTAACCCAGACATAACCAGCGTTATCCTCTAAAATATTAATCGCAACCAGGTTTAATTGACTGTATCGGTGTGGAACCACATTACTACGGGATCCAAACCAGAAAAAGGCCAGGATCTGGCCAACAACTATGAGAAAAACGCGAAAGTACGAGCGGTTTGGGGCAAATCCCAGACCTAACCGAGACATAACCAGCGTTATCCTCTAAAATATTAATCGCAACCAGATTTAATTAACTGTTTCGGTGTGGTACCGCATTACTACGGGATCCGAACCAGAAAAAAACCCAGGATCTGGCAAACAAAAATGAGAATAGCGAAAGTATGAGCCAGATGATTGCAAATACCAGAACTATCACAGACATAACCAGCATTATCCTCTAAAATATTATTCGCAACCAGGTTTAATTGACTGTTTCAGTCTGGTGCCACTTTACTACGTGATCCAAACCAGAAAAGGGCCAGGGTCTGGCCAACAAGTATGCGAAAAATGCGAAAGTCCGAGCCAGATGAGGGCAAATACCAGACCTAACCGAGACATAACCGGCGTTATCCTCTAAAATATTAATCGCAACCAGGTACAATTGACATTTTCAGAGTGGTACCACATTACTACGTGATCCGAACCAGAAAAAGGCTAGGATCAGGCCATCAAGTAAGCGAAATACGCGAAAGTATGAGCCAGATGATTGCAAATACCAGAACTAACACAGACATAACCAGGGTTATCCACTAAAATACGCATCGGAACATGGTTTTAATGACTGTTTCAGTGTGGTACCACATTACTACGGGATCCAAACCAGAAAAAACCCAGGATCTGGCCAACAAGTATGCGAAAAATGCGAAAGTATGAGCCAGATGATTGCAAGTACCAGAACTAACCCAGACATAACCGGCGTGATCCCCTAAAATATTAATCGCAACCAGGTTTAATTGACTGTTTCGGTGTGGTACCGCATTACTACGTGATCCAAATCAGAGAAAGGCCAGGATCTGGCCAACAAGGATGAGAAAAATGCGAATATATGATCCAGATGATTGCAAATACCAGACCAAACCGAGACATAACCGGCGTTATCCTCTAAAATATTAATCGCAACCAGGTTTAATTGACTGTTTCGTTGTGGAACCACATTACTACGGGATCCAAACCAGAATGAACCCAGGATCTGGCCAACAAGTATGCGAAAAATGCGAAAGAACGATCCAGATGAGGGCAACCCCAGACCTAGCCGAGACATAACCGGCGTTATCCTATAAAATATTAATTGCAACCAGGTTTAATTAACTGTTTCAGTGTGGTACCACATTACTACGTGCTCCAAATCAGAAAAAGCCCAGGATCTGGCCAAGAAGTATGCGAAAAATGCGGAAGTACGAGCCAGATGAGGACAAATCCCAGACCTAACCGAGACATAACCGGCGTTATCCTCTAAAATATTAATCGCAACCCGGTTTATTTGACTGTTTCGGTGTGGTAACGCATTACTACGTGATCCAAACCAGATAAAGCCCAGGATCTGGCCAACAAGTATGAGAAAAATGCGAAAGTTCGAGCCAGATGAGGGCAAATACCAGACCTAACCCAGACAAAACCGGCGATATCCCCTAAAATATTAACCGCAACCAGGTATAATTGACTGTTTCGGTGTGGTACCGCATTGCTACGATGATCCAAGCCAGAAAAAACCCAGGATCTGGCCAACAAGTATGCGAAAAATGCGAAAGTACGATCCAGATGATTGCAAATACTAGGACTAACCCAGACATAACCAGCGTTATCCTCTAAAATATTAATCGCAACCAGGTTTAATTGACTGTTTCGGTGTGGTACCGCATTACTACGTGATCCAAACCAGAGAAAGGCCAGGATCTGGCCAACAAGGATGAGAAAAATGCGAAAGTATGAGCAAGATGATTGCAAATACCAGAACTAACCCTGACATAACCAGCGTTATCCTCTAAAATACGAATCGGAACATGCTTTTAATGACTGTTTCAGTGTGGTAACACATTACTAGGTGATCCAAACCAGAAACATCCCAGGATCGGGCCAACAAGAATGCGAAAAACGTGAAACTACGAGCCAGATGAGGACAAATCCCAGACCTACCCGAGACATAACCGGCGTTATCCTCTAAAATATTAATCTCAACCAGGTTTAATTGACTGTTTCGTTGTGGAACCACATTACTACGGGATCCAAACCTCAAAAAACCCAGGATCTGGCCAACAAGTATGCGAAAAATGCGAAAGTATGAGCCAGATGATTGCAAGTACCAGAACTAACCCAGACATAACCGGCGTGATCCCCTAAAATATTAATCGCAACCAGGTTTAATTGACTGTTCGGTGTGGTACCGCATTACTACGTGATCCAAATCAGAGAAAGGCCAGGATCTGGCCAACAAGGATGAGAAAAATGCGAATATATGATCCAGATGATTGCAAATACCAGACCAAACCGAGACATAACCGGCGTTATCCTCTAAAATATTAATCGCAACCAGGTTTAATTGACTGTTTCGTTGTGGAACCACATTACTACGGGATCCAAACCAGAAAGAACCCAGGATCTGGCCAACAAGTATGCGAAAAATGCGAAAGTACGAGCCAGATGAGGGCAAATACCAGACCTAACCAAGACATAACCGGCGTTATCCTCTAAAATATTAATCGCATCCAGGTTTAATTAACTGTTTCTGTGTGGAACCACACTACGACGGGATCCAATCCACAAGAAACCCAGGATCTGGCCAACAAGTATGCGAAAAATGCGAAAGTACGAGCCAGATGAAGGCAAATACCAGACCTAACCCAGACATCACCGGCGTTATCCTATAAAATATTAATCGCAGCCGGGTTTAATTGACCGTTTCGGTGTGCAACCACATTACTACGGGATCAAAACCTGAAAAATCACTGGGTCTGGCGAACAAGTATGCGAAGAGTGCGAAAGTACGAGTCAGATGAGGGCAAATCCCAGACCTAACCGAGACATAACCGGCGATATCCCCAAAAATATTAATCGCAAACAGGTTTAATTGACTGCTTCGGTGTGGTACCACATTACTACGGGATCCAAACCAGATAAAACGCAGGATCTGGCCAACATGTATGCGAAAAACGCGAAAGTACGAGACGGATGACGGCAATTCCTAGACCTAACCGAGACATAACCCGCGTTATCCTCTAAAATATTAATCGCAACCTGGTGTAATTGACTGTTTCGGTGTGGTACCGCGTTACAACGTGATCCAAACCATAAAAAGGCAAGGATCAGGCCAACAAGTAAGCGAAAAATGCGAAAGTACGAGCCAGATGAGGGCAAATACCAGACCTAACCCAGACATCACCGGCGTTATCCTATAAAATATTAATCGCAGCCGGGTTTAATTGACCGTTTCGGTGTGGAACCACATTACTATGGGATCAAAACCTGAAAAATCACAGGATTTGGACAACAAGTACGCGAAAAACGCGAAAGTATGTGCTAGATGATAGCAAATACCAGACTTAACCCAGACATAACCGGCGATATCCTCTAAAATATTAATCGCATACAGGTTTAATTGACAGCTTCTGTGTGGTACCACACTACGACGGGATACAATCCACAAAAAACCCAACATCTGGCCAACAAGTATGCGAGAAATGCGAAAGTACGAGCCAGATGAGGGCAAATACCAGACCTAACCCAGACATCACCGGCGTTATCCTATAAAATATTAATCGCAAACAGGTTTAATTGACTGCTTCGGTGTGGAACCGCATTACTACGGGATCCAAACCAGATAAAACGCAGGATCTGGCCAACAAGTATGCGAAAAACGCGAAAGTACGAGACAGATGACGGCAAATCCTAGACCTAACAGATACATAACTCGCGTTATCCTCTAAAATATTAATCGCAACCTGGTTTAATTGACTGTTTCGGTGTGGTACCGCGTTACTACGTGATCCAAACCTGAGAAAACCCAGGATCTGGCCAACAGGTATGCGATAAATGCGAAAGTATGAGCCAGATGATTGCAAATACTAGGACTAACCCAGACATAACCAGCGTTATCCGCTAAAATATTAATCGCAACCAGGTTTAATTGACTGTTTCGGTGTGGTACCGCATTACTACGTGATCGAAACCAGAGGAAGGCCAGGATCTGGCCAACAAGGATGAGAAAAATGCGAAAGTATGAGCAAGGTGATTGCAAATACCAGAACTAACCCTGACATAACGAGCGTTATCCTCTAAAATACGAATCGGAACATGCTTTTAATGACTGTTTCAGTGTGGTAACACATTACTACGTGATCCAAACCAGAAACATCCCAGGATCGGGCCAACAATAATGCGAAAAATGCGAAAGTACGAGCCAGATGAGGGAAAATCCCAGACCTAACCGAGACGTAACCGGCGTTATCCCCTAAAATATTAATCGCAACCAGGTTTAATTGACTGTGTCGGTGTGGAACCACATTACTACGGGATCCAAACCAGAAAAAACCCAGGATCTGGCCAACAAGTATGCGAAAAATGCGAAAGTACGATCCAGATGAGGGCAAATCCCAGACCTAACCGAGACATAACCGGCGCTATCCTCGAAAATATTAATTGCAACCAGGTATAATTGACTGTTTCGGTGTGGTACCGCATTGCTACGATGATCCAAACCAGAAAGAGGCCAGGATCTGGCTAACAAGTATGCGAAAAATGCGAAAGTACTAGCCAGATCAGGGCAAATCCCAGACCAAACCGAGACATAACCGGCGTTATCCTGTAAAATATTTATCGCAAGCAGGTTTAATTGACTGTTTCGGTGTGAAACCACATTACTACGGTATCCAAACCTGAGAAAACCCAGGATCTGGCCAACAGGTATGCGAAAAATGCGAAAGTATGAGCCAGATGATTGGAAATACTAGGACTAACCCAGACATAACCAGCGTTATCCTCTAAAATATTAATCGCAACCAGGTTTAATTGACTGTATCGGTGTGCAACCACATTACTACGGGATCCAAACCAGAAAAAGGCCAGGATCTGGCCAACAACTATGAGAAAAACGCGAAAGTACGAGCCAGATGGGGGCAAATCCCAGACCTAACCGAGACATAACCAGCGTTATCCTCTAAAATATTAATCGTAACCAGATTTAATTAACTGTTTCGGTGTGGTACCGCATTACTACGGGATCCAAACCAGAAAAAAACCCAGGATCTGGCCAACAAGTATGCGAAAAATGCGAAAGTATGAGCCAGATGATTGCAAATACCAGAACTATCACAGACATAACCAGCATTATCCTCTAAAATATTATTCGCAACCAGGTTTAATTGACTGTTTCAGTCTGGTGCCACTTTACTACGTGATCCAAACCAGAAAAGGGCCAGGGTCTGGCCAACAAGTATGCGAAAAATGCGAAAGTCCGAGCCAGATGAGGGCAAATACCAGACCTAACCGAGACATAACCGGCGTTATCCTCTAAAATATTAATCGCAACCAGGTTCAATTGACTGTTTCAGTGTGGTACCACATTACTACGTGATCCGAACCAGAAAAAGGCTAGGATCAGGCCATCAAGTAAGCGAAATACGCGAAAGTATGAGCCAGATGATTGCAAATACCAGAACTAACACAGACATAACCGGCGTGATCCCCTAAAATATTAATCGCAACCAGGTTTAATTGACTGTTTCGGTGTGGTACCGCATTACTACGTGATCCAAATCAGAGAAAGGCCAGGATCTGGCCAACAAGGATGAGAAAAATGCGAATATATGATCCAGATGATTGCAAATACCAGACCAAACCGAGACATAACCGGCGTTATCCTCTAAAATATTAATCGCAACCAGGTTTAATTGACTGTTTCGTTGTGGAACCACATTACTACGGGATCCAAACCAGAAAGAACCCAGGATCTGGCCAACAAGTATGCGAAAAATGCGAAAGAACGATCCAGATGAGGGCAACCCCAGACCTAGCCGAGACATAACCGGCGTTATCCTATAAAATATTAATTGCAACCAGGTTTAATTAACTGTTTCAGTGTGGTACCACATTACTACGTGATCCAAATCAGAAAAAGCCCAGGATCTGGCCAAGAAGTATGCGAAAAATGCGGAAGTACGAGCCAGATGAGGACAAATCCCAGACCTAACCGAGACATAACCGGCGTTATCCTCTAAAATATTAATCGCAACCCGGTTTATTTGACTGTTTCGGTGTGGTAACGCATTACTACGTGATCCAAACCAGATAAAGCCCAGGATCTGGCCAACAAGTATGAGAAAAATGCGAAAGTTCGAGCCAGATGAGGGCAAATACCAGACCTAACCCAGACAAAACCGGCGATATCCCCTAAAATATTAACCGCAACCAGGTATAATTGACTGTTTCGGTGTGGTACCGCATTGCTACGATGATCCAAGCCAGAAAAAACCCAGGATCTGGCCAACAAGTATGCGAAAAATGCGAAAGTACGATCCAGATGATTGCAAATACTAGGACTAACCCAGACATAACCAGCGTTATCCTCTAAAATATTAATCGCAACCAGGTTTAATTGACTGTTTCGGTGTGGTACCGCATTACTACGTGATCCAAATCAGATAAAGCCCAGGATCTGGCCAACAAGTATGAGAAAAATGCGAAAGTTCGAGCCAGATGAGGGCAAATACCAGACCTAACCCAGACATTACCGGCTTTATCCTCTAAAATATTAATCGCAACCAGGTATAATTGACTGTTTCGGTGTGGTACCGCATTGCTACGATGATCCAAGCCAGAAAAAACCCAGGATCTGGCCAACAAGTATGCGAAAAATGCGAAAGTACGATCCAGATGAGGGCAAATACTAGGACTAACCCAGACATAACCGGCGTGATCCCCTAAAATATTAATCGCAACCAGGTTTAATTGACTGTTTCGGTGTGGTACCGCATTACTACGTGATCCAAATCAGATAAAGCCCAGGATCTGGCCAACAAGCATGAGAAAAATGCGAAAGTATGAGCAAGATGATTGCAAATACCAGAACTATCCCTGACATAACCAGCGTTATCCTCTAAAATACGAATCGGAACATGCTTTTAATGACTGTTTCAGTGTGGTAACACATTACTAGGTGATCCAAACCAGAAACATCCCAGGATCGGGCCAACAAGAATGCGAAAAACGTGAAACTACGAGCCAGATGAGGACAAATCCCAGACCTACCCGAGACATAACCGGCGTTATCCTCTAAAATATTAATCTCAACCAGGTTTAATTGACTGTTTCGTTGTGGAACCACATTACTACGGGATCCAAACCTCAAAAAACCCAGGATCTGGCCAACAAGTATGCGAAAAATGCGAAAGTATGAGCCAGATGATTGGAAGTACCAGGACTAACCCAGACATAACCGGCGTGATCCCCTAAAATATTAATCGCAACCAGCTTTAATTGACTGTTTCGGTGTGGTACCGCATTACTACGTGATCCAAATCAGAGAAAGGCCAGGATCTGGCCAACAAGGATGAGAAAAATGCGAATATATGATCCAGATGATTGCAAATACCAGACCAAACCGAGACATAACCGGCGTTATCCTCTAAAATATTAATCGCAACCAGGTTTAATTGACTGTTTCGTTGTGGAACCACATTACTACGGGATCCAAACCAGAAAGAACCCAGGATCTGGCCAACAAGTATGCGAAAAATGCTAAAGAACGATCCAGATGAGGGCAAATCCCAGACCTAACCGAGACATAACCGGCGTTATCCTCTAAAATATTAATCGCAACCCGGTTTATTTGACTGTTTCGGTGTGGTAACGCATTACTACGTGATCGAAACCAGATAAAGCCCAGGATCTGGCCAACAAGTATGCGAAAAATGCGAAAGTATGAGCCAGATGATTGCAAGTGCCAGAACTAACCCAGACATAACCGGCGTGATCCCCTAAAATATTAATCGCAACCAGGTTTAATTGACTGTTTCGGTGTGGTACCGCATTGCTACGATGATCCAAACCAAAAAGAGGCCAGGATCTGGCCAACAAGTATGCGAAAAATGCGAAAGTATGAGCCAGATGATTGCAAGTACCAGAACTAACCCAGACATAACCGGCGTGATCCCCTAAAATATTAATCGCAACCAGGTTTAATTGACTGTTTCGGTGTGGTACCGCATTACTACGTGATCCAAATCAGAGAAAGGCCAGGATCTGGCCAACAAGGATGAGAAAAATGCGAATATATGATCCAGATGATTGCAAATACCAGACCAAACCGAGACATAACCGGCGTTATCCTCTAAAATATTAATCGCAACCAGGTTTAATTGACTGTTTCGTTGTGGAACCACATTACTACGGGATCCAAACCAGAATGAACCCAGGATCTGGCCAACAAGTATGCGAAAAATGCGAAAGAACGATCCAGATGAGGGCAACCCCAGACCTAGCCGAGACATAACCGGCGTTATCCTATAAAATATTAATTGCAACCAGGTTTAATTAACTGTTTCAGTGTGGTACCACATTACTACGTGCTCCAAATCAGAAAAAGCCCAGGATCTGGCCAAGAAGTATGCGAAAAATGCGGAAGTACGAGCCAGATGAGGACAAATCCCAGACCTAACCGAGACATAACCGGCGTTATCCTCTAAAATATTAATCGCAACCCGGTTTATTTGACTGTTTCGGTGTGGTAACGCATTACTACGTGATCCAAACCAGATAAAGCCCAGGATCTGGCCAACAAGTATGAGAAAAATGCGAAAGTTCGAGCCAGATGAGGGCAAATACCAGACCTAACCCAGACAAAACCGGCGATATCCCCTAAAATATTAACCGCAACCAGGTATAATTGACTGTTTCGGTGTGGTACCGCATTGCTACGATGATCCAAGCCAGAAAAAACCCAGGATCTGGCCAACAAGTATGCGAAAAATGCGAAAGTACGATCCAGATGATTGCAAATACTAGGACTAACCCAGACATAACCAGCGTTATCCTCTAAAATATTAATCGCAACCAGGTTTAATTGACTGTTTCGGTGTGGTACCGCATTACTACGTGATCCAAACCAGAGAAAGGCCAGGATCTGGCCAACAAGGATGAGAAAAATGCGAAAGTATGAGCAAGATGATTGCAAATACCAGAACTAACCCTGACATAACCAGCGTTATCCTCTAAAATACGAATCGGAACATGCTTTTAATGACTGTTTCAGTGTGGTAACACATTACTAGGTGATCCAAACCAGAAACATCCCAGGATCGGGCCAACAAGAATGCGAAAAACGTGAAACTACGAGCCAGATGAGGACAAATCCCAGACCTACCCGAGACATAACCGGCGTTATCCTCTAAAATATTAATCTCAACCAGGTTTAATTGACTGTTTCGTTGTGGAACCACATTACTACGGGATCCAAACCTCAAAAAACCCAGGATCTGGCCAACAAGTATGCGAAAAATGCGAAAGTATGTGCCAGATGATTGCAAGTACCAGAACTAACCCAGACATAACCGGCGTGATCCCCTAAAATATTAATCGCAACCAGGTTTAATTGACTGTTTCGGTGTGGTACCGCATTACTACGTGATCCAAATCAGAGAAAGGCCAGGATCTGGCCAACAAGGATGAGAAAAATGCGAATATATGATCCAGATGATTGCAAATACCAGACCAAACCGAGACATAACCGGCGTTATCCTCTAAAATATTAATCGCAACCAGGTTTAATTGACTGTTTCGTTGTGGAACCACATTACTACGGGATCCAAACCAGAAAGAACCCAGGATCTGGCCAACAAGTATGCGAAAAATGCGAAAGTACGAGCCAGATGAGGGCAAATACCAGACCTAACCAAGACATAACCGGCGTTATCCTCTAAAATATTAATCGCATCCAGGTTTAATTAACTGTTTCTGTGTGGAACCACACTACGACGGGATCCAATCCACAAGAAACCCAGGATCTGGCCAACAAGTATGCGAAAAATGCGAAAGTACGAGCCAGATGAAGGCAAATACCAGACCTAACCCAGACATCACCGGCGTTATCCTATAAAATATTAATCGCAGCCGGGTTTAATTGACCGTTTCGGTGTGCAACCACATTACTACGGGATCAAAACCTGAAAAATCACTGGATCTGGCGAACAAGTATGCGAAGAGTGCGAAAGTACGAGTCAGATGAGGGCAAATCCCAGACCTAACCGAGACATAACCGGCGATATCCCCAAAAATATTAATCGCAAACAGGTTTAATTGACTGCTTCGGTGTGGTACCACATTACTACGGGATCCAAACCAGATAAAACGCAGGATCTGGCCAACATGTATGCGAAAAACGCGAAAGTACGAGACGGATGACGGCAATTCCTAGACCTAACCGAGACATAACCCGCGTTATCCTCTAAAATATTAATCGCAACCTGGTGTAATTGACTGTTTCGGTGTGGTACCGCGTTACAACGTGATCCAAACCATAAAAAGGCAAGGATCAGGCCAACAAGTAAGCGAAAAATGCGAAAGTACGAGCCAGATGAGGGCAAATACCAGACCTAACCCAGACATCACCGGCGTTATCCTATAAAATATTAATCGCAGCCGGGTTTAATTGACCGTTTCGGTGTGGAACCACATTACTATGGGATCAAAACCTGAAAAATCACAGGATTTGGACAACAAGTACGCGAAAAACGCGAAAGTATGTGCTAGATGATAGCAAATACCAGACTTAACCCAGACATAACCGGCGATATCCTCTAAAATATTAATCGCATACAGGTTTAATTGACAGCTTCTGTGTGGTACCACACTACGACGGGATACAATCCACAAAAAACCCAACATCTGGCCAACAAGTATGCGAGAAATGCGAAAGTACGAGCCAGATGAGGGCAAATACCAGACCTAACCCAGACATCACCGGCGTTATCCTATAAAATATTAATCGCAAACAGGTTTAATTGACTGCTTCGGTGTGGTACCGCATTACTACGGGATCCAAACCAGAAAAAAACCCAGGATCTGGCCAACAAGTATGCGAAAAATGCGAAAGTATGAGCCAGATGATTGCAAATACCAGACCAAACCGAGACATAACCGGCGTTATCCTCTAAAATATTAATCGCAACCAGGTTTAATTGACTGTGTCGGTGTGGAACCACATTACTACGGGATCCAAACCAGAAAAAGGCCAGGATCTGGCCAACAACTATGAGAAAAACGCGAAAGTACGAGCCAGATGGGGGCAAATCCCAGACCTAACCGAGACATAACCAGCGTTATCCTCTAAAATATTAATCGTAACCAGATTTAATTAACTGTTTCGGTGTGGTACCGCATTACTACGGGATCCAAACCAGAAAAAAACCCAGGATCTGGCCAACAAGTATGCGAAAAATGCGAAAGTATGAGCCAGATGATTGCAAATACCAGAACTATCACAGACATAACCAGCATTATCCTCTAAAATATTATTCGCAACCAGGTTTAATTGACTGTTTCAGTCTGGTGCCACTTTACTACGTGATCCAAACCAGAAAAGGGCCAGGGTCTGGCCAACAAGTATGCGAAAAATGCGAAAGTCCGAGCCAGATGAGGGCAAATACCAGACCTAACCGAGACATAACCGGCGTTATCCTCTAAAATATTAATCGCAACCAGGTTCAATTGACTGTTTCAGTGTGGTACCACATTACTACGTGATCCGAACCAGAAAAAGGCTAGGATCAGGCCATCAAGTAAGCGAAATACGCGAAAGTATGAGCCAGATGATTGCAAATACCAGAACTAACACAGACATAACCAGCGTTATCCACTAAAATACGCATCGGAACATGGTTTTAATGACTGTTTCAGTGTGGTACCACATTACTACGGGATCCAAACCAGAAAAAACCCAGGATCTGGCCAACAAGTATGCGAAAAATGCGAAAGTATGAGCCAGATGATTGCAAGTACCAGAACTAACCCAGACATAACCGGCGTGATCCCCTAAAATATTAATCGCAACCAGGTTTAATTGACTGTTTCGGTGTGGTACCGCATTACTACGTGATCCAAATCAGAGAAAGGCCAGGATCTGGCCAACAAGGATGAGAAAAATGCGAATATATGATCCAGATGATTGCAAATACCAGACCAAACCGAGACATAACCGGCGTTATCCTCTAAAATATTAATCGCAACCAGGTTTAATTGACTGTTTCGTTGTGGAACCACATTACTACGGGATCCAAACCAGAAAGAACCCAGGATCTGGCCAACAAGTATGCGAAAAATGCGAAAGAACGATCCAGATGAGGGCAACCCCAGACCTAGCCGAGACATAACCGGCGTTATCCTATAAAATATTAATTGCAACCAGGTTTAATTAACTGTTTCAGTGTGGTACCACATTACTACGTGATCCAAATCAGAAAAAGCCCAGGATCTGGCCAACAAGGATGAGAAAAATGCGAATATATGATCCAGATGATTGCAAATACCAGACCAAACCGAGACATAACCGGCGTTATCCTCTAAAATATTAATCGCAACCAGGTTTAATTGACTGTTTCGTTGTGGAACCACATTACTACGGGATCCAAACCAGAAAGAACCCAGGATCTGGCCAACAAGTATGCGAAAAATGCGAAAGAACGATCCAGATGAGGGCAACCCCAGACCTAGCCGAGACATAACCGGCGTTATCCTATAAAATATTAATTGCAACCAGGTTTAATTAACTGTTTCAGTGTGGTACCACATTACTACGTGATCCAAATCAGAAAAAGCCCAGGATCTGGCCAAGAAGTATGCGAAAAATGCGGAAGTACGAGCCAGATGAGGACAAATCCCAGACCTAACCGAGACATAACCGGCGTTATCCTCTAAAATATTAATCGCAACCCGGTTTATTTGACTGTTTCGGTGTGGTAACGCATTACTACGTGATCCAAACCAGATAAAGCCCAGGATCTGGCCAACAAGTATGAGAAAAATGCGAAAGTTCGAGCCAGATGAGGGCAAATACCAGACCTAACCCAGACAAAACCGGCGATATCCCCTAAAATATTAACCGCAACCAGGTATAATTGACTGTTTCGGTGTGGTACCGCATTGCTACGATGATCCAAGCCAGAAAAAACCCAGGATCTGGCCAACAAGTATGCGAAAAATGCGAAAGTACGATCCAGATGATTGCAAATACTAGGACTAACCCAGACATAACCAGCGTTATCCTCTAAAATATTAATCGCAACCAGGTTTAATTGACTGTTTCGGTGTGGTACCGCATTACTACGTGATCCAAATCAGATAAAGCCCAGGATCTGGCCAACAAGTATGAGAAAAATGCGAAAGTTCGAGCCAGATGAGGGCAAATACCAGACCTAACCCAGACATTACCGGCTTTATCCTCTAAAATATTAATCGCAACCAGGTATAATTGACTGTTTCGGTGTGGTACCGCATTGCTACGATGATCCAAGCCAGAAAAAACCCAGGATCTGGCCAACAAGTATGCGAAAAATGCGAAAGTACGATCCAGATGAGGGCAAATACTAGGACTAACCCAGACATAACCGGCGTGATCCCCTAAAATATTAATCGCAACCAGGTTTAATTGACTGTTTCGGTGTGGTACCGCATTACTACGTGATCCAAATCAGATAAAGCCCAGGATCTGGCCAACAAGGATGAGAAAAATGCGAAAGTATGAGCAAGATGATTGCAAATACCAGAACTATCCCTGACATAACCAGCGTTATCCTCTAAAATACGAATCGGAACATGCTTTTAATGACTGTTTCAGTGTGGTAACACATTACTAGGTGATCCAAACCAGAAACATCCCAGGATCGGGCCAACAAGAATGCGAAAAACGTGAAACTACGAGCCAGATGAGGACAAATCCCAGACCTACCCGAGACATAACCGGCGTTATCCTCTAAAATATTAATCTCAACCAGGTTTAATTGACTGTTTCGTTGTGGAACCACATTACTACGGGATCCAAACCTCAAAAAACCCAGGATCTGGCCAACAAGTATGCGAAAAATGCGAAAGTATGAGCCAGATGATTGCAAGTACCAGGACTAACCCAGACATAACCGGCGTGATCCCCTAAAATATTAATCGCAACCAGGTTTAATTGACTGTTTCGGTGTGGTACCGCATTACTACGTGATCCAAATCAGAGAAAGGCCAGGATCTGGCCAACAAGGATGAGAAAAATGCGAATATATGATCCAGATGATTGCAAATACCAGACCAAACCGAGACATAACCGGCGTTATCCTCTAAAATATTAATCGCAACCAGGTTTAATTGACTGTTTCGTTGTGGAACCACATTACTACGGGATCCAAACCAGAAAGAACCCAGGATCTGGCCAACAAGTATGCGAAAAATGCGAAAGAACGATCCAGATGAGGGCAAATCCCAGACCTAACCGAGACATAACCGGCGTTATCCTCTAAAATATTAATCGCAACCCGGTTTATTTGACTGTTTCGGTGTGGTAACGCATTACTACGTGATCCAAACCAGATAAAGCCCAGGATCTGGCCAACAAGTATGAGAAAAATGCGAAAGTTCGAGCCAGATGAGGGCAAATACCAGACCTAACCCAGACAAAACCGGCGTTATCCCCTAAAATATTAACCGCAACCAGGTATAATTGACTGTTTCGGTGTGGTACCGCATTGCTACGATGATCCAAACCGGAAAAACCCCAGGATCTGGCCAACAAGTATGCGAAAAATGCGAAAGTACGATCCAGATGAGGGCAAATCCCAGACCTAACCGAGACATAACCGGCGTTATCCTCTAAAATATTATTCGCAACCAGGTTTAATTGACTGTTTCGGTGTGGTACAACATTACTACGTGGTCCAAGCCAGAAAAAGGCCAGGATCTGGCCAACAAGTATGCGAAAAATGCGATAGTACAAGCCAGATGAGGGCAAATACCAGACCAAACCGAGACATTACCGGCTTTATCCTCTAAAATATTTATCGCAACCAGATTTAATTGACTGTTTCGGTGTGGTGCCACATTACTACGTGATCCAAACCAGAAAAAGCCCAGGATCTGGCAAACAAGTATGCGAAAATCGCGAAAGTATATGCCAGATGATAGCATATACCAGTACTAACCCAGACATAACCAGCGTTATCCTCTAAAATACTAATCGGAACCAGCTTCTATTGACCGTTTCAGTGTGGTACCACATTACTACGTGATCCGAACCTGAAAAAGGCTAGGATGAGGCCATCAAGTAAGCGAATAACGCGAAAGTATGAGCCAGATGATTGCAAATACCAGAACTAACCCAGACATAACCAGCGTTATCCTCTAAAATACTAATCGGAACCAGCTTCTATTGACCGTTTCAGTGTGGTACCACATTACTACGTGATCCGAACCAGAAAAAGGCTAGGAAATAGGCCATCAAGTAAGCGAAAAACGCGAAAGTATGAGCCAGATGATTGCAAATACCAGAACTAACACAGACATAACCAGCGTTATCCACTAAAATACGCATCGGAACATGGTTTTAATGACTGTTTCGGTGTGGTACCACATTACTACGTGATCCAAACCAGAAAAAGCCCAGGATCTGGCCAAGAAGTATGCGAAAATCGCGAAAGTATGTGCCAGATGAGGACGAATCCCAGACCTAACCGAGACGTAACCGGCGTTATCCTCTAAAATATTTATCGCAACCAGGTTTAATTGGCTGTTTCGGTGTGGTGCCGCATTACTACGTGATCCAAACCGTAAAAAGGCTAGGATCAGGCCAACAAGTATGCGAAAAATGCGATAGTGCGAGCCAGATGAGGGCAAATACTCAGACCAAACCGAGACATTACCGGCTTTATCCTCTAAAATATTTATCGCAACCAGATTTAATTGACTGTTTCGGTGTTGTACCGCATTACTACGTGATCAAAACCAGAAAGAGGCCAGGATCTGGCCAACAAGAATGCGAAAAATGCGAAAGTACGAGCCAGATGTGGGCAAATCCCAGACCTACCCGAGACATAACCGGCGTTATCCTCTATGATATTAATCGCAACCAGGTTTAATTGACTGTTTCAGTGTGGTGCCACATTACTACGTGATCCAAACCAGAAAAAGCCCAGGATCTGGCCAACAAGTATGCGAAAAACGCGAAAGTATATGCCAGATGATAGCATATACCAGAACTAACCCAGACATAACCAGCGTTATCCTCTAAAATACTAATCGGAACCAGCTTCTATTGACCGTTTCAGTGTGGTACCACATTACTACGTGATCCGAACCAGAAAAAGGCTAGGATCAGGCCATCAAGTAAGCGAAAAACGCGAAAGTATGAGCCAGATGATTGCAAATACCAGAACTACCGCAGACATAACCAGCGTTATCCTCTAAAATATTAATCGCAACCAGGTTTACTTGACAGTTTCAGTGTAGTACCAAATTACTACGTGATCCAAACCAGAAAAAGCCAAGGATCTGGCCAACAAGTATGCGAAAAACGCGAAAGTATGTGCCAGATGATAGCAAATACGAGAACTAACCCAGACGTAACCAGCGTTATCCTCTAAGATACTTATCGGAACCAGCTTCCATTGACTGTTTCAGTGTGGTACCACATTACTACGTGATCCAATCCAGAAAATGGCCAGGGTCTGGCCAACAAGTGTGCGAAAAACGCGAAAGTATGAGCCAGATGATTGCAAATACCAGAACTAACACAGACATAACCGGCGTTATCCTCTAAAATACTAATCGGATCCAGCTTTTATTGACTGTTTCAGTGTGGTACCACATTACTACGTGATCCAAACCAGAAAAAGCCCAGGATCGGGCCAACAAGAATGCGAAAAATGCGAAAGTACGAGCCTGATGAGGGAAAATCCCAGACCTAACCGAGACGTAACCGGCGTTATCCTCTAAAATATTTATCGCAACCAGGTTTAATTGGCTGTTTCGGTGTGGTACCGCATTACTACGTGATCCAAACCGTAAAAAGGCTAGGATCAGGCCAACAAGTAAGCGAAAAATGCGAAAGTACGAGCGAGATGGGGGCAAATACCAGACCTAACCTAAACATAACCGGCGTTATCCTCTAAAATATTAATCGGACCCAGGTTTAATCGACAGTTTCGGTGTGGTACCACATTACTACGTGTTCCAAGCCAGAAAAAGGCCAGGATCTGGCCAACAACAATGCGAAAAACGCGAAAGTATATGCCAGATGATAGCATATACCAGAACTAACCCAGACATAACCAGCGTTATCCTCTAAAATACTAATCGGAACCAGCTTCTATTGACCGTTTCAGTGTGGTACCACATTACTACGTGATCCGAACCAGAAAAAGGCTAGGATCAGGCCATCAAGTAAGCGAAAAACGCGAAAGTATGAGCCAGATGATTGCAAATACCAGAACTATCCCAGACATAACCAGCGTTATCCTCTAAAATACTAATCGGAACCACCTTTATTGACTGTTTCAGTGTGGTACCAAATTACTACGTGATCCAAACCAGAAAAAGGCCAGGATCTGCCCAAAAAGTATGCGAAACATGCGAAAGCCAGATGAGGACAAATCCCGGACCTAACCGAGACATCACCGGCGTTATCCTATAAAATATTAATCGCAGCCGGGTTTAATTGACCGTTTCGGTGTGGAACCACATTACTACGGGATCAAAACCTGAAAAATCCCAGGATTTGGCCAACAAGTATGCGAAAAACGCGAATGTAGGAGCCAGATGATTGCAAATACCAGAACTTACCCAGATATAACCAGCGTTATCCTCTAAAATACTAATCGGAACCAGCTTCTATTGACTGTTTCAGTGTGGTGCCACATTACTACGTGATCCAAACCAGAAAAAGGCCAGGATCTGGTCAACAAGTATGCGAAAAACGCGAAAGCACGAGCCAGATGAGCACAAATACCAGTCCTAACCGAGACATAACCGGCGTTATCCTCTAAAATATTAATCGCAACCAGGTTTAATCGACAGTTTCGGTGTGGAACCACATTACTACGGGATCCAAACCTGAAAAAACCCAGGATCTGGCCGACAACTATGTGAAAAATGCGAATGTACGAGCCAGATGAGGGCAAATACCAGACCAAACCCAGACATAACCCGCGTTATCCTCTAAAATATTAATCGGACCCAGGTTTAATTGACAGTTTCGGTGTGGTACCACATTACTACGTGTTCCAAGCCAGAAAAACCCAGGATCTGGCCAACAGCTATGCGAATAACGCGAAAGAATGAACCAGGTGATTGCAAATACCAGAACTATCCCGGACATAACCAGTGTTATCCTCTAAAATATTATTCGCAACCAGGTTTAATTGAATGTTTCGGTGTGGTACCACATTACTACGTGGTCCAAGCCAGAAAAAGGCCAGGATCTGGCCAACAAGTTTGCGAAAAATGCGAAAGTACGAGCCAGATTAGGGCAAATACCAGACCTAACCCAGACATAACCGGCGATATCCTCTAAAATATTAATCGCAAACAGGTTTAATTGACTGCTTCGCTGTGGAACCACATTACTGCGGGATCCAAACCAGATAAAACGCAGGATCTGGCCAACAAGTATGCGAAAAAAGCGAAAGTATGAGCCAGGTGATTGCAAATACCAGAACTATCCCGGACATAACCAGTGTTATCCTCTAAAATATTATTCGCAACCAGGTTTAATTGACTGTTTCGGTGTGGTACCACATTACTACGTGATCCAAACCTGAAAAAGGCCAGGAACTGGCCAACAAGTATGCGAAAAACGCGAAAGTACGAGCCAGATCAGGACAAATCCCAGACCTACCGGAGACATAACCGGCGATATCCCCTAAAATATTAATCGGAACCAGGTTTAATTGACAGCTTCGGTGTGGTACCACACTACGACGGGATACAATCCACAAAAAACCCAACATCTCGCCAACAAGTATGCGAGAAATGCGAAAGTACGAGCCAGATGAGGGCAAATACCAGACCTAACCCAGACATTACCGGCTTTATCCTCTAAAATATTAATCGCAACCAGGTATAATTGACTGTTTCGGTGTGGTACCGCATTGCTACGATGATCCAAGCCAGAAAAAACCCAGGATCTGGCCAACAAGTATGCGAAAAATGCGAAAGTACGATCCAGATGAGGGCAAATACTAGGACTAACCCAGACATAACCGGCGTGATCCCCTAAAATATTAATCGCAACCAGGTTTAATTGACTGTTTCGGTGTGGTACCGCATTACTACGTGATCCATATCAGATAAAGCCCAGGATCTGGCCAACAAGGATGAGAAAAATGCGAAAGTATGAGCAAGATGATTGCAAATACCAGAACTATCCCTGACATAACCAGCGTTATCCTCTAAAATACGAATCGGAACATGCTTTTAATGACTGTTTCAGTGTGGTAACACATTACTAGGTGATCCAAACCAGAAACATCCCAGGATCGGGCCAACAAGAATGCGAAAAACGTGAAACTACGAGCCAGATGAGGACAAATCCCAGACCTACCCGAGACATAACCGGCGTTATCCTCTAAAATATTAATCTCAACCAGGTTTAATTGACTGTTTCGTTGTGGAACCACATTACTACGGGATCCAAACCTCAAAAAACCCAGGATCTGGCCAACAAGTATGCGAAAAATGCGAAAGTATGAGCCAGATGATTGCAAGTACCAGGACTAACCCAGACATAACCGGCGTGATCCCCTAAAATATTAATCGCAACCAGGTTTAATTGACTGTTTCGGTGTGGTACCGCATTACTACGTGATCCGAATCAGAGAAAGGCCAGGATCTGGCCAACAAGGATGAGAAAAATGCGAATATATGATCCAGATGATTGCAAATACCAGACCAAACCGAGACATAACCGGCGTTATCCTCTAAAATATTAATCGCAACCAGGTTTAATTGACTGTTTCGTTGTGGAACCACATTACTACGGGATCCAAACCAGAAAGAACCCAGGATCTGGCCAACAAGTATGCGAAAAATGCGAAAGAACGATCCAGATGAGGGCAAATCCCAGACCTAACCGAGACATAACCGGCGTTATCCTCTAAAATATTAATCGCAACCCGGTTTATTTGACTGTTTCGGTGTGGTAACGCATTACTACGTGATCCAAACCAGATAAAGCCCAGGATCTGGCCAACAAGTATGAGAAAAATGCGAAAGTTCGAGCCAGATGAGGGCAAATACCAGACCTAACCCAGACAAAACCGGCGTTATCCCCTAAAATATTAACCGCAACCAGGTATAATTGACTGTTTCGGTGTGGTACCGCATTGCTACGATGATCCAAACCGGAAAAACCCCAGGATCTGGCCAACAAGTATGCGAAAAATGCGAAAGTACGATCCAGATGAGGGCAAATCCCAGACCTAACCGAGACATAACCGGCGTTATCCTCTAAAATATCATTCGCAACCAGGTTTAATTGACTGTTTCGGTGTGGTACAACATTACTACGTGGTCCAAGCCAGAAAAAGGCCAGGATCTGGCCAACAAGTATGCGAAAAATGCGATAGTACAAGCCAGATGAGGGCAAATACCAGACCAAACCGAGACATTACCGGCTTTATCCTCTAAAATATTTATCGCAACCAGATTTAATTGACTGTTTCGGTGTGGTGCCACATTACTACGTGATCCAAACCAGAAAAAGCCCAGGATCTGGCAAACAAGTATGCGAAAATCGCGAAAGTATATGCCAGATGATAGCATATACCAGTACTAACCCAGACATAACCAGCGTTATCCTCTAAAATACTAATCGGAACCAGCTTCTATTGACCGTTTCAGTGTGGTACCACATTACTACGTGATCCGAACCTGAAAAAGGCTAGGATGAGGCCATCAAGTAAGCGAATAACGCGAAAGTATGAGCCAGATGATTGCAAATACCAGAACTAACCCAGACATAACCAGCGTTATCCTCTAAAATACTAATCGGAACCAGCTTCTATTGACCGTTTCAGTGTGGTACCACATTACTACGTGATCCGAACCAGAAAAAGGCTAGGAAATAGGCCATCAAGTAAGCGAAAAACGCGAAAGTATGAGCCAGATGATTGCAAATACCAGAACTAACACAGACATAACCAGCGTTATCCACTAAAATACGCATCGGAACATGGTTTTAATGACTGTTTCGGTGTGGTACCACATTACTACGTGATCCAAACCAGAAAAAGCCCAGGATCTGGCCAAGAAGTATGCGAAAATCGCGAAAGTATGTGCCAGATGAGGACGAATCCCAGACCTAACCGAGACGTAACCGGCGTTATCCTCTAAAATATTTATCGCAACCAGGTTTAATTGGCTGTTTCGGTGTGGTGCCGCATTACTACGTGATCCAAACCGTAAAAAGGCTAGGATCAGGCCAACAAGTATGCGAAAAATGCGATAGTGCGAGCCAGATGAGGGCAAATACTCAGACCAAACCGAGACATTACCGGCTTTATCCTCTAAAATATTTATCGCAACCAGATTTAATTGACTGTTTCGGTGTTGTACCGCATTACTACGTGATCAAAACCAGAAAGAGGCCAGGATCTGGCCAACAAGAATGCGAAAAATGCGAAAGTACGAGCCAGATGTGGGCAAATCCCAGACCTACCCGAGACATAACCGGCGTTATCCTCTATGATATTAATCGCAACCAGGTTTAATTGACTGTTTCAGTGTGGTGCCACATTACTACGTGATCCAAACCAGAAAAAGCCCAGGATCTGGCCAACAAGTATGCGAAAAACGCGAAAGTATATGCCAGATGATAGCATATACCAGAACTAACCCAGACATAACCAGCGTTATCCTCTAAAATACTAATCGGAACCAGCTTCTATTGACCGTTTCAGTGTGGTACCACATTACTACGTGATCCGAACCAGAAAAAGGCTAGGATCAGGCCATCAAGTAAGCGAAAAACGCGAAAGTATGAGCCAGATGATTGCAAATACCAGAACTACCGCAGACATAACCAGCGTTATCCTCTAAAATATTAATCGCAACCAGGTTTACTTGACAGTTTCAGTGTAGTACCAAATTACTACGTGATCCAAACCAGAAAAAGCCAAGGATCTGGCCAACAAGTATGCGAAAAACGCGAAAGTATGTGCCAGATGATAGCAAATACGAGAACTAACCCAGACGTAACCAGCGTTATCCTCTAAGATACTTATCGGAACCAGCTTCCATTGACTGTTTCAGTGTGGTACCACATTACTACGTGATCCAATCCAGAAAATGGCCAGGGTCTGGCCAACAAGTGTGCGAAAAACGCGAAAGTATGAGCCAGATGATTGCAAATACCAGAACTAACACAGACATAACCGGCGTTATCCTCTAAAATACTAATCGGATCCAGCTTTTATTGACTGTTTCAGTGTGGTACCACATTACTACGTGATCCAAACCAGAAAAAGCCCAGGATCGGGCCAACAAGAATGCGAAAAATGCGAAAGTACGAGCCTGATGAGGGAAAATCCCAGACCTAACCGAGACGTAACCGGCGTTATCCTCTAAAATATTTATCGCAACCAGGTTTAATTGGCTGTTTCGGTGTGGTACCGCATTACTACGTGATCCAAACCGTAAAAAGGCTAGGATCAGGCCAACAAGTAAGCGAAAAATGCGAAAGTACGAGCGAGATGGGGGCAAATACCAGACCTAACCTAAACATAACCGGCGTTATCCTCTAAAATATTAATCGGACCCAGGTTTAATTGACAGTTTCGGTGTGGTACCACATTACTACGTGTTCCAAGCCAGAAAAAGGCCAGGATCTGGCCAACAACAATGCGAAAAACGCGAAAGTATATGCCAGATGATAGCATATACCAGAACTAACCCAGACATAACCAGCGTTATCCTCTAAAATACTAATCGGAACCAGCTTCTATTGACCGTTTCAGTGTGGTACCACATTACTACGTGATCCGAACCAGAAAAAGGCTAGGATCAGGCCATCAAGTAAGCGAAAAACGCGAAAGTATGAGCCAGATGATTGCAAATACCAGAACTATCCCAGACATAACCAGCGTTATCCTCTAAAATACTAATCGGAACCAGCTTTATTGACTGTTTCAGTGTGGTACCAAATTACTACGTGATCCAAACCAGAAAAAGGCCAGGATCTGCCCAAAAAGTATGCGAAACATGCGAAAGCCAGATGAGGACAAATCCCGGACCTAACCGAGACATCACCGGCGTTATCCTATAAAATATTAATCGCAGCCGGGTTTAATTGACCGTTTCGGTGTGGAACCACATTACTACGGGATCAAAACCTGAAAAATCCCAGGATTTGGCCAACAAGTATGCGAAAAACGCGAATGTAGGAGCCAGATGATTGCAAATACCAGAACTTACCCAGATATAACCAGCGTTATCCTCTAAAATACTAATCGGAACCAGCTTCTATTGACTGTTTCAGTGTGGTGCCACATTACTACGTGATCCAAACCAGAAAAAGGCCAGGATCTGGTCAACAAGTATGCGAAAAACGCGAAAGCACGAGCCAGATGAGCACAAATACCAGTCCTAACCGAGACATAACCGGCGTTATCCTCTAAAATATTAATCGCAACCAGGTTTAATCGACAGTTTCGGTGTGGAACCACATTACTACGGGATCCAAACCTGAAAAAACCCAGGATCTGGCCGACAACTATGTGAAAAATGCGAATGTACGAGCCAGATGAGGGCAAATACCAGACCAAACCCAGACATAACCCGCGTTATCCTCTAAAATATTAATCGGACCCAGGTTTAATTGACAGTTTCGGTGTGGTACCACATTACTACGTGTTCCAAGCCAGAAAAAGGCCAGGATCTGGCCAACAAGTATGCGAAAAATGCGAAAGTACGAGCCAGATGAGGGCAAATACCAGACCTAACCGAGACATAACCGGCGTTATCCTCTAAAATATTAATCGCAACCAGGTTTAATTGACTGTTTCGGTGTGGAACCACATTACTACGGGATCCAAACCAGAAAAACCCAGGATCTGGCCAACAGCTATGCGAATAACGCGAAAGAATGAACCAGGTGATTGCAAATACCAGAACTATCCCGGACATAACCAGTGTTATCCTCTAAAATATTATTCGCAACCAGGTTTAATTGAATGTTTCGGTGTGGTACCACATTACTACGTGGTCCAAGCCAGAAAAAGGCCAGGATCTGGCCAACAAGTTTGCGAAAAATGCGAAAGTACGAGCCAGATTAGGGCAAATACCAGACCTAACCCAGACATAACCGGCGATATCCTCTAAAATATTAATCGCAAACAGGTTTAATTGACTGCTTCGCTGTGGAACCACATTACTGCGGGATCCAAACCAGATAAAACGCAGGATCTGGCCAACAAGTATGCGAAAAAAGCGAAAGTATGAGCCAGGTGATTGCAAATACCAGAACTATCCCGGACATAACCAGTGTTATCCTCTAAAATATTATTCGCAACCAGGTTTAATTGACTGTTTCGGTGTGGTACCACATTACTACGTGATCCAAACCTGAAAAAGGCCAGGAACTGGCCAACAAGTATGCGAAAAACGCGAAAGTACGAGCCAGATGAGGACAAATCCCAGACCTACCGGAGACATAACCGGCGATATCCCCTAAAATATTAATCGGACCCAGGTTTAATTGACAGTTTCGGTGTGGTACCACATTACTACGTGTTCCAAGCCAGAAAAAGGCCAGGATCTGGCCAACAAGTATGCGAAAAATGCGAAAGTACGAGCCAGATGAGGGCAAATACCAGACCTAACCGAGACATAACCGGCGTTATCCTCTAAAATATTAATCGCAACCAGGTTTAATTGACTGTTTCGGTGTGGAACCACATTACTACGGGATCCAAACCAGAAAAACCCAGGATCTGGCCAACAGCTATGCGAATAACGCGAAAGAATGAACCAGGTGATTGCAAATACCAGAACTATCCCGGACATAACCAGTGTTATCCTCTAAAATATTATTCGCAACCAGGTTTAATTGAATGTTTCGGTGTGGTACCACATTACTACGTGGTCCAAGCCAGAAAAAGGCCAGGATCTGGCCAACAAGTTTGCGAAAAATGCGAAAGTACGAGCCAGATTAGGGCAAATACCAGACCTAACCCAGACATAACCGGCGATATCCTCTAAAATATTAATCGCAAACAGGTTTAATTGACTGCTTCGCTGTGGAACCACATTACTGCGGGATCCAAACCAGATAAAACGCAGGATCTGGCCAACAAGTATGCGAAAAAAGCGAAAGTATGAGCCAGGTGATTGCAAATACCAGAACTATCCCGGACATAACCAGTGTTATCCTCTAAAATATTATTCGCAACCAGGTTTAATTGACTGTTTCGGTGTGGTACCACATTACTACGTGATCCAAACCTGAAAAAGGCCAGGAACTGGCCAACAAGTATGCGAAAAACGCGAAAGTACGAGCCAGATGAGGACAAATCCCAGACCTACCGGAGACATAACCGGCGATATCCCCTAAAATATTAATCGGAACCAGGTTTAATTGACAGCTTCGGTGTGGTACCACACTACGACGGGATACAATCCACAAAAAACCCAACATCTCGCCAACAAGTATGCGAGAAATGCGAAAGTACGAGCCAGATGAGGGCAAATACCAGACCTAACCCAGACATCACCGGCGTTATCCTATAAAATATTAATCGCAGCCGGGTTTAATTGACCGTTTCGGTGTGGAACCACATTTCTACGGGATCCAAATCAGAAAAAACCCAGGATCTGGCCAACAAATATGCGAAAAGTGCGAATGTACGAGCCAGATGTGGGCAAATACCAGACCTAACCCAGACATAACCCGCGTTATCCTCTAAGATATTAATCGGACCCAGGTTTAATTGACTGTTTCTGTGTGGTACCACTTTACTTCGTGGTCCAAGCCAGAAAAGAACGGGATCGGGCCAACAAGTATGCGAAATATGTGAAAGAACGAGCCAGATGAGGGCAAATACCAGACCAAACCGATAAATTACCGGCGTTCTCCTCTAAAATACTAATCGGAACCAGGTTTAATTGGCTGTTTCAGTGTGACACCACATTACTGCGTGGTCCTAGCCAGAAGAAGGCCAGGATCTGGCCAACAAGTATGCGAAAATTGCAAAAGTATGAGCCAGATGAGGGCAAATCCCAGGCCTAACCGAGACATAACCGGCGATATCCCCTAAAATACTAATCGCAAACAGGTTTCATTGACAGCTTCGGTGTGGAACCACATTACTGCGGGATCCAACCCAGATAAAACGCAGGATCTGGCCAACAAGTATGCGAAAAACGAGAAAGTATGAGCCAGATGATTGCAATTACCAGAACTAACCCAGACATGAACAGCGTTATCCTCTAAAATACTAATCGGAACCAGCTTCTATTGACTGTTTCAGTGTGGTACCACATTACTAAGTGATCCAAAAAAGAAAAAGGCCAGGATCTGGCCAACAAGTATGCGAATAGTGCGAAAGTACGAGTCAGATGAGGGCAAATCGCAGACCTAACCGAGACATAACCGGCGTTATCCTCTAAAATATTAATCGCAACCAGGTTTAATTGACTGTTTCGGTGTGGTACCGCATTACTACGTGATCCAAACCAGATAAAGCCCAGGATCTGGCCAACAAGTATGAGAAAAATGCGAAAGCTCGAGCCAGATGAGGGCAAATACCAGACCTAACCCAGACAAAACCGGCGTTATCCCCTAAAATATTAACCGCAACCAGGTATAATTGACTGTTTCGGTGTGGTACCGCATTGCTACGATGATCCAAACCAGAAAAAACCCAGGATCTGGCCAACAAGTATGCGAAAAATGCGAAAGTACGATCCAGATGAGGGCAAATCCCAGACCTAACCGAGACATAACCGGCGTTATCCTCTAAAATATTATTCGCAACCAGGTTTAATTGACTGTTTCGGTGTGGTACCACATTACTACGTGGTCCAAGCCAGAAAAAGGCCAGGATCTGGCCAACAAGTATGCGAAAAATGCGATAGTACAAGCCAGATGAGGGCAAGTACCAGACCAAACCGAGACATTACCGGCTTTATCCTCTAAAATATTGATCGAAACCAGGTTTAATTGACTGTGTTAGTGTGGTACCACATTACTCCGTGCTCCAAACCAGAAAAAATCCGGGATCTGTTCAACAAGTGTGTGATGAATGCGAAAGTATGAGTCTGATGAGGGCAAATCCAGGGCCTAACCTAGACCTAACATGCGTTATCATCTAAAATATTGATCGAAACCTGGTTTAATCGACAGTTTCAGTGTGGTACCACACTACTATGTGATCCAGACCAGAAAAGACCCAGGATGTGTTCAAGAAGTATGTGAAGAATGAGGAAGTATGAGACTGATGAGGGCAAATCCCAGTCCTAATCCAGACCTAACATGCGTCATCCTCTAAAATATTGATCGAGACCAGGTTTAGGCGACTGTTTCAGTGTGGTACCACATTACTACGTGATCCAAACCAGAAAAAGTCCAGAATCTGGCCATCAAGTATGAGAAAAATGCGAAAGTTCGAGCCAGATGAGGGCAAATACCAGACCTAACCCAGACAAAACCGGCGTTATCCCCTAAAATATTAACCGCAACCAGGTATAATTGACTGTTTCGGTGTGGTACCGCATTGCTACGATGATCCAAACCGGAAAAACCCCAGGATCTGGCCAACAAGTATGCGAGAAATGCGAAAGTACGATCCAGATGAGGGCAAATCCCAGACCTAACCGAGACATAACCGGCGTTATCCTCTAAAATATTATTCGCAACCAGGTTTAATTGACTGTTTCGGTGTGGTACCACATTACTACGTGGTCCAAGCCAGAAAAAGGCCAGGATCTGGCCAACAAGTATGCGAAAAATGCGATAGTACAAGCCAGATGAGGGCAAATACCAGACCAAACCGAGACATTACCGGCTTTATCCTCTAAAATATTTATCGCAACCAGATTTAATTGACTGTTTCGGTGTGGTGCCACATTACTACGTGATCCAAACCAGAAAAAGCCCAGGATCTGGCCAACAAGTATGCGAAAATCGCGAAAGTATATGCCAGATGATAGCATATACCAGTACTAACCCAGACATAACCAGCGTTATCCTCTAAAATACTAATCGGAACCAGCTTCTATTGACCGTTTCAGTGTGGTACCACATTACTACGTGATCCGAACCAGAAAAAGGCTAGGATGAGGCCATCAAGTAAGCGAATAACGCGAAAGTATGAGCCAGATGATTGCAAATACCAGAACTAACCCAGACATAACCAGCGTTATCCTCTAAAATACTAATCGGAACCAGCTTCAATTGACCGTTTCAGTGTGGTACCACATTACTACGTGATCCGAACCAGAAAAAGGCTAGGAAATAGGCCATCAAGTAAGCGAAAAACGCGAAAGTATGAGCCAGATGATTGCAAATACCAGAACTAACACAGACATAACCAGCGTTATCCACTAAAATACGCATCGGAACATGGTTTTAATGACTGTTTCAGTGTGGTACCACATTACTACGTGATCCAAACCAGAAAAAGCCCAGGATCTGGCCAAGAAGTATGCGAAAATCGCGAAAGTATGTGCCAGATGAGGACGAATCCCAGACCTAACCGAGACGTAACCGGCGTTATCCTCTAAAATATTTATCGCAACCAGGTTTAATTGGCTGTTTCGGTGTGGTGCCGCATTACTACGTGATCCAAACCGTAAAAAGGCTAGGATCAGGCCAACAAGTATGCGAAAAATGCGATAGTACGAGCCAGATGAGGGCAAATACTCAGACCAAACCGAGACATTACCGGCTTTATCCTCTAAAATATTTATCGCAACCAGATTTAATTGACTGTTTCGGTGTTGTACCGCATTACTACGTGATCAAAACCAGAAAGAGGCCAGGATCTGGCCAACAAGAATGCGAAAAATGCGAAAGTACGAGCCAGATGTGGGCAAATCCCAGACCTACCCGAGACATAACCGGCGTTATCCTCTATGATATTAATCGCAACCAGGTTTAATTGACTGTTTCAGTGTGGTGCCACATTACTACGTGATCCAAACCAGAAAAAGCCCAGGATCTGGCCAACAAGTATGCGAAAAACGCGAAAGTATATGCCAGATGATAGCATATACCAGAACTAACCCAGACATAACCAGCGTTATCCTCTAAAATACTAATCGGAACCAGCTTCTATTGACCGTTTCAGTGTGGTACCACATTACTACGTGATCCGAACCAGAAAAAGGCTAGGATCAGGCCATCAAGTAAGCGAAAAACGCGAAAGTATGAGCCAGATGATTGCAAATACCAGAACTACCGCAGACATAACCAGCGTTATCCTCTAAAATATTAATCGCAACCAGGTTTACTTGACAGTTTCAGTGTAGTACCAAATTACTACGTGATCCAAACCAGAAAAAGCCAAGGATCTGGCCAACAAGTATGCGAAAAACGCGAAAGTATGTGCCAGATGATAGCAAATACGAGAACTAACCCAGACGTAACCAGCGTTATCCTCTAAGATACTTATCGGAACCAGCTTCCATTGACTGTTTCAGTGTGGTACCACATTACTACGTGATCCAATCCAGAAAATGGCCAGGGTCTGGCCAACAAGTGTGCGAAAAACGCGAAAGTATGAGCCAGATGATTGCAAATACCAGAACTAACACAGACATAACCGGCGTTATCCTCTAAAATACTAATCGGAACCAGCTTTTATTGACTGTTTCAGTGTGGTACCACATTACTACGTGATCCAAACCAGAAAAAGCCCTGGATCGGGCCAACAAGAATGCGAAAAATGCGAAAGTACGAGCCAGATGAGGGAAAATCCCAGACCTAACCGAGACGTAACCGGCGTTATCCTCTAAAATATTTATCGCAACCAGGTTTAATTGGCTGTTTCGGTGTGGTACCGCATTACTACGTGATCCAAACCGTAAAAAGGCTAGGATCAGGCCAACAAGTAAGCGAAAAATGCGAAAGTACGAGCGAGATGGGGGCAAATACCAGACCTAACCTAAACATAACCGGCGTTATCCTCTAAAATATTAATCGGACCCAGGTTTAATTGACAGTTTCGGTGTGGTACCACATTACTACGTGTTCCAAGCCAGAAAAAGGCCAGGATCTGGCCAACAACAATGCGAAAAACGCGAAAGTATATGCCAGATGATAGCATATACCAGAACTAACCCAGACATAACCAGCGTTATCCTCTAAAATACTAATCGGAACCAGCTTCTATTGACCGTTTCAGTGTGGTACCACATTACTACGTGATCCGAACCAGAAAAAGGCTAGGATCAGGCCATCAAGTAAGCGAAAAACGCGAAAGTATGAGCCAGATGATTGCAAATACCAGAACTATCCCAGACATAACCAGCGTTATCCTCTAAAATACTAATCGGAACCAGCTTTATTGACTGTTTCAGTGTGGTACCAAATTACTACGTGATCCAAACCAGAAAAAGGCCAGGATCTGCCCAAAAAGTATGTGAAACATGCGAAAGCCAGATGAGGACAAATCCCGGACCTAACCGAGACATCACCGGCGTTATCCTATAAAATATTAATCGCAGCCGGGTTTAATTGACCGTTTCGGTGTGGAACCACATTACTACGGGATCAAAACCTGAAAAATCCCAGGATTTGGCCAACAAGTATGCGAAAAACGCGAATGTAGGAGCCAGATGATTGCAAATACCAGAACTTACCCAGATATAACCAGCGTTATCCTCTAAAATACTAATCGGAACCAGCTTCTATTGACTGTTTCAGTGTGGTGCCACATTACTACGTGATCCAAACCAGAAAAAGGCCAGGATCTGGTCAACAAGTATGCGAAAAACGCGAAAGCACGAGCCAGATGAGCACAAATACCAGTCCTAACCGAGACATAACCGGCGTTATCCTCTAAAATATTAATCGCAACCAGGTTTAATCGACAGTTTCGGTGTGGAACCACATTACTACGGGATCCAAACCTGAAAAAACCTAGGATCTGGCCGACAACTATGTGAAAAATGCGAATGTACGAGCCAGATGAGGGCAAATACCAGACCAATCCCAGACATAACCCGCGTTATCCTCTAAAATATTAATCGGACCCAGGTTTAATTGACAGTTTCGGTGTGGTACCACATTACTACGTGTTCCAAGCCAGAAAAAGGCCAGGATCTGGCCAACAAGTATGCGAAAAATGCGAAAGTACGAGCCAGATGAGGGCAAATACCAGACCTAACCGAGACATAACCGGCGTTATCCTCTAAAATATTAATCGCAACCAGGTTTAATTGACTGTTTCGGTGTGGAACCACATTACTACGGGATCCAAACCAGAAAAACCCAGGATCTGGCCAACAACTATGCGAATAACGCGAAAGAATGAACCAGGTGATTGCAAATACCAGAACTATCCCGGACATAACCAGTGTTATCCTCTAAAATATTATTCGCAACCAGGTTTAATTGAATGTTTCGGTGTGGTACCACATTACTACGTGGTCCAAGCCAGAAAAAGGCCAGGATCTGGCCAACAAGTTTGCGAAAAATGCGAAAGTACGAGCCAGATTAGGGCAAATACCAGACCTAACCCAGACATAACCGGCGATATCCTCTAAAATATTAATCGCAAACAGGTTTAATTGACTGCTTCGCTGTGGAACCACATTACTGCGGGATCCAAACCAGATAAAACGCAGGATCTGGCCAACAAGTATGCGAAAAAAGCGAAAGTATGAGCCAGGTGATTGCAAATACCAGAACTATCCCGGACATAACCAGTGTTATCCTCTAAAATATTATTCGCAACCAGGTTTAATTGACTGTTTCGGTGTGGTACCACATTACTACGTGATCCAAACCTGAAAAAGGCCAGGAACTGGCCAACAAGTATGCGAAAAACGCGAAAGTACGAGCCAGATGAGGACAAATCCCAGACCTACCGGAGACATAACCGGCGATATCCCCTAAAATATTAATCGGAACCAGGTTTAATTGACAGCTTCGGTGTGGTACCACACTACGACGGGATACAATCCACAAAAAACCCAACATCTCGCCAACAAGTATGCGAGAAATGCGAAAGTACGAGCCAGATGAGGGCAAATACCAGACCTAACCCAGACATCACCGGCGTTATCCTATAAAATATTAATCGCAGCCGGGTTTAATTGACCGTTTCGGTGTGGAACCACATTTCTACGGGATCCAAATCAGAAAAAACCCAGGATCTGGCCAACAAATATGCGAAAAGTGCGAATGTACGAGCCAGATGTGGGCAAATACCAGACCTAACCCAGACATAACCCGCGTTATCCTCTAAGATATTAATCGGACCCAGGTTTAATTGACTGTTCCTGTGTGGTACCACTTTACTTCGTGGTCCAAGCCAGAAAAGAACGGGATCGGGCCAACAAGTATGCGAAATATGTGAAAGAACGAGCCAGATGAGGGCAAATACCAGACCAAACCGATAAATTACCGGCGTTCTCCTCTAAAATACTAATCGGAACCAGGTTTAATTGGCTGTTTCAGTGTGACCCCACATTACTGCGTGGACCTAGCCAGAAGAAGGCCAGGATCTGGCCAACAAGTATGCGAAAATTGCGAAAGTATGAGCCAGATGAGGGCAAATCCCAGGCCTAACCGAGACATAACCGGCGATATCCCCTAAAATACTAATCGCAAACAGGTTTCATTGACAGCTTCGGTGTGGAACCACATTACTGCGGGATCCAACCCAGATAAAACGCAGGATCTGGCCAACAAGTATGCGAAAAACGAGAAAGTATGAGCCAGATGATTGCAATTACCAGAACTAACCCAGACATGAACAGCGTTATCCTCTAAAATACTAATCGGGACCAGATTCTATTGACTGTTTCAGTGTGGTACCACATTACTAAGTGATCCAAAAAAGAAAAAGGCCAGGATCTGGCCAACAAGTATGCGAATAGTGCGAAAGTACGAGTCAGATGAGGGCAAATCGCAGACCTAACCGAGACATAACCGGCGTTATCCTCTAAAATATTAATCGCAACCAGGTTTAATTGACTGTTTCGGTGTGGTACCGCATTACTACGTGATCCAAACCATAAAACGGCTAGGATCAGGCCAACAAGTAACCGAAAAATGCGAAAGTACGAGCCAGATGAGGGCAAATACCAGACCTAACCGAGACATAACCGGCGTTATCCTCTAAAATATTAATCGCAACCCGGTTTCTTTGACTGTTTCGGTGTGGTAACGCATTACTACGTGATCCAAACCAGATAAAGCCCAGGATCTGGCCAACAAGTATGAGAAAAATGCGAAAGCTCGAGCCAGATGAGGGCAAATACCAGACCTAACCCAGACAAAACCGGCGTTATCCCCTAAAATATTAACCGCAACCAGGTATAATTGACTGTTTCGGTGTGGTACCGCATTGCTACGATGATCCAAACCAGAAAAAACCCAGGATCTGGCCAACAAGTTTGCGAAAAATGCGAAAGTACGATCCAGATGAGGGCAAATCCCAGACCTAACCGAGACATAACCGGCGTTATCCTCTAAAATATTATTCGCAACCAGGTTTAATTGACTGTTTCGGTGTGGTACCACATTACTACGTGGTCCAAGCCAGAAAAAGGCCAGGATCTGGCCAACAAGTATGCGAAAAATGCGATAGTACAAGCCAGATGAGGGCAAGTACCAGACCAAACCGAGACATTGCCGGCTTTATCCTCTAAAATATTGATCGAAACCAGGTTTAATTGACTGTGTTAGTGTGGTACCACATTACTCCGTGCTCCAAACCAGAAAAAATCCGGGATCTGTTCAACAAGTGTGTGATGAATGCGAAAGTATGAGTCTGATGAGGGCAAATCCAGGGCCTAACCTAGACCTAACATGCGTTATCATCTAAAATATTGATCGAAACCTGGTTTAATCGACAGTTTCAGTGTGGTACCACACTACTATGTGATCCAGACCAGAAAAGACCCAGGATGTGTTCAAGAAGTATGTGAAGAATGAGGAAGTATGAGACTGATGAGGGCAAATCCCAGTCCTAATCCAGACCTAACATGCGTCATCCTCTAAAATATTGATCGAGACCAGGTTTAGGCGACTGTTTCAGTGTGGTACCACATTACTACGTGATCCAAACCAGAAAAAGTCCAGAATCTGGCCATCAAGTATGAGAAAAATGCGAAAGTTCGAGCCAGATGAGGGCAAATACCAGACCTAACCCAGACAAAACCGGCGTTATCCCCTAAAATATTAACCGCAACCAGGTATAATTGACTGTTTCGGTGTGGTACCGCATTGCTACGATGATCCAAACCGGAAAAACCCCAGGATCTGGCCAACAAGTATGCGAAAAATGCGAAAGTACGATCCAGATGAGGGCAAATCCCAGACCTAACCGAGACATAACCGGCGTTATCCTCTAAAATATTATTCGCAACCAGGTTTAATTGACTGTTTCGGTGTGGTACCACATTACTACGTGGTCCAAGCCAGAAAAAGGCCAGGATCTGGCCAACAAGTATGCGAAAAATGCGATAGTACAAGCCAGATGAGGGCAAATACCAGACCAAACCGAGACATTACCGGCTTTATCCTCTAAAATATTTATCGCAACCAGATTTAATTGACTGTTTCGGTGTGGTGTCACATTACTACGTGATCCAAACCAGAAAAAGCCCAGGATCTGGCCAACAAGTATGCGAAAATCGCGAAAGTATATGCCAGATGATAGCATATACCAGTACTAACCCAGACATAACCAGCGTTATCCTCTAAAATACTAATCGGAACCAGCTTCTATTGACCGTTTCAGTGTGGTACCACATTACTACGTGATCCGAACCAGAAAAAGGCTAGGATGAGGCCATCAAGTAAGCGAATAACGCGAAAGTATGAGCCAGATGATTGCAAATACCAGAACTAACCCAGACATAACCAGCGTTATCCTCTAAAATACTAATCGGAACCAGCTTCAATTGACCGTTTCAGTGTGGTACCACATTACTACGTGATCCGAACCAGAAAAAGGCTAGGAAATAGGCCATCAAGTAAGCGAAAAACGCGAAAGTATGAGCCAGATGATTGCAAATACCAGAACTAACACAGACATAACCAGCGTTATCCACTAAAATACGCATCGGAACATGGTTTTAATGACTGTTTCAGTGTGGTACCACATTACTACGTGATCCAAACCAGAAAAAGCCCAGGATCTGGCCAAGAAGTATGCGAAAATCGCGAAAGTATGTGCCAGATGAGGACGAATCCCAGACCTAACCGAGACGTAACCGGCGTTATCCTCTAAAATATTTATCGCAACCAGGTTTAATTGGCTGTTTCGGTGTGGTGCCGCATTACTACGTGATCCAAACCGTAAAAAGGCTAGGATCAGGCCAACAAGTATGCGAAAAATGCGATAGTACGAGCCAGATGAGGGCAAATACTCAGACCAAACCGAGACATTACCGGCTTTATCCTCTAAAATATTTATCGCAACCAGATTTAATTGACTGTTTCGGTGTTGTACCGCATTACTACGTGATCAAAACCAGAAAGAGGCCAGGATCTGGCCAACAAGAATGCGAAAAATGCGAAAGTACGAGCCAGATGTGGGCAAATCCCAGACCTACCCGAGACATAACCGGCGTTATCCTCTATGATATTAATCGCAACCAGGTTTAATTGACTGTTTCAGTGTGGTGCCACATTACTACGTGATCCAAACCAGAAAAAGCCCAGGATCTGGCCAACAAGTATGCGAAAAACGCGAAAGTATATGCCAGATGATAGCATATACCAGAACTAACCCAGACATAACCAGCGTTATCCTCTAAAATACTAATCGGAACCAGCTTCTATTGACCGTTTCAGTGTGGTACCACATTACTACATGATCCGAACCAGAAAAAGGCTAGGATCAGGCCATCAAGTAAGCGAAAAACGCGAAAGTATGAGCCAGATGATTGCAAATACCAGAACTACCGCAGACATAACCAGCGTTATCCTCTAAAATATTAATCGCAACCAGGTTTACTTGACAGTTTCAGTGTAGTACCAAATTACTACGTGATCCAAACCAGAAAAAGCCAAGGATCTGGCCAACAAGTATGCGAAAAACGCGAAAGTATGTGCCAGATGATAGCAAATACGAGAACTAACCCAGACGTAACCAGCGTTATCCTCTAAGATACTTATCGGAACCAGCTTCCATTGACTGTTTCAGTGTGGTACCACATTACTACGTGATCCAATCCAGAAAATGGCCAGGGTCTGGCCAACAAGTGTGCGAAAAACGCGAAAGTATGAGCCAGATGATTGCAAATACCAGAACTAACACAGACATAACCGGCGTTATCCTCTAAAATACTAATCGGAACCAGCTTTTATTGACTGTTTCAGTGTGGTACCACATTACTACGTGATCCAAACCAGAAAAAGCCCTGGATCGGGCCAACAAGAATGCGAAAAATGCGAAAGTACGAGCCAGATGAGGGAAAATCCCAGACCTAACCGAGACGTAACCGGCGTTATCCTCTAAAATATTTATCGCAACCAGGTTTAATTGGCTGTTTCGGTGTGGTACCGCATTACTACGTGATCCAAACCGTAAAAAGGCTAGGATCAGGCCAACAAGTAAGCGAAAAATGCGAAAGTACGAGCGAGATGGGGGCAAATACCAGACCTAACCTAAACATAACCGGCGTTATCCTCTAAAATATTAATCGGACCCAGGTTTAATTGACAGTTTCGGTGTGGTACCACATTACTACGTGTTCCAAGCCAGAAAAAGGCCAGGATCTGGCCAACAACAATGCGAAAAACGCGAAAGTATATGCCAGATGATAGCATATACCAGAACTAACCCAGACATAACCAGCGTTATCCTCTAAAATACTAATCGGAACCAGCTTCTATTGACCGTTTCAGTGTGGTACCACATTACTACGTGATCCGAACCAGAAAAAGGCTAGGATCAGGCCATCAAGTAAGCGAAAAACGCGAAAGTATGAGCCAGATGATTGCAAATACCAGAACTATCCCAGACATAACCAGCGTTATCCTCTAAAATACTAATCGGAACCAGCTTTATTGACTGTTTCAGTGTGGTACCAAATTACTACGTGATCCAAACCAGAAAAAGGCCAGGATCTGCCCAAAAAGTATGTGAAACATGCGAAAGCCAGATGAGGACAAATCCCGGACCTAACCGAGACATCACCGGCGTTATCCTATAAAATATTAATCGCAGCCGGGTTTAATTGACCGTTTCGGTGTGGAACCACATTACTACGGGATCAAAACCTGAAAAATCCCAGGATTTGGCCAACAAGTATGCGAAAAACGCGAATGTAGGAGCCAGATGATTGCAAATACCAGAACTTACCCAGATATAACCAGCGTTATCCTCTAAAATACTAATCGGAACCAGCTTCTATTGACTGTTTCAGTGTGGTGCCACATTACTACGTGATCCAAACCAGAAAAAGGCCAGGATCTGGTCAACAAGTATGCGAAAAACGCGAAAGCACGAGCCAGATGAGCACAAATACCAGTCCTAACCGAGACATAACCGGCGTTATCCTCTAAAATATTAATCGCAACCAGGTTTAATCGACAGTTTCGGTGTGGAACCACATTACTACGGGATCCAAACCTGAAAAAACCTAGGATCTGGCCGACAACTATGTGAAAAATGCGAATGTACGAGCCAGATGAGGGCAAATACCAGACCAAACCCAGACATAACCCGCGTTATCCTCTAAAATATTAATCGGACCCAGGTTTAATTGACAGTTTCGGTGTGGTACCACATTACTACGTGTTCCAAGCCAGAAAAAGGCCAGGATCTGGCCAACAAGTATGCGAAAAATGCGAAAGTACGAGCCAGATGAGGGCAAATACCAGACCTAACCGAGACATAACCGGCGTTATCCTCTAAAATATTAATCGCAACCAGGTTTAATTGACTGTTTCGGTGTGGAACCACATTACTACGGGATCCAAACCAGAAAAACCCAGGATCTGGCCAACAACTATGCGAATAACGCGAAAGAATGAACCAGGTGATTGCAAATACCAGAACTATCCCGGACATAACCAGTGTTATCCTCTAAAATATTATTCGCAACCAGGTTTAATTGAATGTTTCGGTGTGGTACCACATTACTACGTGGTCCAAGCCAGAAAAAGGCCAGGATCTGGCCAACAAGTTTGCGAAAAATGCGAAAGTACGAGCCAGATTAGGGCAAATACCAGACCTAACCCAGACATAACCGGCGATATCCTCTAAAATATTAATCGCAAACAGGTTTAATTGACTGCTTCGCTGTGGAACCACATTACTGCGGGATCCAAACCAGATAAAACGCAGGATCTGGCCAACAAGTATGCGAAAAAAGCGAAAGTATGAGCCAGGTGATTGCAAATACCAGAACTATCCCGGACATAACCAGTGTTATCCTCTAAAATATTATTCGCAACCAGGTTTAATTGACTGTTTCGGTGTGGTACCACATTACTACGTGATCCAAACCTGAAAAAGGCCAGGAACTGGCCAACAAGTATGCGAAAAACGCAAAAGTACGAGCCAGATGAGGACAAATCCCAGACCTACCGGAGACATAACCGGCGATATCCCCTAAAATATTAATCGGAACCAGGTTTAATTGACAGCTTCGGTGTGGTACCACACTACGACGGGATACAATCCACAAAAAACCCAACATCTCGCCAACAAGTATGCGAGAAATGCGAAAGTACGAGCCAGATGAGGGCAAATACCAGACCTAACCCAGACATCACCGGCGTTATCCTATAAAATATTAATCGCAGCCGGGTTTAATTGACCGTTTCGGTGTGGAACCACATTTCTACGGGATCCAAATCAGAAAAAACCCAGGATCTGGCCAACAAATATGCGAAAAGTGCGAATGTACGAGCCAGATGTGGGCAAATACCAGACCTAACCCAGACATAACCCGCGTTATCCTCTAAGATATTAATCGGACCCAGGTTTAATTGACTGTTTCTGTGTGGTACCACTTTACTTCGTGGTCCAAGCCAGAAAAGAACGGGATCGGGCCAACAAGTATGCGAAATATGTGAAAGAACGAGCCAGATGAGGGCAAATACCAGACCAAACCGATAAATTACCGGCGTTCTCCTCTAAAATACTAATCGGAACCAGGTTTAATTGGCTGTTTCAGTGTGACCCCACATTACTGCGTGGTCCTAGCCAGAAGAAGGCCAGGATCTGGCCAACAAGTATGCGAAAATTGCGAAAGTATGAGCCAGATGAGGGCAAATCCCAGGCCTAACCGAGACATAACCGGCGATATCCCCTAAAATACTAATCGCAAACAGGTTTCATTGACAGCTTCGGTGTGGAACCACATTACTGCGGGATCCAACCCAGATAAAACGCAGGATCTGGCCAACAAGTATGCGAAAAACGAGAAAGTATGAGCCAGATGATTGCAATTACCAGAACTAACCCAGACATGAACAGCGTTATCCTCTAAAATACTAATCGGGACCAGATTCTATTGACTGTTTCAGTGTGGTACCACATTACTAAGTGATCCAAAAAAGAAAAAGGCCAGGATCTGGCCAACAAGTATGCGAATAGTGCGAAAGTACGAGTCAGATGAGGGCAAATCGCAGACCTAACCGAGACATAACCGGCGTTATCCTCTAAAATATTAATCGCAACCAGGTTTAATTGACTGTTTCGGTGTGGTACCGCATTACTACGTGATCCAAACCATAAAACGGCTAGGATCAGGCCAACAAGTAACCGAAAAATGCGAAAGTACGAGCCAGATGAGGGCAAATACCAGACCTAACCGAGACATAACCGGCGTTATCCTCTAAAATATTAATCGCAACCCGGTTTCTTTGACTGTTTCGGTGTGGTAACGCATTACTACGTGATCCAAACCAGATAAAGCCCAGGATCTGGCCAACAAGTATGAGAAAAATGCGAAAGCTCGAGCCAGATGAGGGCAAATACCAGACCTAACCCAGACAAAACCGGCGTTATCCCCTAAAATATTAACCGCAACCAGGTATAATTGACTGTTTCGGTGTGGTACCGCATTGCTACGATGATCCAAACCAGAAAAAACCCAGGATCTGGCCAACAAGTTTGCGAAAAATGCGAAAGTACGATCCAGATGAGGGCAAATCCCAGACCTAACCGAGACATAACCGGCGTTATCCTCTAAAATATTATTCGCAACCAGGTTTAATTGACTGTTTCGGTGTGGTACCACATTACTACGTGGTCCAAGCCAGAAAAAGGCCAGGATCTGGCCAACAAGTATGCGAAAAATGCGATAGTACAAGCCAGATGAGGGCAAGTACCAGACCAAACCGAGACATTACCGGCTTTATCCTCTAAAATATTGATCGAAACCAGGTTTAATTGACTGTGTTAGTGTGGTACCACATTACTCCGTGCTCCAAACCAGAAAAAATCCGGGATCTGTTCAACAAGTGTGTGATGAATGCGAAAGTATGAGTCTGATGAGGGCAAATCCAGGGCCTAACCTAGACCTAACATGCGTTATCATCTAAAATATTGATCGAAACCTGGTTTAATCGACAGTTTCAGTGTGGTACCACACTACTATGTGATCCAGACCAGAAAAGACCCAGGATGTGTTCAAGAAGTATGTGAAGAATGAGGAAGTATGAGACTGATGAGGGCAAATCCCAGTCCTAATCCAGACCTAACATGCGTCATCCTCTAAAATATTGATCGAGACCAGGTTTAGGCGACTGTTTCAGTGTGGTACCACATTACTACGTGATCCAAACCAGAAAAAGTCCAGAATCTGGCCATCAAGTATCAGAAATATGCGAAAGTATGAGCCTGATGAGAGCACATCCCACACCTAACCCAGACCTAACATGGGTTATCCTCTAAAATATTTATCGAGACCAGGTTGAATTGACTGTTTCAGTTTGGTGCCACATTACTACGTGATCCAAAACAGAAAAAGTCCAGAATCTGGCCATCAAGTATGAGAAATATGCGAAAGTATGAGCCTGATGAGTGGAAATCCCATACCTAACCCAGACCTAACATGCGTTATCATCTAAAATATTGATCGAAGCCTGGTTTAATCGACTGTCTCAGTGTGGTACCACATTACTATATGATCCCAACCAGAAAAAAACCAGGATCTGTCCAAGAAGTATGTGAAGAATGAGGAAGTATGAGACTGATGAGGGCAAATCCCTGACCTAATCCAGACCTAACATGCGTTATCATCTAAAATATTGTTCGAAACCTGGTTTAATCGACTGTTTCAGTGTGGTACCACACTACTATGTTATCCAAACCTGAAAAGACCCAGGATGTGTTCAAGAAGTATGTGAAGAATGAGGAAGTATGAGACCGATGAGGGCAAATCCCAGACCTAATCCAGACCTAACATGCGTCATCCTCTAAAATATTGATCAAGACCAGGTTTAGTTGACTGTTTCAGTGTGGTACCACATTACTACGTGATCGAAACCAGAAAAAGTCCAGAATCTGGCCATCAAGTATCAGAAATATGCGAAAGTATGAGCATGATGAGAGCAAATCCCAGACCTAACCTAGACCTAACATGCGTTATCCTCTAAAATATTGATCGGAACCAGGTTTAATTGACTGTTTCAGTGTGGTACCACATTACTACGTGATCCAAACCAGAAAAAATCCGGGATCTGTTCAACAAGTGTGTGATGAATGCGAAAGTATGAGTCTGATGAGGGCAAATCCAAGGCCTAACCTAGACCTAACATGCGTTATCCTCTAACACATTGATCGAAACCAGGTTTAATGGACTGTTTCAGTGTGGTACCGCATTACTACATGATCGAAACCAAAAAAGGCCCAGAATCTGGCCGTCACGTATGAGAAATATGCGAAAGTATGAGCCTGATGAGTGCAAATCCCAGACCTAGCCTAAACCTAGCAAGCGTTATCCTCAAAAATATTGTTCGAAACCAGGTTTAATGGTCTGTTTCAGTATGGTAACATATTACCACGTGATCCAAACCAGAAAGAACCCAGGATCTGGCCAACAAGTATGAGAAGAATGCGAAAGTTTGAGACTGAAGAGGGCAAATCCAAGGCCTAATCTAGACCTAACACGCGTTATCCTCTAAACTATTGATCGAGACCAGGTTTAATCGGCTGTTTCAGTGTGGTCCCACATTACTACCTGATCCAAACCAGGGGAAGCCCAGGATCTGGCCAACAAGTATGGAAATGTGCGAAAGTATTAGCCTCGTGGTGGCAAATCACAGACCTGACCCAGCCCTAACATGTGATGTCCTCTATAATATTGTTCAAAACCATGTTTAAACGAATCTTTCAGTGTGGTACCACACTACTATGTGATCCAAACCAGAAAAGACCCAGGATCTGTTCAAGAAGTATGTGAAGAATGAGGAAGTATGAGACTGATGAGGGCAAATCCCAGACCTATTCCAGACCTAACATGCGTCATCCTTTAAAATATTGATCGAGACCAGGTTTAGTCGACTGTTTCAGTGTGGTACCACATTACTACGTGATCCAAACCAGAAAAGCCCGCGATCTGTTCAACAAGTGTGTCAAGAATGCGCAAGTATGAGTCTGATGAGGGCAAATCCAAGGCCTAACCTAGACCCAACATGCGTTATCCTATGAAATATTGATCGAAACCAGGTTTAATTGACAGTTTCTGTGTGGTACCACATTACTACGTGTTCCAAACCAGAAAAATCCCAGGATCTGCTCAACAAGTATGAGAAATATGCGAATGTATGAGCCTGTTGAGGGCAAATCCCAGACCTAACCTAGACCTAACATGCGTTATCCTCTAAAATATTAATCGTGACCAGGTTTAGTCGACTGTTTCAGTGTGGTATCACATTACCATGTGATCCAAACCAGTAAAAGTCCACGATCTGGCCAACAAGTATGAGAAAGATGTGAAAGTATGAGCCCGATGAGAGCAAATCCCAGACCTAACATAGACCTACCATGCGTTATCCTCTAAAATGTTGATCGAAACCAGGTTTAATGGACTGCTTCAGTGTTGTACCACGTTACTACGTGATCCAAACCAGAAACAGCCCAGAATCTGGCCATGAAGTATGAGAAATACGCGAAAGTATGAGCCTGGTGGGTGCAAATCCCAGACCTGAGATAGACCTAACATGCGATATCCTCTAAAATATTGTTCGAAACCAGGTTTAATGGTCTGTTTCAGTGTGGTAACATATTACCACGTGATCCAAACCAGGAAAAACCCAGGATCTGTTCAACAAGTATTCGAAGAATGCGAAGGTATGAGTCTGATGAGGGCAAATCCTAGACCTAACCCAGACCTAACATGCGTTATCCTCTAAAATATTGATCGAGACCAGGGTTAGTCGACTGCTTCATTGTGGTACCACATTACCACGTGATCCAAACCAGAAAAGCCCGGGATCTGTTCAACAAGTGTGTCAAGAATGCGCAAGTATGAGTCTGATGAGGGCAAATCCAAGGCCTAACCTAGACCTAACATGCTTTATCCTATAAAATATTGATCTAGACCAGGTTTAATCGACTGTTTCAGTGTGGTCCCACATTACTACGCGATACAAACCAGAAAAAACCCAGGAACTGTTCAAGAAGTATGTGAAGAATGAGGAAGTATGAGACTGATGAGGGCAAATCCTAGACCTAATCCAGACCTAACTTGCGTTATCCTCTAAAATATTGATCGAGACCAGGTTTAGTCGACTGTTTCATTGTGGTACCACATTACTACGTGATCCAAACCAGAAAAAATCCGGGATCTGTTCAACAAGTGTGTGAAGAATGCGATAGTATGAGACTGATGGGGGCAAATCCTAGACCTAATCCAGACCTAACATGCGTTATCCTCTAAAATATTGATCGAGACCAGGGTTAGTCGACTGCTTCATTGTGGTACCACATTACCACGTGATCCAAACCAGAAAAGCCCGGGATCTGTTCAACAAGTGTGTCAAGAATGCGCAAGTATGAGTCTGATGAGGGCAAATCCATGGCCTAACCTAGACCTAACATGCTTTATCCTATAAAATATTGATTGAAACCAGGTTTAATTGACAGTTTCAGTGTGGTACCACGTTACTACGTGTTCCAAACCAGAAAAATCTCAGGATCTGCTCAACAAGTATGGGAAATATGCGAAAGTATGAGCCTGGTGGGTGCAAATCCCAGACCTGAGATAGACCTAACATGCGATATCCTCTAAAATATTGTTCGAAACCAGGTTTAATGGTCTGTTTCAGTGTGGTAACATATTACCACGTGATCCAAACCAGGAAAAACCCAGGATCTGTTCAACAAGTATTCGAAGAATGCGAAGGTATGAGTCTGATGAGGGCAAATCCTAGACCTAACCCAGACCTAACATGCGTTATCATCTAAAATATTGATCGAAGCCTGGCTTAATCGACTGTCTCAGTGTGGTACCACATTACTATATGATCCCAACCAGAAAAAAACCAGGATCTGTCCCAGAAGTATGTGAAGAATGAGGAAGTATGAGACTGATGAGGGCAAATCCCAGACCTAATCCAGACCTAACATGCGTTATCATCTAAAATATTGTTCGAAACCTGGTTTAATCGACTGTTTCAGTGTGGTACCACACTACTATGTTATCCAAACCTGAAAAGACCCAGGATCTGATCAAGAAGTATGTGAAGAATGAGGAAGTATGAGACCGATGAGGGCAAATCCCAGACCTAATCCAGACCTAACATGCGTCATCCTCTAAAATATTGATCGAGACCAGGTTTAGTCGACTGTTTCAGTGTGGTACCACATTACTACGTGATCCAAACCAGAAAAAGTCCAGAATCTGGCCATCAAGTATCAGAAATATGCGAAAGTATGAGCATGATGGGAGCAAATCCCAGACCTAACCTAGACCTAACATGCGTTATCCTCTAAAATATTGATCAGAACCAGGTTTAATTGACTGTTTAAGTGTGGTACCACATTACTACGTGATCCAAACCAGAAAAAATCCGGGATCTGTTCAACAAGTGTGTGATGAATGCGAAAGTATGAGTCTGATGAGGGCAAATCCAAGGCCTAACCTAGACCTAACATGCGTTATCCTCTAACACATTGATCGAAACCAGGTTTAATGGTCTGTTTCAGTATGGTAACATATTACCACGTGATCCAAACCAGAAAGAACCCAGGATCTGGCCAACAAGTATGAGAAGAATGCGAAAGTTTGAGACTGAAGAGGGCAAATCCAAGGCCTAATCTAGACCTAACATGCGTTATCCTCTAAACTATTGATCGAGACCAGGTTTAATCGGCTGTTTCAGTGTGGTCCCACATTACTACCTGATCCAAACCAGGAGAAGCCCAGAATCTGGCCAACAAGTATGGAAATGTGCGAAAGTATTAGCCTCGTGGTGGCAAATCACAGACCTGACCCAGCCCTAACATGTGATATCCTCTATAATATTGTTCAAAACCATGTTTAATCGAATCTTTCAGTGTGGTACCACACTACTATGTGATCAAAACCAGAAAAGACCCAGGATCTGTTCAAGAAGTATGTGAAGAATGAGGAAGTATGAGACTGATGAGGGCAAATCCCAGACCTAATCCAGAACTAACATGCGTCATCCTTTAAAATATTGATCGAGACCAGGTTTAGTCAACTGTTTCAGTGTGGTACCACATTACTACGTGATCCAAACCAGAAAAAGTCCTGAATCTGGCAATCAAGTATCAGAAATATGGGAAAGTATGAGCCTGATGAGAGCAAATCCCAGACCTAACCTAGACCTAACATGCGTTATCCTCTAAAATATTGATCGCGACCAGGTTTAGTCGACTGTTTCAGTGTGGTATCACATTACCATGTGATCCAAACCAGTAAAAGTCCACGATCTGGCCAACAAGTATGAGAAATATGGGAAAGTATGAGCCTGATGAGAGCAAATCCCAGACCTAACCTAGACCTAACATGCGTTATCCTCTAAAATATTGGTCGTGACCAGGTTTAGTCGACTGTTTCAGTGTGGTATCACATTACCATGTGATCCAAACCAGTAAAAGTCCACGATCTGGCCAACAAGTATGAGAAATATGGGAAAGTATGAGCCTGATGAGAGCAAATCCCAGACCTAACCTAGACCTAACATGCGTTATCCTCTAAAATATTGATCGTGACCAGGTTTAGTCGACTGTTTCAGTGTGGTATCACATTACCATGTGATCCAAACCAGTAAAAGTCCACGATCTGGCCAACAAGTATGAGAAATATGTGAAAGTATGAGCCCGATGAGAGCAAATCCCAGACCTAACATAGACCTACCATGCGTTATCCTCTAAAATGTTGATCGAAACCAGGTTTTATGGACTGCTTCAGTGTTGTACCACGTTACTACGTGCTCCAAACCAGAAACAGCCCAGAATCTGGCCATGAAGTATGAGAAATACGCGAAAGTATGAGGCTGATGAGTGCAAGTCCCAGACCTAACCCAGACCTAACATGCGTTATCCTCTAAAATATTGATCTAGACCAGGTTTAATCGACTGTTTCAGTGTGGTCCCACATTACTACGCGATCCAAACCAGAAGAAGCGCAGGTTCTGGCCAACAAGTATGAGAAATATGCGAAAGTATTTGCCTCATGGGGGCAAATCACAGACCTGACCCAGACCTAACATGTTATATCCTCTAAAATATTGATCGAAACCAGGTTTAATTGACTGTTTCAGTGTGGTACCACATTACCATGTGATCCAAACCAGGAGAAGCCCAGGATCTGGCCAACAAGTATGGAAATGTGCGAAAGTATTAGCCTCATGGTGGCAAATCACAGACCTCACCCAGGCCTAACATGTGATATCCTCTATAATATTGTTCAAAACCATGTTTAATCGAATCTTTCAGTGTGGTACCACACTACTATGTGATCCAAACCAGAAAAGACCCAGGATCTGTTCAAGAAGTATGTGAAGAATGAGGAAGTATGAGACTGATGAGGGCAAATCCCAGACCTAATCCAGACCTAACATGCGTCATCCTTTAAAATATTGATCGAGACCAGGTTTAGTCGACTGTTTCAGTGTGGTACCACATTACTACGTGATCCAAACCAGAAAAAGTCCAGAATCTGGCGATCAAGTATCAGAAATATGGGAAAGTATGAGCCTGATGAGAGCAAATCCCAGACCTAATCCAGACCTAACATGCGTTACCCTCTAAAATATTGATCGAGACCAGGTTTAGTTGACTGTTTCAGTGTGGTCCCACATTACTACGTGATACAAACCAGAAAAAACCCAGGAACTGTTCAAGAAGTATGTGAAGAATGAGGAAGTATGAGACTGATGAGGGCAAATCCTAGACCTAATCCAGACCTAACTTGCGTTATCCTCTAAAATATTGATCGAGACCAGGTTTAGTCGACTGTTTCATTGTGGTACCACATTACTACGTGATCCAAACCAGAAAAAATCCGGGATCTGTTCAAGAAGTGTGTGAAGAATGCGATAGTATGAGACTGATGGGGGCAAATCCTAGACCTAATCCAGACCTAACATGCGTTATCCTCTAAAATATTGATCGAGACCAGGGTTAGTCGACTGCTTCATTGTGGTACCACATTACCACGTGATCCAAACCAGAAAAGCCCGGGATCTGTTCAACAAGTGTGTCAAGAATGCGCAAGTATGAGTCTGATGAGGGCAAATCCAAGGCCTAACCTAGACCTAACATGCGTTATCCTATAAAATATTGATTGAAACCAGGTTTAATTGACAGTTTCAGTGTGGTACCACATTACTACGTGTTCCAAACCAGAAAAATCCCAGGATCTGCTCAACAAGTATGAGAAATATGCGAATGTATGAGCCTGATGAGAGCAAATCTCAGACCTAACCTAGACCTAACATGCGTTATCCTCTAAAATATTAATCGAAACCAGGTTTAATGGACTGTTTCAGTGTGGTACCACATTACTACGTGTTCCAAACCAGAAAAATCCCAGGATCTGGCATTCAAGTATGAGATATATGCGAAAGTATGAGCATGATGAGAGCAAATCCCAGACCTAACCTAGACCTAACATGCGTTATCCTCTAAAATATTGATCGGAACCAGGTTTAATTGACTGTTTCAGTGTGGTACCACATTACTACGTGATCCAAACCAGAAAAAATCCGGGATCTGTTCAACAAGTGTGTGATGAATGCGAAAGTATGAGTCTGATGAGGGCAAATCCAAGGCCTAACCTAGACCTAACATGGGATATCCTCTAACACATTGATCGAAACCAGCTTTAATGGACTGTTTCAGTGTGGTACCGCATTACTACGTGATCGAAACCAAAAAAGGCCCACAATCTGGCCGTCAAGTATGAGAAATATGCGAAAGTATGAGCCTGATGAGTGCAAATCCCAGACCTAGCCTAAACCTAGCAATCGTTATCCTCAAAAATATTGTTCGAAACCAGGTTTAATGGTCTGTTTCAGTATGGTAACATATTACCACGTGATCCAAACCAGAAAGAACCCAGGATCTGGCCAACAAGTATGAGAAGAATGCGAAAGTTTGAGACTGAAGAGGGCAAATCCAAGGCCTAATCTAGACCTAACATGCGTTATCCTCTAAACTATTGATCGAGACCAGGTTTAATCGGCTGTTTCAGTGTGGTCCCACATTACTACCAGATCCAAACCAGGAGAAGCCCAGGATCTGGCCAACAAGTATGGAAATGTGCGAAAGTATTAGCCTCATGGTGGCAAATCACAGACCTGACCCAGGCCTAACATGTGATATCCTCTATAATATTGTTCAAAACCATGTTTAATCGAATCTTTCAGTGTGGTACCACACTACTATGTGATCCAAACCAGAAAAGACCCAGGATCTGTTCAAGAAGTATGTGAAGAATGAGGAAGTATGAGACTGATGAGGGCAAATCCCAGACCTAATCCAGACCTAACATGCGTCATCCTTTAAAATATTGATCGAGACCAGGTTTAGTCGACTGTTTCAGTGTGGTACCACATTACTACGTGATCCAAACCGGAAAAAGTCCAGAGTCTGGCCATCAAGTATCAGAAATATGGGAAAGTATGAGCCTGATGAGAGCAAATTCCAGACCTAACCTAGACCTAACATGCGTTATCCTCTAAAATATTGATCGAAACCAGGTTTAATGGACTGTTTCAGTGTGGTACCACATTACTACGTTATCGAAACCTAAAAAAGCCCAGAATCTGGCCATCAAGTATGAGAAATATGTGAAAGTATGAGCCTGATGAGAGCAAATTCCAGACCTAATCCAGACCTAACATGCGTTATCCTCTAAAATATTGATCAAAACCAGGTTTAATGGTCTGTTTCAGTGTGGTACCACATTACTACGTGATCCAAACCAGAAACAGCCCAGAATCTGGCCATCAAGTATGAGATATATGCGAAAGTATGAGGCTGATGAGTGCAAGTCCCAGACCTAACCTAGACCTAACATGCGTTATCCTCTAAAATATTGATCTAGACCAGGTTTAATCGACTGTTTCAGTGTGGTCCCACATTACTACGCGATCCAAACCAGAAGAAGCCCAGGTTCTGGCCAACAAGTATGAGAAATATGCGAAAGTATTTGCCTCATGGGGGCAAATCACAGACCTGACCCAGACCTAACATGTGATATCCTCTAAAATATTGATCGAAACCAGGTTTAATTGACTGTTTCAGTGTGGTACCACATTACCATGTGATCCAAACCAGTAAAAGTCCACGATCTGGCCAACAAGTATGAGAAATAAGCGAAAGTATGAGCCTGATGAGTGCAAATCCCAGACCTACCATAGACCTAACATGCGTTATCCTCTAAAATATTGATCGAAACCACGTTTAATGGAGTGTGTCAGTGTGGTACCGCATTACTACGTGATCGAAACCAAAAAAGGCCCATAATCTGGCCATCAAGTATGAAAAATATGCGAAAGTATGAGCCTGATGAGTGCAAATCCCAGACCTATCCTAAACCTAGCATGCGTTATCCTCAAAAATATTGTTCGAAACAAGGTTTAATGGTCAGTTACAGTGTGGTAACATATTACCACGTGATCCAAACCAGAAAAAACTCAGGATCTGGCCAACAAGTATGTGAAGAATGCGAAAGTATGAGATTGAAGAGGGCAAATCCCAGACCTAACCCAGACCTAACATGCGTTACCCTCTAAAATATTGATCGAGACCAGATTTAGTCGACTGTTTCAGTGTGGTCCCACATTACTACGTGATACAAACCAGAAAACACCCAGGATCTGTTCAAGAAGTATGTGAAGAATGAGGAAGTATGAGACTGATGAGGGCAAATCCTAGACCTAATCCAGACCTAACTTGCGTTATCCTCTAAAATATTGATCGAGACCAGGTTTAGTCGACTGTTTCATTGTGGTACCACATTACTACGTGATCCAAACCAGAAAAAATCCGGGATCTGTTCAACAAGTGTGTGAAGAATGCGATAGTATGAGACTTATGGGGGCAAATCCTAGACCTAATCCAGACCTAACATGCGTTATCCTCTAAAATATTGATCGAGACCAGGGTTAGTCGATTGCTTCATTGTGGTACCACATTACCACGTGATCCAAACCAGAAAAGCCCGGGATCTGTTCAACAAGTGTGTCAAGAATGCGCAAGTATGAGTCTGATGAGGGCAAATCCAAGGCCTAACCTAGACCCAACATGCGTTATCCTATGAAATATTGATCGAAACCAGGTTTAATTGACAGTTTCTGTGTGGTACCACATTACTACGTGTTCCAAACCAGAAAAATCCCAGGATCTGCTCAACAAGTATGAGAAATATGCGAATGTATGAGCCTGATGAGAGCAAATCCCAGACCTAACCTAGACCTAACATGCGTTATCCTCTAAAATATTCATCGAAACCAGGTTTAATGGACTGTTTCAGTGTGGTACCACATTACTACGTGAACAAAACCAAAAAAAGCCCAGAATCTGGCCATCAAGTATGAGAAATATGCGAAAGTATGAGCCTGATGAGAGCAAATCCCAGACCTAAAATAGACATAACATGCGTTATCCTCTAAAATATTGATCGAAACCAGGTTCAATGGACTGTTTCAGTGTTGTACCACATTGCTACATTATCCAAACCAAAAAAAGCCCAGAATCTGGCCATCAAGTATGAGATATATGCAAAAGTATGAGCCTGATGAGAGCAAATCCTAGACCTAATCCAGACCTATCATGCGTTATCCTCTAAAATATTGATCGAAACCAGGTTTAATTGACTGTTTCAGTGTGGTACCATATTACTACGTGATCCAAACCAGAAAAATCCCAGGATCTGGACATCAAGTATGAGAAATATGCGAAAGTATGAGCCTGATGAGTGCAAATCCCAGACCTAGCATAGACCTAACATGCGTTATCCTATAAAATACTGATCGAAACCAGGTTTAATTGACTGTTTCAGTGTGGTACCGCATTACTACATGATCCAAACCCAAAAAAGACCACAATCTGGCGATCAAGTATGAGAAATATGCAAAAGTATGAGCCTGATGAGAGCAAATCCCAGACCTAACCTAGACCTAACATGCGTTATCCTCTAAAATATTCATCGAAACCAGGTTTAATGAACTGTTTCAGTGTGGTGCCACATTACTACGTGATACAAACCAAAAAAAGCCCAGAATCTGGACATCAAGTATGAGAAATATGCGAAAGTATGAGCCTGATGAGTGCAAATCCCAGACCTAGCATAGACCTAACATGCGTTATCCTTTAAAATACTGATCGAAACCAGGTTTAATGGACTGTTTCAGTGTGGTACCGCATTACTACGTGATCCAAACCAAAAAAAGACCACAATCTGGCGATCAAGTATGAGAAATATGCAAAAGTATGAGCCTGATGAGAGCAAATCCTAGACCGAATCCAGACCTATCATGCGTTATCCTCTAAAATATTGATCGAAACCAGGTTTAATTGTCTGTTTCAGTGTGGTACCATATTACTACGTGATCCAAACCAGAAAAATCCCAGGATCTGTCCAAGAAGTATGAGAAATATGCGAAGGTATGAGCCTGATGAGGGCATATCCCAGGCCTGGCCTAGACCTGACATGAGTTAACCTCTAAAATATTGATGGAAACCAGGTTTAATCGACTGTTTCAGTGTGGTACCACAGTACTACGTGATCCAAAGCAGTGAATGCCCAGGATCTGGCCAAAAAGTATGAGAAATATGCGAAGGTATGACCCAGCTGAGGGCAAATCCTAGACCTGACCGAGACCATAACATGTGTTTTCCTCAAAAATATTGATCGGAACCAGATTTAATCGACTGTTTCAGTGTGCTACCACATTACTACGTGATCCAAAGCAGAAAAAACCCAGGATCTGTTCAACAAGTACTCGATGAATGCGAAAGTATGAGTCTGATGAGGGCAAATCCTAGACCTAACCCAGACCTAACATGCGTTATCATCTAAAATATTGATCGAAACCTGGTTTAATCGACTGTCTCATTGTGGTACCACATTACTATATGATCCCAACCAGAAAAAAACCAGGATCTGTCCAAGAAGTATGTGAAGAATGCGAAACTATGAGTCTGATGTGGGAAAATCCCAGGCGAGACCACGACCTAACATGCGTCATCCTCTAAAATATTGATCGAGACCAGGTTTAATTGACTGTTTCATTGTGGTACCACATTACTACGCGATCCAACCCAAAAAAAGCCCAGAATCTGGCCATCAAGCATGAGAAATATGCGAAAGTATGAGCCTGATGAGTGCAAATCCCAGACCTAACCTAGACCTAACATGTGTTATCCTCTAAAATAATGATCGAATCTAGGTTTGATGGACCGTTCCAGTGTGGTACCACATTACTACGGGATCCAAACCAGAAAAAGCCCAGAATCTGCCCAACTAGAACGAGAAATATGCGAAAGTATGAGCCTGATGGGAGCATATCCCAGACCTAACCTAGGCCAAACATGCGCTATCCTCTAAAATGTTGTTCGAAACTAGGTTTAATGGACTGTTTCAGTGTGGTACCACATTACTGCGTGATCCAAACCAGAAAAAACCCGGGAATTGTTCAACAAGTATGTGAAGAATGCGAAAGTATGAGTCCGATGAGGGCATATCCCAGGCCTGGCCTAGACCTAACATGAGTTATCCTCTAAAATATTGATCGAAACTAGGTTTAATGGACTGTTTCAGTGTGGTACCACATTACTACGTGATCCAAACCAGAAAAAACCCGGGATCTGTTCAACAAGTATGTGAAGAATGCGAAAGGATGAGTCTGATGAGGGCAAATTCCAGGCCTGTCCTAGACCTAGCATGAGTTATGCTAAAAAATATTGATCGAAACCTGGTTTAATCGACTGTTTCAGTGTGGTACCACATTACTATATGATCCCAACCAGAAAAAATCCAGGATCTGTCCCAGAAGTATGTGAAGAATGAGGAAGTATGAGACTGGTGGGGGCAAATCCTCGACCTAATCCAGACCTAACATGCGTTATCCTCTAAAATATTGATCGAGACCAGGTTTAATGGACTGTTTCAGTGTGGTCCCACATTAGTACGTGATCCAAGCCAGAAAAAACCCAGGAACTGTTCAAGAAGTATGTAAAGAATGAGGTAGTATGAGACTGATGAGGGCAAATCCTAGACCTAATCCAGACCTAGCATGAGTTATGCTCAAAAATATTGATCGAAACCTGGTTTAATCGACAGTTTCAGTGTGGTACCACACTACTATGTGATCCAAACCAGAAAAGACCCAGGATCTGTTCAAGAAGTATGTGAAGAATGAGGAAGTATGAGACTGATGAGGGCAAATGCCAGTCCTAATCCAGATCTAACATGCGTCATCCTCTAAAATATTGATCGAGACCAGGTTTAGTCGACTGTTTCAGTGTGGTACCACATTACTACGTGATCCAAACCAGAAAAAGTCCAGAATCTGGCCATCAAGTATCAGAAATATGCGAAAGTATGAGCCTGATGAGAGCAAATCCCAGACCTAACCTAGACCTAACATGCGTTATCCTCATAAATAATGATCGAATCTAGGTTTGATGGACCGTTCCAGTGTGGTACCACATTACCACGTGATACAAACCAGAAAAAGCCCGGGATCTCTTCAACAGGTATGTGAAGAATGCGAAAGTATGAGTCTGATGAGGGCAAATCCAAGGCCTAACCTAGACCTAACATGCGTTATCCTCTAAAATACTGATCGAAACCTGGTTTAAAGGACTGTTTCAGTGTGGTCCCACATTACTACGTGATCCAAACCAGAAGAAGCCCAGGATCTGCTCAACAAGTATGAGAAATATGCGAATGTATTAGCCTCATGGAGGCAAATCACAGACCTGACCCAGACCTAACATGTGTTATCCTCTAAAATATTGATCCAAACTGTTTAATCGTCTGTTTCAGTGTGGTAACACACTACTATGTGATCCAAACCAGAAAAAACCCAGGATCTGTTCAAGAAGTATGTGAAGAATGAGGAAGTACGAGACTGATGGGGGCAAATCCTAGACCTAATCCAGACCTAACATGCGATCTCCTCAAAAATATTGATCGAAACCAGGTTTAATGGACTGTTTCAGTGTGGTACCATATTACTACGTTATCCAAACCAAAAAAAGCCCAGAATCTGGCCATCAAGTATCAGAAATATGCGAAAGTATGAGCCTGATGAGAGCAAATCCCAGACCTAACCTAGACCTAACATGCGTTATCCTCATAAATAATGATCGAATCTAGGTTTGATGGACCGTTCCAGTGTGGTACCACATTACTACGTGATCCAAACCAGAAAAAGCCCGGGATCTCTTCAACAGGTATGTGAAGAATGCGAAAGTATGAGTCTGATGAGGGCAAATCCCAGACCTGAGATAGACCTAACATGCGTTATCCTCTAAAATATTGATCGAAACCAGGTTTACTGGACTGTTTAAGTGTGGTACCACACTACTATGTGATCCAAACCAGAAAAAACCCAGGATCTGTTCAAGAAATATGTGAAGAATGAGGAAGTATCAGACTGATGAGGGCAAATCCTAGAACTAATCCAGACTTAACATGCGTTATCCTCTAAAACAATGATCGAGACCAGGTTTAGTCGACTGTATCTTTGTGGTACCACATTACCACGTGGTCCAAACCAGAAAAGCCCGGGATCTGTTCAACAAGTGTGTGAAGAATGCGAAAGTATGATTATGATGAGGGCTAATCCAAGGCCTAACCTAGACCTACCATGTGTTATGCTCTAAAATAGTGATCGAAACCAGGTTTAATTGACTGTTTCAGTGTGGTACCACATTACCGTGTGATCCAAACCAGTAAAAGTCCACGATCTGGCCAACAAGTATGAGAGATAAGCGAAAGTATGAGCCTGATGAGTGCAAATCCCAGACCTACCATAGACCTAACATGCGTTATCCTCTAAAATATTGATCGAAACCAGGTTTAATGGACTGTTTCAGTGTGGTACCGCATTACTACGTGATCGAAACCAAAAAAGGCCCATAATCTGGCCATCAAGTATGAAAAATATGCGAAAGTATGAGCATGATGAGTGCAAATCCCAGACCTAATCTAAACCTAGCATGCGTTATCCTCAAAAATATTGTTCGAAGCCAGGTTTAATGGTCTGTTACAGTGTGGTAACATATTACCACGTGATCCAAACCAGAAAAAACCCAGGATCTGGCCAACAAGTATGTGAAGACTGCGAAAGTATGAGATTGAAGAGGGCAAATCCCAGACCTAACCCAGACCTAACATGCGTTATCCTCTAAAATATTGATCGAGACCAGGTTTAGTCGACTGTTTCATTGTGGTACCACATTACTACGTGATCCAAACCAGAAAAAATCCGGGATCTGTTCAACAAGTGTGTGGAGAATGCGATAGTATGAGACTGATGGGGGCAAATCCTAGACCTAATCCAGACCTAACATGCGTTATCGTCTAAAATATTGATCGAGACCAGGGTTAGTCGACTGCTTCATTGTGGTACCACATTACCACCTGATCCAAACCAGAAAAGCCCGGGATCTGTTCAACAAGTGTGTGAAGAATGCGAAAGTATGAGTCTGATGAGGGCAAATCCAAGGCCTAACCTAGACCTAACATGCGTTACCCTACAAAATATTGATCGAAACCAGGTTTAATTGACAGTTTCAGTGTGGTACCACATTACTACGTGTTCCAAACCAGAAAAATCCCCTGATATGCTCAACAAGTATGAGAAATATGCGAATGTATGAGCCTGATATGAGCAAATCCCAGACCTAACCTAGACCTAACATGCGTTATCCTCTAAAATATTAATCGAAACCAGGTTTAATGGACTGTTTCAGTGTGGTACCACATTACTACGTGATCGTAACCAAAAAAAGCCCAGAATCTGGACATCAAGTATGAGAAATATGCGAAAGTATGAGCCTGATGAGTGCAAATCCCAGACCTAGCATAGATCTAACATGCGTTATCCTACGAAATACTGATCGAAACCAGGTTTAATGGACTGTTTCCGTGTGGTACCACATTACTACGTGATCCAAACCAAGAAAAGACCACAATCTGGCGATCAAGTATGAGAAATATGCAAAAGTATGAGCCTGATGAGAGCAAATCCTAGACCTAATCCAGACCTATCATGCGTTATCCTCTAAAATATTGATCGAAACCAGGTTTAATTGACTGTTTCAGTGTGGCACCATATTACTACGTGTTCCAAACTAGAAAAATCCCAGGATATCCTCAACAAGTATGAGAAATATGCGAATGTATGAGCCTGATGAGAGCAAATCCCAGACCTAACCTAGACCTAACATGCGTTATCCTCTAAAATATTAATCGAAACCAGGTTTAATGGACTGTTTCAGTGTGGTACCACATTACTACGTGATCCAAACCAGAAAAAACCCGGGAATTGTTCAACAAGTATGTGAAGAATGCGAAAGTATGAGTCTGATGAGGGCATATCCCAGGCCTGGCCTAGACCTGACATGAGTTAACCACTAAAATATTGATGGAAACCAGGTTTAATCGACTGTTTCTGTGTGGTACCACATTACTACGTGATCCAAAGCAGTGAAATCCCAGGATCTGGCCAAAAAGTATGAGAAATATGCGAAGGTATGACCCAGGTGAGGGCAAATCCTAGACCTGACCGAGACCATAACATGTGTTTTCCTCAAAGATATTGATCGGAACCAGATTTAATCGACTGTTTCAGTGTGCTACCACATTACTACGTGATCCAAAGCAGAAAAAACCCAGGATCTGTTCAACAAGTACTCGAAGAATGCGAAAGTATGAGTCTGATGAGGGCAAATCCTAGACCTAACCCAAACCTAACATGCGTTATCATCTAAAATATTGATCGAAACCTGGTTTAATCGACTGTCTCATTGTGGTACCACATTACTATATGATCCCAACCAGAAAAAAACCAGGATCTGTCCAAGAAGTATGTGAAGAATGAAGAAGTATGAGACCGATGAGGACAAATCCCAGACCTAATCCAGACCTAACATGCGTCATCCTCTAAAATATTGATCGAGACCAGGTTTAGTCGACTGTTTCAGTGTGGTACCACATTACTACGTGATCCAAACCAGAAAAAGTCCAGAATCTGGCCATCAAGTATCAGAAATATGCGAAAGTATGACCCTGATGAGAGCAAATCCCAGACCTAACCTAGACCTAACATGCGTTATCCTCTAAAATATTGATCGTGACCAGGTTTAGTCGGCTGTTTCAGTGTGGTATCACATTACCATTAGATCCAAACCAGTAAAAGTCTACGATCTGGCCAACAAGTATGAGAAATATGCGAAAGTATGAGCCTCATGTGGGCAAATCGCAGACCTAACCTAGACCTAAAATGCATTATCCTTTGAAATGTTGACCCAGACTAGATTTAATTGACTGTTTCAGTGTGGTACTACATTACCACGTGATCCAAACCAGAATAAGACCTGTATCTGGTCAACGAGTATGCGAAAAATGCGAAAGTATGAGCCAGATGAGGGCAAATCCTAGGCCTAACCCAGACCTAACATGCGTTATCCTCTAAAATACCTATCGAGACCAGGTTGAATTGATTGTTTCAGTGTGGTACCACATTGCTACGTGATCCAAACCAGAAAAAGCCCAGAATCTGGGCATCAAGTATGAGAAATATGCGAGAGTATGAGCCTGATGAGTGCAAATCCCAGGCCTAACCTAGACCTAACATGTGTTATCCTCTAAAATATTGATCGAATCTAGGTTTGTTGGACCGTTCCAGTGTGGTACCACATTACTACGTGATCCAAACCAGAAAAAACCCAAAATCAGGCTAACAAGAACGAGAAATAAGCGAAAGTATGAGCCTGATGGGAGCATATCCCAGACCTAACCTAGGCCAAACATGCGTTTTCCTCTAAAATGTTGTTCGAAACTAGGTTTGATGGACTGTTTCAGTGTGATACCACATTACTACGTGATCCAAAGCAGAAAAAACCCGGGATCTGTTCAACAAGTATTCGAAGAATGCGAAAGTATGAGTCTGAAGAGGACAAATCCCTGACCTAACCCAGACCTAACATGCGTTATCCTCTAAAATATTGATCGTGACCAGGTTTAATGGACTGTTTCAGTGTGGTACCACATTACTACGTTAACAAAACCAAAAAAAGCCCAGAATCTGGCCATCAAGTATGAGAAATATGCGAAAGTATGAGCCTCATGAGAGAAAATCCCAGACCTAACATAGACCTAACATGCGTTATCCTCTAAAATATTGATCGTGACCAGGTTTAATGGACTGTTTCAGTGTGGTACCTCATTACTACGTTAACAAAACCAAAAAAAGCCCAGAATCTGGCCATCAAGTATGAGAAATATGCGAAAGTATGAGCCTGATGAGAGCAAATCCCAGACCTAACATAGACCTAACATGCATTATCATCTAAAATATTGATCGAAACCTGGTTTAATCGAATGTTTCAGTGTGATGCCACACAACTATGTGATCCAAACCAGAAAAAACCCAGGATCTCTTCAAGAAATATGTGAAGAATGAGGAAGTATGAGACTGATAAGGGCAAATCCCAGACCTAACCCTGACCTAACATGAGTTATCCTCTAAAATATTGATCGCGACCAGGTTTAAAGGACTGTTTCAGTGTGGTACCACATTACTACATGATCCAAACCAGAAGAAGCCCAGGATCTGCTCAACAAGTGTGTGAAGAATGCGAAAGTATGAGTCTGATGAGGGCAACTCCAAGGCCTAACCTAGACCTAACATGCGTTATCCTCTAAAATATTGATCGAAACCAGGTTTAATTGACTGTTTCAGTGTGGTACCACATTACTACGTGATCCAAACCAGAAAAATCCCAGGATCTGCTCAACAAGTATGAGAAATATGCGAATGTATGAGCCTGATGAGAGCAAATCCCAGACCTAACCCAGACCTAACATGCGTTATCCTCTAAAATATTTATCGAGACCAGGTTGAATTGACTGTTTCAGTGTGGTGCCACATTACTACGTTATCCAAACCAAAAAAAGCCCAGAATCTGGCCATCAAGTATGAGAAATATGCGAAAGTATGAGCCTGATGAGAGCAAATCCCTGCCCTAACATTGACCTAACATGCGTTATCCTCTAGAATATTGATCGAAACCAGGATTAATGGACTGTTTCAGTGTGGTACCACAATACTACGTGATCCAAACCAAAAAAAGCCCAGAATCTGGCCATCAAGTATGAGAAATATGCGAAAGTATGAGCCTGATGAGTGCAAATCCCAGACCAAACATAGACCTAACATGCGTTGTCCTCTAGAATATTGATCGAAACCAGAATTAATGGACTGTTTCAGTGTGGTGCCATATTACTACGTGATCCAATCCAAAGAAAGCACAGAATCTGGCCATCAAGTATGAGAAATATGCGAAAGTATGAGCCCGATGAGAGCAAATCCCAGACCTAACATAGACCTAACATGCATTATCATCTAAAATATTGATCGAAACCTGGTTTAATCGAATGTTTCAGTGTGGTACCACACAACTATGTGATCCAAACCAGAAAAAAACCAGGATCTCCTCAAGAAACATGTGAAGAATGAGGAAGTATGAGACTGATAAGGGCAAATCCCAGTTCTAACCCTGACCTAACATGAGTTATCCTCTAAAATATTGATCCAAACTGTTTAATCGACTGTTTCAGTGTGGTAACACACTACTATGTGATCCAAACCAGAAAAAACCCAGGATCTGTTCAAGAAGTTTGTGAAGAATGAGGTAGTACGAGACTGATGGGGGCAAATCCTAGACCTAATCCAGACCTAACATGCGATCTCCTCAAGAATATTGATCTTGACCTGGTTTAGTCGTGTGTTTCATTGTGGTACCACATTACCACGTGGTCCAAACCAGAAAAGCCAGGGATCTGTTCAACAAGTGTGTGAAGAATGCGAAAGTATGAGTCTGATGAGGGCAAATCCAAGGCCTAACCTAGACCTAACATGCGTTATCCTCTAAAATATTGATCGAAACCAGGTTTAATTGACTGTTTCAGTGTGGTACCACATTACTACGTGATCCAAACCAGAAAAATCCCAGGATCTGCTCAACAAGTATGGGAAATATGCGAATGTATGAGCCTGATGAGAGCAAATCCCAGACCTAACCCAGACCTCACATGCGTTATCCTCTAAAATATTTATCGAGACCAGGTTGAATTGACTGTTTCAGTGTGGTGCCACATTACTACGTGATCCAAACCAGAAAAAGCCCAGAACCTGGCCATCAAGTATATGAAATATGCGAAAGTATGAGCCTGATGGCAGCAAATCCCAGACCTGAGATAGACCTAGCATGCGTTATCCTCTAAAATATTTATCGAGACCAGGTTGAATTGACTGTTTCAGTGTGGTGCCACATTACTACGTTATCCAAACCAAAAAAAGCCCAGAATCTGGCCATCAAGTATGAGAAATATGCGAAAGTATGTGCCTGATGAGAGCAAATCCCTGCCCTAACATTGACCTAACATGCGTTATCCTCTAGAATATTGATCGAAACCAGGATTAATGGACTGTTTCAGTGTGGTACCACAATACTACGTGATCCAAACCAAAAAAAGCCCAGAATCTGGCCATCAAGTATGAGAAATATGCGAAAGTATGAGCCTGATGAGTGCAAATCCCAGACCAAACATAGACCTAACATGCGTTGTCCTCTAGAATATTGATCGAAACCAGGATCAATGGACTGTTTCAGTGTGGTGCCACATAACTACGTGATCCAATCCAAAGAAAGCTCAGAATCTGGCCATCAAGTATGAGAAATATGCGAAAGTATGAGCCTGATGGGAGCATATCCCAGACCTATCCTAGGCCAAACATGCGCTATCCTCGAAAATGTTCATCGAAACTAGGTTTAATGGACTGTTTCAGTGTGGTACCACATTACTACGTGATCGAAACCAGAAAAAACCCAGGATCTGCTCAACAAGTATGAGAAATATGCGAATGTATGAGCCTGATGAGTGCAAATCCCAGACCAAACATAGACCTAACATGCGTTATCCTCTAAAATATTGATCGAAACCAGGTTTAATTGACTGTTTCAGTGTGGCACCACATTACTACGTGATCCAAACCAGAAAAATCCCAGGATCTGCTCAACAAGTATGAGAAATATGCGAATGTATGAGCCTGATGAGAGCAAATCCCAGACCTAACCCAGACCTAACATGCGTTATCCTCTAAAATATTTATCGAGACCAGGTTGAATTGACTGTTCCAGTGTGGTACCATATTACTACGTTATCCAAACCAAAAAAAGCCCAGAATCTGGCCATCAAGTATGAGAAATATGCGAAAGTATGAGCCTGATGAGAGCAAATCCCTGCCCTAACATTGACCTAACATGCGTTATCCTCTAAAATATTGATCGAAACAAGGTTTAATGGACTGTTACAGTGTGGTGCCACATTACTACGTGATCCAAACCAGAAAAAAACCGGGATCTGTTCAACAAGTATGAGAAATATGCGAAAGTATGAGCCTGATGAGAGCAAATCTCAGACCTAACCTAGACCTAACATGCGTTATCCTGTAAAATATTGATTGAAACCAGGTTTAATGGACTGTTTCAGTGTGGTACCCCATTACTACGTTAACCAAACCAAAAAAAGCCCAGAATCTGGCCATCAAGTATGAGAAATATGAGAAAGTATGAGCCTGATGAGAGCAAATCCCAGACCTAACATAGACCTAACATGCATTATCATCTAAAATATTGATCGAAACCTGGTTTAATCGAATGTTTCAGTGTGGTACCACACAACTATGTGATCCAAACCAGAAAAAACCCAGGATCTCTTCAAGTAACATGTGAAGAATGAGGAAGTATGAGACTGATAAGGGCAAATCCCAGACCTAACCCTGACCTAACATGAGTTATCCTCTAAAATATTGATCGCGACCAGGTTTAAAGGACTGTTTCAGTGTGGTCCCACATTACTACGTGATCCAAACCAGAAGCAGCCCAGGATCTGCTCAACAAGTATGAGAAATATGCGAATGTATTAGCCTCATGGAGGCAAATCACAGACCTGACCCAGACCTAACATGTGTTATCCTCTAAAATATTGATCCAAACTGTTTAATCGACTGTTTCAGTGTGGTAACACACTACTATATGATCCAAACCAGAAAAAACCCAGGATCTGTTCAAGAGGTATGTGAAGAATGGGGAAGTACGAGACTGATGGGGGCAAATCCTAGACCTAATCCTGACCTAACATGCGATCTCATCAAAAATATTGATCTAGACCAGGTTTAATCGAGTGTTTCATTGTGGTACCACATTACCACGTGGTCCAAACCAGAAAAGCCAGGGATCTGTTCAACAAGTGTGTGAAGAATGCGAAAGTATGAGTCTGATGATGGCAAATCCAAGGCCTAACCTAGACCTAACATGCGTTATCCTCTAAAATATTGATCGAAACCAGGTTTAATTGACTGTTTCAGTGTGGTACCACATTACTACGTGATCCAAACCAGAAAAATCCCAGAATCTGGCCATCAAGTATGAGAAATATGCGAAAGTATGAGCCTGATGGCAGCAAATCCCAGACCTGAGATAGACCTAACATGCGTTATCCTCTAAAATATTGATCGAAACCAGGTTTAATGGACTGTTTCAGTGTGGTACCATATTACTACGTTATCCAAACCAAAAAAAGCCCAGAATCTGGCCATCAAGTATGAGAAATATGCGAAAGTATGAGCCTGATGAGAGCAAATCCCAGACCTAACCCAGACCTAACATGCGTTATCCTCTAAAATATTTATCGAGACCAGGTTGAATTGACTGTTCCAGTGTGGTACCATATTACTACGTTATCCAAACCAAAAAAAGCCCAGAATCTGGCCATCAAGTATGAGAAATATGCGAAAGTATGAGCCTGATGAGAGCAAATCCCTGCCCTAACATTGACCTAACATGCGTTATCCTCTAGAATATTGATCGAAACCAGGATTAATGGACTGCTTCAGTGTGGTACCACAATACTACGTGATCCAAACCAAAAAAAGCTCAGAATCTGGCCATCAAGTATGAGAAATATGCGAAAGTATGAGCCTGACGGGAGCATATCCCAGACCTATCCGAGGCCAAACATGCGCTATCCTCGAAAATGTTCATCGAAACTAGGTTTAATGGACTGTTTCAGTGTGGTACCACATTACTACGTGATCGAAACCAGAAAAAACCCGGGATCTGTTCTACAAGTATGTGAAGAATGCGAAAGTATGAGCCTGATGAGGACAAATCCCAAGCCTGGCCTAGACCTAACATGAGTTATCCTCTAAAATATTGATCGAAACAAGGTTTAATGGACTGTTACAGTGTGGTGCCACATTACTACGTGATCCAAACCAGAAAAAAACCGGGATCTCTTCAACAAGTATGAGAAATATGCGAAAGTATGAGCCTGATGAGAGCAAATCGCAGACCTAACCTAGACCTAACATGCGTTATCCTGTAAAATATTGATTGAAACCAGGTTTAATGGACTGTTTCAGTGTGGTACCCCGTTACTACGTTAACCAAACCAAAAAAAGCCCAGAATCTGGCCATCAAGTATGAGAAATATGAGAAAGTATGAGCCTGATGAGAGCAAATCCCAGACCTAACATAGACCTAACATGCATTATCATCTAAAATATTGATCGAAACCTAGTTTAATCGAATGTTTCAGTGTGGTACCACACAACTATGTGATCCAAACTAGAAAAAACCCAGGATCTCTTCAAGAAACATGTGAAGAATGAGGAAGTATGAGACTGATAAGGGCAAATCCCAGACCTAACCCTGACCTAACATGAGTTATCCTCTAAAATATTGATCCAAACTGTTTAATCGACTGTTTCAGTGTGGTCCCACATTACTACGTGATCCAAACCAGAAGAAGCCCAGGATCTGCTCAACAAGTATGAGAAATATGCGAATGTATTAGCCTCATGGAGGCAAATCACAGACCTGACCCAGACCTAACATGTGTTATCCTGTAAAATATTGATCCAAACTGTTTAATCGACTGTTTCAGTGTGGTAACACACTACTATGTGATCCAAACCAGAAAAAACCCAGGATCTGTTCAAGAAGTATGTGAAGAATGAGGAAGTACGAGACTGATGGGGGCAAATCCTAGACCTAATCCAGACCTAACATGCGATCTCCTCAAGAATATTGATCTTGACCAGGTTTAGTCGAGTGTTTCATTGTGGTACCACATTACCACGTGGTCCAAACCAGAAAAGCCGGGGATCTGTTCAACAAGTGTGTGAAGAATGCGAAAGTATGAGTCTGATGAGGGCAAATCCAAGGCCTAACCTAGACCTAACATGCGTTATCCTCTAAAATATTGATCGAAACCAGGTTTAATTGACTGTTTCAGTGTGGTACCACATTACTACGTGATCCAAACCAGAAAAATCCCAGGATCTGCTCAACAAGTATGAGAAATATGCGAATGTATGAGCCTGATGAGAGCAAATCCCAGTCCTAACCCAGACCTAACATGCGTTATCCTCTAAAATATTAATCGAAACCAGGTTTAATGGACTGTTTCAGTGTGGTACCACATTACTACGTGATCCAAACCAGAAAAAACCCGGGAATTGTTCAACAAGTATGTGAAGAATGCGAAAGTATGAGTCTGATGAGGGCATATCCCAGGCCTGGCCTAGACCTGACATGAGTTAACCTCTAAAATATTGATGGAAACCAGGTTTAATCGACTGTTTCTGTGTGGTACCACATTACTACGTGATCCAAAGCAGTGAAATCCCAGGATCTGGCCAAAAAGTATGAGAAATATGCGAAGGTATGACCCAGGTGAGGGCAAATCCTAGACCTGACCGAGACCATAACATGTGTTTTCCTCAAAGATATTGATCGGAACCAGATTTAATCGACTGTTTCAGTGTGCTACCACATTACTACGTGATCCAAAGCAGAAAAAACCCAGGATCTGTTCAACAAGTACTCGAAGAATGCGAAAGTATGAGTCTGATGAGGGCAAATCCTAGACCTAACCCAAACCTAACATGCGTTATCATCTAAAATATAGATCGAAACCTGGTTTAATCGACTGTCTCATTGTGGTACCACATTACTATATGATCCCAACCAGAAAAAAACCAGGATCTGTCCAAGAAGTATGTGAAGAATGAAGAAGTATGAGACCGATGAGGACAAATCCCAGACCTAATCCAGACCTAACATGCGTCATCCTCTAAAATATTGATCGAGACCAGGTTTAGTCGACTGTTTCAGTGTGGTACCACATTACTACGTGATCCAAACCAGAAAAAGTCCAGAATCTGGCCATCAAGTATCAGAAATATGCGAAAGTATGACCCTGATGAGAGCAAATCCCAGACCTAACCTAGACCTAACATGCGTTATCCTCTAAAATATTGATCGTGACCAGGTTTAGTCGGCTGTTTCAGTGTGGTATCACATTACCATTAGATCCAAACCAGTAAAAGTCTACGATCTGGCCAACAAGTATGAGAAATATGCGAAAGTATGAGCCTCATGTGGGCAAATCGCAGACCTAACCTAGACCTAAAATGCATTATCCTTTGAAATGTTGACCCAGACTAGGTTTAATTGACTGTTTCAGTGTGGTACTACATTACCACGTGATCCAAACCAGAATAAGACATGTATCTGATCAACGAGTATGCGAAAAATGCGAAAGTATGAGCCAGATGAGGGCAAATCCTAGGCCTAACCCAGACCTAACATGCGTTATCCTCTAAAATACCTATCGAGACCAGGTTGAATTGATTGTTTCAGTGTGGTACCACATTACTACGTGATCCAAACCAGAAAAAGCCCAGAATCTGGGCATCAAGTATGAGAAATATGCGAGAGTATGAGCCTGATGAGTGCAAATCCCAGGCCTAACCTAGACCTAACATGTGTTATCCTCTAAAATATTGATCGAATCTAGGTTTGTTGGACCGTTCCAGTGTGGTACCACATTACTACGTGATCCAAACCAGAAAAAACCCAAAATCAGGCTAACAAGAACGAGAAATAAGCGAAAGTATGAGCCTGATGGGAGCATATCCCAGACCTAACCTAGGCCAAACTTGCGTTTTCCTCTAAAATGTTGTTCGAAACTACGTTTGATGGACTGTTTCAGTGTGATACCACATTACTACGTGATCCAAAGCAGAAAAAACCCGGGATCTGTTCAACAAGTATTCGAAGAATGCGAAAGTATGAGTCTGAAGAGGACAAATCCCTGACCTAACCCAGACCTAACATGCGTTATCCTCTAAAATATTGATCGTGACCAGGTTTAATGGACTGTTTCAGTGTGGTACCTCATTACTACGTTAACAAAACCAAAAAAAGCCCAGAATCTGGCCATCAAGTATGAGAAATATGCGAAAGTATGAGCCTGATGAGAGCAAATCCCAGACCTAACATAGACCTAACATGCATTATCATCTAAAATATTGATCGAAACCTGGTTTAATCGAATGTTTCAGTGTGGTGCCACACAACTATGTGATCCAAACCAGAAAAAACCCAGAATCTCTTCAAGAAATATGTGAAGAATGAGGAAGTATGAGACTGATAAGGGCAAATCCCAGACCTAACCCTGACCTAACATGAGTTATCCTCTAAAATATTGATCGCGACCAGGTTTAAAGGACTGTTTCAGTGTGTACCCACATTACTACATGATCCAAACCAGAAGAAGCCCACGATCTGCTCAACAAGTGTGTGAAGAATGCGAAAGTATGAGTCTGATGAGGGCAACTCCAAGGCCTAACCTAGACCTAACATGCGTTATCCTCTAAAATATTGATCGAAACCAGGTTTAATTGACTGTTTCAGTGTGGTACCACATTACTACGTGATCCAAACCAGAAAAATCCCAGGATCTGCTCAACAAGTATGAGAAATATGCGAATGTATGAGCCTGATGAGAGCAAATCCCAGACCTAACCCAGACCTAACATGCGTTATCCTCTAAAATATTTATCGAGACCAGGTTGAATTGACTGTTTCAGTGTGGTGCCACATTACTACGTTATCCAAACCAAAAAAAGCCCAGAATCTGGCCATCAAGTATGAGAAATATGCGAAAGTATGAGCCTGATGAGAGCAAATCCCTGCCCTAACATTGACCTAACATGCGTTATCCTCTAGAATATTGATCGAAACCAGGATTAATGGACTGTTTCAGTGTGGTACCACAATACTACGTGATCCAAACCAAAAAAAGCCCAGAATCTGGCCATCAAGTATGAGAAATATGCGAAAGTATGAGCCTGATGAGTGCAAATCCCAGACCAAACATAGACCTAACATGCGTTGTCCTCTAGAATATTGATCGAAACCAGAATTAATGGACTGTTTCAGTGTGGTGCCATATTACTACGTGATCCAATCCAAAGAAAGCACAGAATCTGGCCATCAAGTATGAGAAATATGCGAAAGTATGAGCCCGATGAGAGCAAATCCCAGACCTAACATAGACCTAACATGCATTATCATCTAAAATATTGATCGAAACCTGGTTTAATCGAATGTTTCAGTGTGGTACCACACAACTATGTGATCCAAACCAGAAAAAAACCAGGATCTCCGCAAGAAACATGTGAAGAATGAGGAAGTATGAGACTGATAAGGGCAAATCCCAGTTCTAACCCTGACCTAACATGAGTTATCCTCTAAAATATTGATCCAAACTGTTTAATCGACTGTTTCAGTGTGATAACACACTACTATGTGATCCAAACCAGAAAAAACCCAGGATCTGTTCAAGAAGTATGTGAAGAATGAGGTAGTACGAGACTGATGGGGGCAAATCCTAGACCTAATCCAGACCTAACATGCGATCTCCTCAAGAATATTGATCTTGACCTGGTTTAGTCGAGTGTTTCATTGTGGTACCACATTACCACGTGGTCCAAACCAGAAAAGCCAGGGATCTGTTCAACAAGTGTGTGAAGAATGCGAAAGTATGAGTCTGATGAGGGCAAATCCAAGGCCTAACCTAGACCTAACACGCGTTATCCTCTAAAATATTGATCGAAACCAGGTTTAATTGACTGTTTCAGTGTGGTACCACATTACTACGTGATGCAAACCAGAAAAATCCCAGGATCTGCTCAACAAGTATGGGAAATATGCGAATGTATGAGCCTGATGAGAGCAAATTCCAGACCTAACCCAGACCTCACATGCGTTATCCTCTAAAATATTTATCGAGACCAGGTTGAATTGACTGTTTCAGTGTGGTGCCACATTACTACGTGATCCAAACCAGAAAAAGCCCAGCACCTGGCCATCAAGTATATGAAATATGCGAAAGTATGAGCCTGATGGCAGCAAATCCCAGACCTGAGATAGACCTAGCATGCGTTATCCTCTAAAATATTTATCGAGACCAGGTTGAATTGACTGTTTCAGTGTGGTGCCACATTACTACGTTATCCAAACCAAAAAAAGCCCAGAATCTGGCCATCAAGTATGAGAAATATGCGAAAGTATGAGCCTGATGAGAGCAAATCCCTGCCCTAACATTGACCTAACATGCGTTATCCTCTAGAATATTGATCGAAACCAGGATTAATGGACTGTTTCAGTGTGGTACCACAATACTACGTGATCCAAACCAAAAAAAGCCCAGAATCTGGCCATCAAGTATGAGAAATATGCGAAAGTATGAGCCTGATGAGTGCAAATCCCAGACCAAACATAGACCTAACATGCGTTGTCCTCTAGAATATTGATCGAAACCAGAATTAATGGACTGTTTCAGTGTGGTGCCATATTACTACGTGATCCAATCCAAAGAAAGCACAGAATCTGGCCATCAAGTATGAGAAATATGCGAAAGTATGAGCCCGATGAGAGCAAATCCCAGACCTAACATAGACCTAACATGCATTATCATCTAAAATATTGATCGAAACCTGGTTTAATCGAATGTTTCAGTGTGGTACCACACAACTATGTGATCCAAACCAGAAAAAAACCAGGATCTCCGCAAGAAACATGTGAAGAATGAGGAAGTATGAGACTGATAAGGGCAAATCCCAGTTCTAACCCTGACCTAACATGAGTTATCCTCTAAAATATTGATCCAAACTGTTTAATCGACTGTTTCAGTGTGATAACACACTACTATGTGATCCAAACCAGAAAAAACCCAGGATCTGTTCAAGAAGTATGTGAAGAATGAGGTAGTACGAGACTGATGGGGGCAAATCCTAGACCTAATCCAGACCTAACATGCGATCTCCTCAAGAATATTGATCTTGACCTGGTTTAATTGACTGTTTCAGTGTGGTACCACATTACTACGTGATCCAAACCAGAAAAATCCCAGAATCTGGCCATCAAGTATGAGAAATATGCGAAAGTATGAGCCTGATGGCAGCAAATCCCAGACCTGAGATAGACCTAACATGCGTTATCCTCTAAAATATTGATCGAAACCAGGTTTAATGGACTGTTTCAGTGTGGTACCATATTACTACGTTATCCAAACCAAAAAAAGCCCAGAATCTGCTCAACAAGTATGGGAAATATGCGAATGTATGAGCCTGATGAGAGCAAATTCCAGACCTAACCCAGACCTCACATGCGTTATCCTCTAAAATATTTATCGAGACCAGGTTGAATTGACTGTTTCAGTGTGGTGCCACATTACTACGTGATCCAAACCAGAAAAAGCCCAGCACCTGGCCATCAAGTATATGAAATATGCGAAAGTATGAGCCTGATGGCAGCAAATCCCAGACCTGAGATAGACCTAGCATGCGTTATCCTCTAAAATATTTATCGAGACCAGGTTGAATTGACTGTTTCAGTGTGGTGCCACATTACTACGTTATCCAAACCAAAAAAAGCCCAGAATCTGGCCATCAAGTATGAGAAATATGCGAAAGTATGTGCCTGATGAGAGCAAATCCCTGCCCTAACATTGACCTAACATGCGTTATCCTCTAGAATATTGATCGAAACCAGGATTAATGGACTGTTTCAGTGTGGTACCACAATACTACGTGATCCAAACCAAAAAAAGCCCAGAATCTGGCCATCAAGTATGAGAAATATGCGAAAGTATGAGCCTGATGAGTGCAAATCCCAGACCAAACATAGACCTAACATGCGTTGTCCTCTAGAATATTGATCGAAACCAGGATCAATGGACTGTTTCAGTGTGGTGCCACATTACTACGTGATCCAATCCAAAGAAAGCTCAGAATCTGGCCATCAAGTATGAGAAATATGCGAAAGTATGAGCCTGATGGGAGCATATCCCAGACCTATCCTAGGCCAAACATGCGCTATCCTCGAAAATGTTCATCGAAACTAGGTTTAATGGACTGTTTCAGTGTGGTACCACATTACTACGTGATCGAAACCAGAAAAAACCCAGGATCTGCTCAACAAGTATGAGAAATATGCGAATGTATGAGCCTGATGAGTGCAAATCCCAGACCAAACATAGACCTAACATGCGTTATCCTCTAAAATATTGATCGAAACCAGGTTTAATTGACTGTTTCAGTGTGGCACCACATTACTACGTGATCCAAACCAGAAAAATCCCAGGATCTGCTCAACAAGTATGAGAAATATGCGAATGTATGAGCCTGATGAGAGCAAATCCCAGACCTAACCCAGACCTAACATGCGTTATCCTCTAAAATATTTATCGAGACCAGGTTGAATTGACAGTTCCAGTGTGGTACCATATTACTACGTTATCCAAACCAAAAAAAGCCCAGAATCTGGCCATCAAGTATGAGAAATTTGCGAAAGTATGAGCCTGATGAGAGCAAATGTCTGCCCTAACATTGACCTAACATGCGTTATCCTCTAAAATATTGATCGAAACAAGGTTTAATGGACTGTTACAGTGTGGTGCCACATTACTACGTGATCCAAACCAGAAAAAAACCGGGATCTGTTCAACAAGTATGAGAAATATACGAAAGTATGAGCCTGATGAGAGCAAATCTCAGACCTAACCTAGACCTAACATGCGTTATCCTGTAAAATATTGATTGAAACCAGGTTTAATGGACTGTTTCAGTGTGGTACCCCATTACTACGTTAACCAAACCAAAAAAAGCCCAGAATCTGGCCATCAAGTATGAGAAATATGAGAAAGTATGAGCCTGATGAGAGCAAATCCCAGACCTAACATAGACCTAACATGCATTATCATCTAAAATATTGATCGAAACCTGGTTTAATCGAATGTTTCAGTGTGGTACCACACAACTATGTGATCCAAACCAGAAAAAACCCAGGATCTCTTCAAGTAACATGTGAAGAATGAGGAAGTATGAGACTGATAAGGGCAAATCCCAGACCTAACCCTGACCTAACATGAGTTATCCTCTAAAATATTGATCGCGACCAGGTTTAAAGGACTGTTTCAGTGTGGTCCCACATTACTACGTGATCCAAACCAGAAGAAGCCCAGGATCTGCTCAACAAGTATGAGAAATATGCGAATGTATTAGCCTCATGGAGGCAAATCACAGACCTGACCCAGACCTAACATGTGTTATCCTCTAAAATATTGATCCAAACTGTTTAATCGACTGTTTCAGTGTGGTAACACACTACTATGTGATCCAAACCAGAAAAAACCCAGGACCTGTTCAAGAGGTATGTGAAGAATGGGGAAGTACGAGACTGATGGGGGCAAATCCTAGACCTAATCCTGACCTAACATGCGATCTCATCAAAAATATTGATCTAGACCAGGTTTAATCGAGTGTTTCATTGTGGTACCACATTACCACGTGGTCCAAACCAGAAAAGCCAGGGATCTGTTCAACAAGTGTGTGAAGAATGCGAAAGTATGAGTCTGATGATGGCAAATCCAAGGCCTAACCTAGACCTAACATGCGTTATCCTCTAAAATATTGATCGAAACCAGGTTTAATTGACTGTTTCAGTGTGGTACCACATTACTACGTGATCCAAACCAGAAAAATCCCAGAATCTGGCCATCAAGTATGAGAAATATGCGAAAGTATGAGCCTGATGGCAGCAAATCCCAGACCTGAGATAGACCTAACATGCGTTATCCTCTAAAATATTGATCGAAACCAGGTTTAATGGACTGTTTCAGTGTGGTACCATATTACTACGTTATCCAAACCAAAAAAAGCCCAGAATCTGGCCATCAAGTATGAGAAATATGCGAAAGTATGAGCCTGAGGAGAGCAAATCCCTGCCCTAACATTGACCTAACATGCGTTATCCTCTAGAATATTGATCGAAACCAGGATTAATGGACTGTTTCAGTGTGGTACCACAATACTACGTGATCCAAACCAAAAAAAGCCCAGAATCTGGCCATCAAGTATGAGAAATATGCGAAAGTATGAGCTTGATGGGTGCAAATCCCAGACCAAACATAGACCTAACATGCGTTGTCCTCTAGAATATTGATCGAAACCAGGATTAATGGACTGTTTCAGTGTGGTGCCACATTACTACGTAACCCAACCCAAAGAAAGCTCATAATCTGGCCATCAAGTATGAGAAATATGCGAAAGTATGAGCCTGACGGGAGCATATCCCAGACCTATCCTAGGCCAAACATGCGCTATCCTCGAAAATGTTCATCGAAACTAGGTTTAATGGACTGTTTCAGTGTGGTACCACATTACTACGTGATCGAATCCAGAAAAAACCCGGGATCTGTTCTACAAGTATGTGAAGAATGCGAAAGTATGAGCCTGATGAGGACAAATCCCAAGCCTGGCCTAGACCTAACATGAGTTATCCTCTAAATTATTGATCGAAACAAGGTTTAATGGACTGTTACAGTGTGGTGCCACATTACTACGTGATCCAAACCAGAAAAAAACCGGGATCTCTTCAACAAGTATGAGAAATATGCGAAAGTATGAGCCTGATGAGAGCAAATCGCAGACCTAACCTAGACCTAACATGCGTTATCCTGTAAAATATTGATTGAAACCAGGTTTAATGGACTGTTTCAGTGTGGTACCCCATTACTACGTTAACCAAACCAAAAAAAGCCCAGAATCTGGCCATCAAGTATGAGAAATATGAGAAAGTATGAGCCTGATGAGAGCAAATCCCAGACCTAACATAGACCTAACATGCATTATCATCTAAAATATTGAACGAGACCTAGTTTAATCGAATGTTTCAGTGTGGTACCACACAACTATGTGATCCAAACTAGAAAAAACCCAGGATCTCTTCAAGAAACATGTGAAGAATGAGGAAGTATGAGACTGATAAGGGCAAATCCCAGACCTAACCCTGACCTAACATGAGTTATCCTCTAAAATATTGATCCAAACTGTTTAATCGACTGTTTCAGTGTGGTCCCACATAACTACGTGATCCAAACCAGAAGAAGCCCAGGATCTGCTCAACAAGTATGAGAAATATGCGAATGTATTAGCCTCATGGAGGCAAATCACAGACCTAACATGTGTTATCCTCTAAAATATTGATCCAAACTGTTTAATCGACTGTCTCAGTGTGGTAACACACTACTATGTGATCCAAACCAGAAAAAACCCAGGATCTGTTCAAGAAGTATGTGAAGAATGAGGAAGTACGAGACTGATGGGGGCAAATCCTAGACCTAATCCAGACCTAACATGCGATCTCCTCAAGAATATTGATCTTGACCAGGTTTAGTCGAGTGTTTCATTGTGGTACCACATTACCACGTGGTCCAAACCAGAAAAGCCGGGGATCTGTTCAACAAGTGTGTGAAGAATGCGAAAGTATGAGTCTGATGAGGGCAAATCCAAGGCCTAACCTAGACCTAACATGCGTTATCCTCTAAAATATTGAGCGAAACCAGGTTTAATTGACTGTTTCAGTGTGGTACCACATTACTACGTGATCCAAACCAGAAAAATCCCAGGATCTGCTCAACAAGTATGAGAAATATGCGAATGTATGAGCCTGATGAGAGCAAATCCCAGACCTAACCCAGACCTAACATGCGTTATCCTCTCAAATATTTATCGAGACCAGGTTGAATTGACTGTTTCAGTGTGGTGCCACATTACTACGTGATCCAAACCAGAAAAAGCCCAGAATCTGGCCATCAAGTATGAGAAAGTATGAGGCTGATGGGAGCAAATCCCAGACCTAACCCAGACCTAACATGCGTTGTCCTCTAGAATATTGATCGAAACCAGGATTAATGGACTGTTTCAGTGTGGTACCACAATACTACGTGATCCAAACCAAAAAAAGCCCAGAGTCTGGCCATCAAGTATGAGAAATATGCGAAAGTATGAGCCTGATGAGAGCAAATCCCAGACCTAACCCAGACCTAACATGCGTTATCCTCTAAAATATTTATCGAGACCAGGTTGAATTGACTGTTCCAGTGTGGTACCATATTACTACGTTATCCAAACCAAAAAAAGCCCAGAATCTGGCCATCAAGTATGAGAAATATGCGAAAGTATGAGCCTGATGAGAGCAAATCCCTGCCCTAACATTGACCTAACATGCGTTATCCTCTAGAATATTGATCGAAACCAGGATTAATGGACTGTTTCAGTGTGGTACCACAATACTACGTGATCCAAACCAAAAAAAGCTCAGAATCTGGCCATCAAGTATGAGAAATATGCGAAAGTATGAGCCTGACGGGAGCATATCCCAGACCTATCCGAGGCCAAACATGCGCTATCCTCGAAAATGTTCATCGAAACTAGGTTTAATGGACTGTTTCAGTGTGGTACCACATTACTACGTGATCGAAACCAGAAAAAACCCGGGATCTGTTCTACAAGTATGTGAAGAATGCGAAAGTATGAGCCTGATGAGGACAAATCCCAAGCCTGGCCTAGACCTAACATGAGTTATCCTCTAAAATATTGATCGAAACAAGGTTTAATGGACTGTTACAGTGTGGTGCCACATTACTACGTGATCCAAACCAGAAAAAAACCGGGATCTCTTCAACAAGTATGAGAAATATGCGAAAGTATGAGCCTGATGAGAGCAAATCGCAGACCTAACCTAGACCTAACATGCGTTATCCTGTAAAATATTGATTGAAACCAGGTTTTATGGACTGTTTCAGTGTGGTACCCCATTACTACGTTAACCAAACCAAAAAAAGCCCAGAATCTGGCCATCAAGTATGAGAAATATGAGAAAGTATGAGCCTGATGAGAGCAAATCCAAGGCCTAACCTAGACCTAACATGCGTTATCCTCTAAAATATTGATCGAAACCAGGTTTAATTGACTGTTTCAGTGTGGTACCACATTACTACGTGATCCAAACCAGAAAAATCCCAGGATCTGCTCAACAAGTATGAGAAATATGCGAATGTATGAGCCTGATGAGAGCAAATCCCAGACCTAACCCAGACCTAACATGCGTTATCCTCTAAAATATTTTTCGAGACCAGGTTGAATTGACTGTTTCAGTGTGGTGCCACATTACTACGTGATCCAAACCAGAAAAAGCCCAGAATCTGGCCATCAAGTATGAGAAATATGCGAAAGTATGAGGCTGATGGGAGCAAATCCCAGACCTACCCCAGACCTAACATGCGTTATCCTCTAAAATATTTATCGTGACCAGGTTGAATTGACTGTTTCAGTGTGGTGCCACATTACTACGTGATCCAAACCAGAAAAATCCCAGGATCTGCTCAACAAGTATGAGAAATATGCGAATGTATGAGCCTGATGAGAGCAAATCCCAGACCTAACCCAGACCTAACATGCGTTATCCTCTAAAATATTTATCGAGACCAGGTTGAATTGACTGTTTCAGTGTTGTGCCACATTACTACGTGATCCAAACCAGAAAAAGCCCAGAACCTGGCCATCAAGTATGAGAAATATGCGAAAGTATGAGCCTGATGGTAGCAAATCCCAGACCTGAGATAGACCTAGCATGCGTTATCCTCTAAAATATTGATCGAAACCAGGTTTAATGGACTGTTTCAGTGTGGTACCATATTACTACGTTATCCAAACCAAAATAAGCCCAGAATCTGGCAATCAAGTATGAGAAATATGCGAAAGTATGAGCCTGATGAGTGCAAATCCCAGACCAAACATAGACCTAACATGCGTTGTCCTCTAGAATATTGATCGAAACCAGGATCAATGGACTGTTTCAGTGTGGTGCCACATTACTACGTGATCCAATCCAAAGAAAGCTCAGAATCTGGCCATCAAGTATGAGAAATATGCGAAAGTATGAGCCTGATGGGAGCATATCCCAGACCTATCCTAGGCCAAACATGCGCTATCCTCGAAAATGTTCATCGAAACTAGGTTTAATGGACTGTTTCAGTGTGGTACCACATTACTACGTGATCGAAACCAGAAAAAACCCAGGATCTGCTCAACAAGTATGAGAAATATGCGAATGTATGAGCCTGATGAGTGCAAATCCCAGACCAAACATAGACCTAACATGCGTTATCCTCTAAAATATTGATCGAAACCAGGTTTAATTGACTGTTTCAGTGTGGTACCACATTACTACGTGATCCAAACCAGAAAAATCCCAGGATCTGCTCAACAAGTATGAGAAATATGCGAATGTATGAGCCTGATGAGAGCAAATCCCAGACCTAACCCAGACCTAACTTGCGTTATCCTCTAAAATATTTATCGAGACCAGGTTGAATTGACTGTTTCAGTGTGGTGCCACATTACTACGTGATCCAAACCAGAAAAAGCCCAGAATCTGGCCATCAAGTATGAGAAATATGCGAAAGTATGAGGCTGATGGGAGCAAATCCCAGACCTATCCTAGGCCAAACATGCGCTATCCTCGAAAATGTTCAACGAAACTACGTTTGATGGACTGTTTCAGTGTGATACCACATTACTACGTGATCCAAAGCAGAAAAAACCCGGGATCTGTTCAACAAGTATTCGAAGAATGCGAAAGTATGAGTCTGAAGAGGACAAATCCCTGACCTAACCCAGACCTAACATGCGTTATCCTCTAAAATATTGATCGTGACCAGGTTTAATGGACTGTTTCAGTGTGGTACCACATTACTACGTTAACAAAACCAAAAAAAGCCCAGAATCTGGCCATCAAGTATGAGAAATATGCGAAAGTATGAGCCTCATGAGAGAAAATCCCAGACCTAACATAGACCTAACATGCGTTATCCTCTAAAATATTGATCGTGACCAGGTTTAATGGACTGTTTCAGTGTGGTACCTCATTACTACGTTAACAAAACCAAAAAAAGCCCAGAATCTGGCCATCAAGTATGAGAAATATGCGAAAGTATGAGCCTGATGAGAGCAAATCCCAGACCTAACATAGACCTAACATGCATTATCATCTAAAATATTGATCGAAACCTGGTTTAATCGAATGTTTCAGTGTGGTGCCACACAACTATGTGATCCAAACCAGAAAAAACCCAGGATCTCTTCAAGAAATATGTGAAGAATGAGGAAGTATGAGACTGATAAGGGCAAATCCCAGACCTAACCCTGACCTAACATGAGTTATCCTCTAAAATATTGATCGCGACCAGGTTTAAAGGACTGTTTCAGTGTGTACCCACATTACTACATGATCCAAACCAGAAGAAGCCCAGGATCTGCTCAACAAGTGTGTGAAGAATGCGAAAGTATGAGTCTGATGAGGGCAACTCCAAGGCCTAACCTAGACCTAACATGCGTTATCCTCTAAAATATTGATCGAAACCAGGTTTAATTGACTGTTTCAGTGTGGTACCACATTACTACGTGATCCAAACCAGAAAAATCCCAGGATCTGCTCAACAAGTATGAGAAATATGCGAATGTATGAGCCTGATGAGAGCAAATCCCAGACCTAACCCAGACCTAACATGCGTTATCCTCTAAAATATTTATCGAGACCAGGTTGAATTGACTGTTTCAGTGTGGTGCCACATTACTACGTTATCCAAACCAAAAAAAGCCCAGAATCTGGCCATCAAGTATGAGAAATATGCGAAAGTATGAGCCTGATGAGAGCAAATCCCTGCCCTAACATTGACCTAACATGCGTTATCCTCTAGAATATTGATCGAAACCAGGATTAATGGACTGTTTCAGTGTGGTACCACAATACTACGTGATCCAAACCAAAAAAAGCCCAGAATCTGGCCATCAAGTATGAGAAATATGCGAAAGTATGAGCCTGAGGAGTGCAAATCCCAGACCAAACATAGACCTAACATGCGTTGTCCTCTAGAATATTGATCGAAACCAGAATTAATGGACTGTTTCAGTGTGGTGCCATATTACTACGTGATCCAATCCAAAGAAAGCACAGAATCTGGCCATCAAGTATGAGAAATATGCGAAAGTATGAGCCCGATGAGAGCAAATCCCAGACCTAACATAGACCTAACATGCATTATCATCTAAAATATTGATCGAAACCTGGTTTAATCGAATGTTTCAGTGTGGTACCACACAACTATGTGATCCAAACCAGAAAAAAACCAGGATCTCCGCAAGAAACATGTGAAGAATGAGGAAGTATGAGACTGATAAGGGCAAATCCCAGTTCTAACCCTGACCTAACATGAGTTATCCTCTAAAATATTGATCCAAACTGTTTAATCGACTGTTTCAGTGTGGTAACACACTACTATGTGATCCAAACCAGAAAAAACCCAGGATCTGTTCAAGAAGTATGTGAAGAATGAGGTAGTACGAGACTGATGGGGGCAAATCCTAGACCTAATCCAGACCTAACATGCGATCTCCTCAAGAATATTGATCTTGACCTGGTTTAGTCGAGTGTTTCATTGTGGTACCACATTACCACGTGGTCCAAACCAGAAAAGCCAGGGATCTGTTCAACAAGTGTGTGAAGAATGCGAAAGTATGAGTCTGATGAGGGCAAATCCAAGGCCTAACCTAGACCTAACATGCGTTATCCTCTAAAATATTGATCGAAACCAGGTTTAATTGACTGTTTCAGTGTGGTACCACATTACTACGTGATCCAAACCAGAAAAATCCCAGGATCTGCTCAACAAGTATGGGAAATATGCGAATGTATGAGCCTGATGAGAGCAAATTCCAGACCTAACCCAGACCTCACATGCGTTATCCTCTAAAATATTTATCGAGACCAGGTTGAATTGACTGTTTCAGTGTGGTGCCACATTACTACGTGATCCAAACCAGAAAAAGCCCAGAACCTGGCCATCAAGTATATGAAATATGCGAAAGTATGAGCCTGATGGCAGCAAATCCCAGACCTGAGATAGACCTAGCATGCGTTATCCTCTAAAATATTTATCGAGACCAGGTTGAATTGACTGTTTCAGTGTGGTGCCACATTACTACGTTATCCAAACCAAAAAAAGCCCAGAATCTGGCCATCAAGTATGAGAAATATGCGAAAGTATGTGCCTGATGAGAGCAAATCCCTGCCCTAACATTGACCTAACATGCGTTATCCTCTAGAATATTGATCGAAACCAGGATTAATGGACTGTTTCAGTGTGGTACCACAATACTACGTGATCCAAACCAAAAAAAGCCCAGAATCTGGCCATCAAGTATGAGAAATATGCGAAAGTATGAGCCTGATGAGTGCAAATCCCAGACCAAACATAGACCTAACATGCGTTGTCCTCTAGAATATTGATCGAAACCAGGATCAATGGACTGTTTCAGTGTGGTGCCACATTACTACGTGATCCAATCCAAAGAAAGCTCAGAATCTGGCCATCAAGTATGAGAAATATGCGAAAGTATGAGTCTGATGGGAGCATATCCCAGACCTATCCTAGGCCAAACATGCGCTATCCTCGAAAATGTTCATCGAAACTAGGTTTAATGGACTGTTTCAGTGTGGTACCACATTACTACGTGATCGAAACCAGAAAAAACCCAGGATCTGCTCAACAAGTATGAGAAATATGCGAATGTATGAGCCTGATGAGTGCAAATCCCAGACCAAACATAGACCTAACATGCGTTATCCTCTAAAATATTGATCGAAACCAGGTTTAATTGACTGTTTCAGTGTGGCACCACATTACTACGTGATCCAAACCAGAAAAATCCCAGGATCTGCTCAACAAGTATGAGAAATATGCGAATGAATGAGCCTGATGAGAGCAAATCCCAGACCTAACCCAGACCTAACATGCGTTATCCTCTAAAATATTTATCGAGACCAGGTTGAATTGACTGTTCCAGTGTGGTACCATATTACTACGTTATCCAAACCAAAAAAAGCCCAGAATCTGGCCATCAAGTATGAGAAATTTGCGAAAGTATGAGCCTGATGAGAGCAAATCCCTGCCCTAACATTGACCTAACATGCGTTATCCTCTAAAATATTGATCGAAACAAGGTTTAATGGACTGTTACAGTGTGGTGCCACATTACTACGTGATCCAAACCAGAAAAAAACCGGGATCTGTTCAACAAGTATGAGAAATATGCGAAAGTATGAGCCTGATGAGAGCAAATCTCAGACCTAACCTAGACCTAACATGCGTTATCCTGTAAAATATTGATTGAAACCAGGTTTAATGGACTGTTTCAGTGTGGTACCCCATTACTACGTTAACCAAACCAAAAAAAGCCCAGAATCTGGCCATCAAGTATGAGAAATATGAGAAAGTATGAGCCTTATGAGAGCAAATCCCAGACCTAACATAGACCTAACATGCATTATCATCTAAAATATTGATCGAAACCTGGTTTAATCGAATGTTTCAGTGTGGTACCACACAACTATGTGATCCAAACCAGAAAAAACCCAGGATCTCTTCAAGTAACATGTGAAGAATGAGGAAGTATGAGACTGATAAGGGCAAATCCCAGACCTAACCCTGACCTAACATGAGTTATCCTCTAAAATATTGATCGCGACCAGGTTTAAAGGACTGTTTCAGTGTGGTCCCACATTACTACGTGATCCAAACCAGAAGAAGCCCAGGATCTGCTCAACAAGTATGAGAAATATGCGAATGTATTAGCCTCATGGAGGCAAATCACAGACCTGACCCAGACCTAACATGTGTTATCCTCTAAAATATTGATCCAAACTGTTTAATCGACTGTTTCAGTTTGGTAACACACTACTATGTGATCCAAACCAGAAAAAACCCAGGATCTGTTCAAGAGGTATGTGAAGAATGGGGAAGTACGAGACTGATGGGGGCAAATCCTAGACCTAATCCTGACCTAACATGCGATCTCATCAAAAATATTGATCTAGACCAGGTTTAATCGAGTGTTTCATTGTGGTACCACATTACCACGCGGTCCAAACCAGAAAAGCCAGGGATCTGTTCAACAAGTGTGTGAAGAATGCGAAAGTATGAGTCTGATGATGGCAAATCCAAGGCCTAACCTAGACCTAACATGCGTTATCCTCTAAAATATTGATCGAAACCAGGTTTAATTGACTGTTTCAGTGTGGTACCACATTACTACGTGATCCAAACCAGAAAAATCCCAGAATCTGGCCATCAAGTATGAGAAATATGCGAAAGTATGAGCCTGATGGCAGCAAATCCCAGACCTGAGATAGACCTAACATGCGTTATCCTCTAAAATATTGATCGAAACCAGGTTTAATGGACTGTTTCAGTGTGGTACCATATTACTACGTTATCCAAACCAAAAAAAGCCCGGAATCTGGCCATCAAGTATGAGAAATATGCGAAAGTATGAGCCTGATGAGAGCAAATCCCTGCCCTAACATTGACCTAACATGCGTTATCCTCTAGAATATTGATCGAAACCAGGATTAATGGACTGTTTCAGTGTGGTACCACAATACTACGTGATCCAAACCAAAAAAAGCCCAGAATCTGGCCATCAAGTATGAGAAATATGCGAAAGTATGAGCTTGATGAGTGCAAATCCCAGACCAAACATAGACCTAACATGCGTTGTCCTCTAGAATATTGATCGAAACCAGGATTAATGGACTGTTTCAGTGTGGTGCCACATTACTACGTAACCCAACCCAAAGAAAGCTCATAATCTGGCCATCAAGTATGAGAAATATGCGAAAGTATGAGCCTGACGGGAGCATATCCCAGACCTATCCTAGGCCAAACATGCGCTATCCTCGAAAATGTTCATCGAAACTAGGTTTAATGGACTGTTTCAGTGTGGTACCACATTACTACGTGATCGAAACCAGAAAAAACCCGGGATCTGTTCTACAAGTATGTGAAGAATGCGAAAGTATGAGCCTGATGAGGACAAATCCCAAGCCTGGCCTAGACCTAACATGAGTTATCCTCTAAAATATTGATCGAAACAAGGTTTAATGGACTGTTACAGTGTGGTGCCACATTACTACGTGATCCAAACCAGAAAAAAACCGGGATCTCTTCAACAAGTATGAGAAATATGCGAAAGTATGAGCCTGATGAGAGCAAATCGCAGACCTAACCTAGACCTAACATGCGTTATCCTGTAAAATATTGATTGAAACCAGGTTTAATGGACTGTTTCAGTGTGGTACCCCATTACTACGTTAACCAAACCAAAAAAAGCCCAGAATCTGGCCATCAAGTATGAGAAATATGAGAAAGTATGAGCCTGATGAGAGCAAATCCCAGACCTAACATAGACCTAACATGCATTATCATCTAAAATATTGAACGAGACCTAGTTTAATCGAATGTTTCAGTGTGGTACCACACAACTATGTGATCCAAACTAGAAAAAACCCAGGATCTCTTCAAGAAACATGTGAAGAATGAGGAAGTATGAGACTGATAAGGGCAAATCCCAGACCTAACCCTGACCTAACATGAGTTATCCTCTAAAATATTGATCCAAACTGTTTAATCGACTGTTTCAGTGTGGTCCCACATAACTACGTGATCCAAACCAGAAGAAGCCCAGGATCTGCTCAACAAGTATGAGAAATATGCGAATGTATTAGCCTCATGGAGGCAAATCACAGACCTAACATGTGTTATCCTCTAAAATATTGATCCAAACTGTTTAATCGACTGTCTCAGTGTGGTAACACACTACTATGTGATCCAAACCAGAAAAAACCCAGGATCTGTTCAAGAAGTATGTGAAGAATGAGGAAGTACGAGACTGATGGGGGCAAATCCTAGACCTAATCCAGACCTAACATGCGATCTCCTCAAGAATATTGATCTTGACCAGGTTTAGTCGAGTGTTTCATTGTGGTACCACATTACCACGTGGTCCAAACCAGAAAAGCCGGGGATCTGTTCAACAAGTGTGTGAAGAATGCGAAAGTATGAGTCTGATGAGGGCAAATCCAAGGCCTAACCTAGACCTAACATGCGTTATCCTCTAAAATATTGATCGAAACCAGGTTTAATTGACTGTTTCAGTGTGGTACCACATTACTACGTGATCCAAACCAGAAAAATCCCAGGATCTGCTCAACAAGTATGAGAAATATGCGAATGTATGAGCCTGATGAGAGCAAATCCCAGACCTAACCCAGACCTAACATGCGTTATCCTCTCAAATATTTATCGAGACCAGGTTGAATTGACTGTTTCAGTGTGGTGCCACATTACTACGTGATCCAAACCAGAAAAAGCCCAGAATCTGGCCATCAAGTATGAGAAAGTATGAGGCTGATGGGAGCAAATCCCAGACCTAACCCAGACCTAACATGCGTTGTCCTCTAGAATATTGATCGAAACCAGGATTAATGGACTGTTTCAGTGTGGTACCACAATGCTACGTGATCCAAACCAAAAAAAGCCCAGAGTCTGGCCATCAAGTATGAGAAATATGCGAAAGTATGAGCCTGATGAGAGCAAATCCCAGACCTAACCCAGACCTAACATGCGTTATCCTCTAAAATATTTATCGAGACCAGGTTGAATTGACTGTTCCAGTGTGGTACCATATTACTACGTTATCCAAACCAAAAAAAGCCCAGAATCTGGCCATCAAGTATGAGAAATATGCGAAAGTATGAGCCTGATGAGAGCAAATCCCTGCCCTAACATTGACCTAACATGCGTTATCCTCTAGAATATTGATCGAAACCAGGATTAATGGACTGTTTCAGTGTGGTACCACAATACTACGTGATCCAAACCAAAAAAAGCTCAGAATCTGGCCATCAAGTATGAGAAATATGCGAAAGTATGAGCCTGACGGGAGCATATCCCAGACCTATCCGAGGCCAAACATGCGCTATCCTCGAAAATGTTCATCGAAACTAGGTTTAATGGACTGTTTCAGTGTGGTACCACATTACTACGTGATCGAAACCAGAAAAAACCCGGGATCTGTTCTACAAGTATGTGAAGAATGCGAAAGTATGAGCCTGATGAGGACAAATCCCAAGCCTGGCCTAGACCTAACATGAGTTATCCTCTAAAATATTGATCGAAACAAGGTTTAATGGACTGTTACAGTGTGGTGCCACATTACTACGTGATCCAAACCAGAAAAAAACCGGGATCTCTTCAACAAGTATGAGAAATATGCGAAAGTATGAGCCTGATGAGAGCAAATCGCAGACCTAACCTAGACCTAACATGCGTTATCCTGTAAAATATTGATTGAAACCAGGTTTAATGGACTGTTTCAGTGTGGTACCCCATTACTACCTTAACCAAACCAAAAAAAGCCCAGAATCTGGCCATCAAGTATGAGAAATATGAGAAAGTATGAGCCTGATGAGAGCAAATCCAAGGCCTAACCTAGACCTAACATGCGTTATCCTCTAAAATATTGATCGAAACCAGGTTTAATTGACTGTTTCAGTGTGGTACCACATTACTACGTGATCCAAACCAGAAAAATCCCAGGATCTGCTCAACAAGTATGAGAAATATGCGAATGTATGAGCCTGATGAGAGCAAATCCCAGACCTAACCCAGACCTAACATGCGTTATCCTCTAAAATATTTTTCGAGACCAGGTTGAATTGACTGTTTCAGTGTGGTGCCACATTACTACGTGATCCAAACCAGAAAAAGCCCAGAATCTGGCCATCAAGTATGAGAAATATGCGAAAGTATGAGGCTGATGGGAGCAAATCCCAGACCTACCCCAGACCTAACATGCGTTATCCTCTAAAATATTTATCGAGACCAGGTTGAATTGACTGTTTCAGTGTGGTGCCACATTACTACGTGATCCAAACCAGAAAAATCCCAGGATCTGCTCAACAAGTATGAGAAATATGCGAATGTATGAGCCTGATGAGAGCAAATCCCAGACCTAACCCAGACCTAACATGCGTTATCCTCTAAAATATTTATCGAGACCAGGTTGAATTGACTGTTTCAGTGTTGTGCCACATTACTACGTGATCCAAACCAGAAAAAGCCCAGAACCTGGCCATCAAGTATGAGAAATATGCGAAAGTATGAGCCTGATGGTAGCAAATCCCTGACCTGAGATAGACCTAGCATGCGTTATCCTCTAAAATATTGATCGAAACCAGGTTTAATGGACTGTTTCAGTGTGGTACCATATTACTACGTTATCCAAACCAAAATAAGCCCAGAATCTGGCCATCAAGTATGAGAAATATGCGAAAGTATAAGCCTGATGAGAGCAAATCCCTGCCCTAACATTGACCTAACATGCGTTATCCTCTAGAATATTGATCGAAACCAGGATTAATGGACTGTTTCAGTGTGGTACTACAATACTACGTGATCCAAACCAAAAAAAGCCCAGAATCTGGCAATCAAGTATGAGAAATATGCGAAAGTATGAGCCTGATGAGTGCAAATCCCAGACCAAACATAGACCTAACATGCGTTGTCCTCTAGAATATTGATCGAAACCAGGATCAATGGACTGTTTCAGTGTGGTGCCACATTACTACGTGATCCAATCCAAAGAAAGCCCAGAATCTGGCAATCAAGTATGAGAAATATGCGAAAGTATGAGCCTGATGAGTGCAAATCCCAGACCAAACAAGGACCTAACATGCGTTGTCCTCTAGAATATTGATCGAAACCAGGATCAATGGACTGTTTCAGTGTGGTGCCACATTACTACGTGATCCAATCCAAAATAAGCCCAGAATCTGGCCATCAAGTATGAGAAATATGCGAAAGTATGAGCCTGATGGTAGCAAATCCCTGACCTGAGATAGACCTAGCATGCGTTATCCTCTAAAATATTGATCGAAACCAGGTTGAATTGACTGTTTCAGTGTGGTACCACATTACTACGTGATCGAAACCAGAAAAAACCCAGGATCTGCTCAACAAGTATGAGAAATATGCGAATGTATGAGCCTGATGAGTGCAAATCCCAGACCAAACATAGACCTAACATGCGTTATCCTCTAAAATATTGATCGAAACCAGGTTTAATTGACTGTTTCAGTGTGGTACCACATTACTACGTGATCCAAACCAGAAAAATCCCAGGATCTGCTCAACAAGTATGAGAAATATGCGAATGTATGAGCCTGATGAGAGCAAATCCCAGACCTAACCCAGACCTAACATGCGTTATCCTCTAAAATATTTATCGAGACCAGGTTGAATTGACTGTTTCAGTGTGGTGCCACATTACTACGTGATCCAAACCAGAAAAAGCCCAGAATCTGGCCATCAAGTATGAGAAATATGCGAAAGTATGAGGCTGATGGGAGCAAATCCCAGACCTAACCCAGACCTAACATGCGTTGTCCTCTAGAATATTGATCGAAACCAGGATTAATGGACTGTTTCAGTGTGGTACCACAATACTACGTGATCCAAACCAAAAAAAGCCCAGAGTCTGGCCATCAAGTATGAGAAATATGCGAAAGTATGAGCCTGATGAGTGCAAATCCCAGACCAAACATAGACCTAACATGCGTTATCCTCTAAAATATTGATCGAAACCAGGTTTAATTGACTGTTTCAGTGTGGCACCACATTACTACGTGATCCAAACCAGAAAAATCCCAGGATCTGCTCAACAAGTATGAGAAATATGCGAATGTATGAGCCTGATGAGAGCAAATCCCAGACCTAACCCAGACCTAACATGCGTTATCCTCTAAAATATTTATCGAGACCAGGTTGAATTGACTGTTCCAGTGTGGTACCATATTACTACGTTATCCAAACCAAAAAAAGCCCAGAATCTGGCCATCAAGTATGAGAAATATGCGAAAGTATGAGCCTGATGAGAGCAAATCCCTGCCCTAACATTGACCTAACATGCGTTATCCTCTAGAATATTGATCGAAACCAGGATTAATGGACTGTTTCAGTGTGGTACCACAATACTACGTGATCCAAACCAAAAAAAGCTCAGAATCTGGCCATCAAGTATGAGAAATATGCGAAAGTATGAGCCTGATGGCAGCAAATCCCAGACCTGAGATAGACCTAGCATGCGTTATCCTCTAAAATATTGATCGAAACCAGGTTTAATGGACTGTTTCAGTGTGGTACCATATTACTACGTTATCCAAACCAAAAAAAGCCCAGAATCTGGCCATCAAGTATGAGAAATATGCGAAAGTATGAGCCTGATGGCAGCAAATCCCAGACCTGAGATAGACCTAGCATGCGTTATCCTCTAAAATATTGATCGAAACCAGGTTTAATTGACTGTTTCAGTGTGGTACCACATTACTACGTGATCCAAACCAGAAAAAGCCCAGAATCTGGCCATCAAGTATGAGAAATATGCGGAAGTATGAGTCTGATGAGGGCAAATCCATGGCCTAACCTAGACCTAACATGCGTTATCCTCTAAAATATTGATCGAAACCAGGTTTAATTGACTGTTTCAGTGTGGTACCATATTACTACGTTATCCAAACCAAAATAAGCCCAGAATCTGGCCATCAAGTATGAGAAATATGCGAAAGTATGAGCCTGATGAGAGCAAATCCCTGCCCTAACATTGACCTAACATGCGTTATCCTCTAGAATATTGATCGAAACCAGGATTAATGGACTGTTTCAGTGTGGTACCACATTACTACGTGATCCAAACCAGAAAAATCCCAGGATCTGCTCAACAAGTATGAGAAATATGCGAATGTATGAGCCTGATGAGTGCAAATCCCAGACCAAACATAGACCTAACATGCGTTATCCTCTAAAATATTGATCGAAACCAGGTTTAATTGACTGTTTCAGTGTGGTACCACATTACTACGTGATCCAAACCAGAAAAAAACCGGGATCTCTTCAACAAGTATGAGAAATATGCGAAAGTATGAGCCTGATGAGAGCAAATCGCAGACCTAACCTAGACCTAACATGCGTTATCCTGTAAAATATTGATTGAAACCAGGTTTAATGGACTGTTTCAGTGTGGTACCCCATTACTACGTTAACCAAACCAAAAAAAGCCCAGAATCTGGCCATCAAGTATGAGAAATATGAGAAAGTATGAGCCTGATGAGAGCAAATCCAAGGCCTAACCTAGACCTAACATGCGTTATCCTCTAAAATATTGATCGAAACCAGGTTTAATTGACTGTTTCAGTGTGGTACCACATTACTACGTGATCCAAACCAGAAAAATCCCAGGATCTGCTCAACAAGTATGAGAAATATGCGAATGTATGAGCCTGATGAGAGCAAATCCCAGACCTAACCCAGACCTAACATGCGTTATCCTCTAAAATATTTTTCGAGACCAGGTTGAATTGACTGTTTCAGTGTGGTGCCACATTACTACGTGATCCAAACCAGAAAAAGCCCAGAATCTGGCCATCAAGTATGAGAAATATGCGAAAGTATGAGGCTGATGGGAGCAAATCCCAGACCTACCCCAGACCTAACATGCGTTATCCTCTAAAATATTTATCGAGACCAGGTTGAATTGACTGTTTCAGTGTGGTGCCACATTACTACGTGATCCAAACCAGAAAAATCCCAGGATCTGCTCAACAAGTATGAGAAATATGCGAATGTATGAGCCTGATGAGAGCAAATCCCAGACCTAACCCAGACCTAACATGCGTTATCCTCTAAAATATTTATCGAGACCAGGTTGAATTGACTGTTTCAGTGTTGTGCCACATTACTACGTGATCCAAACCAGAAAAAGCCCAGAACCTGGCCATCAAGTATGAGAAATATGCGAAAGTATGAGCCTGATGGTAGCAAATCCCTGACCTGAGATAGACCTAGCATGCGTTATCCTCTAAAATATTGATCGAAACCAGGTTTAATGGACTGTTTCAGTGTGGTACCATATTACTACGTTATCCAAACCAAAATAAGCCCAGAATCTGGCCATCAAGTATGAGAAATATGCGAAAGTATGAGCCTGATGAGAGCAAATCCCTGCCCTAACATTGACCTAACATGCGTTATCCTCTAGAATATTGATCGAAACCAGGATTAATGGACTGTTTCAGTGTGGTACTACAATACTACGTGATCCAAACCAAAAAAAGCCCAGAATCTGGCAATCAAGTATGAGAAATATGCGAAAGTATGAGCCTGATGAGTGCAAATCCCAGACCAAACATAGACCTAACATGCGTTGTCCTCTAGAATATTGATCGAAACCAGGATCAATGGACTGTTTCAGTGTGGTGCCACATTACTACGTGATCCAATCCAAAGAAAGCCCAGAATCTGGCAATCAAGTATGAGAAATATGCGAAAGTATGAGCCTGATGAGTGCAAATCCCAGACCAAACATAGACCTAACATGCGTTGTCCTCTAGAATATTGATCGAAACCAGGATCAATGGACTGTTTCAGTGTGGTGCCACATTACTACGTGATCCAATCCAAAATAAGCCCAGAATCTGGCCATCAAGTATGAGAAATATGCGAAAGTATGAGCCTGATGGTAGCAAATCCCTGACCTGAGATAGACCTAGCATGCGTTATCCTCTAAAATATTGATCGAAACCAGGTTGAATTGACTGTTTCAGTGTGGTACCACATTACTACGTGATCGAAACCAGAAAAAACCCAGGATCTGCTCAACAAGTATGAGAAATATGCGAATGTATGAGCCTGATGAGTGCAAATCCCAGACCAAACATAGACCTAACATGCGTTATCCTCTAAAATATTGATCGAAACCAGGTTTAATTGACTGTTTCAGTGTGGTACCACATTACTACGTGATCCAAACCAGAAAAATCCCAGGATCTGCTCAACAAGTATGAGAAATATGCGAATGTATGAGCCTGATGAGAGCAAATCCCAGACCTAACCCAGACCTAACATGCGTTATCCTCTAAAATATTTATCGAGACCAGGTTGAATTGACTGTTTCAGTGTGGTGCCACATTACTACGTGATCCAAACCAGAAAAAGCCCAGAATCTGGCCATCAAGTATGAGAAATATGCGAAAGTATGAGGCTGATGGGAGCAAATCCCAGACCTAACCCAGACCTAACATGCGTTGTCCTCTAGAATATTGATCGAAACCAGGATTAATGGACTGTTTCAGTGTGGTACCACAATACTACGTGATCCAAACCAAAAAAAGCCCAGAGTCTGGCCATCAAGTATGAGAAATATGCGAAAGTATGAGCCTGATGAGTGCAAATCCCAGACCAAACATAGACCTAACATGCGTTATCCTCTAAAATATTGATCGAAACCAGGTTTAATTGACTGTTTCAGTGTGGCACCACATTACTACGTGATCCAAACCAGAAAAATCCCAGGATCTGCTCAACAAGTATGAGAAATATGCGAATGTATGAGCCTGATGAGAGCAAATCCCAGACCTAACCCAGACCTAACATGCGTTATCCTCTAAAATATTTATCGAGACCAGGTTGAATTGACTGTTCCAGTGTGGTACCATATTACTACGTTATCCAAACCAAAAAAAGCCCAGAATCTGGCCATCAAGTATGAGAAATATGCGAAAGTATGAGCCTGATGAGAGCAAATCCCTGCCCTAACATTGACCTAACATGCGTTATCCTCTAGAATATTGATCGAAACCAGGATTAATGGACTGTTTCAGTGTGGTACCACAATACTACGTGATCCAAACCAAAAAAAGCTCAGAATCTGGCCATCAAGTATGAGAAATATGCGAAAGTATGAGCCTGATGGCAGCAAATCCCAGACCTGAGATAGACCTAGCATGCGTTATCCTCTAAAATATTGATCGAAACCAGGTTTAATGGACTGTTTCAGTGTGGTACCATATTACTACGTTATCCAAACCAAAAAAAGCCCAGAATCTGGCCATCAAGTATGAGAAATATGCGAAAGTATGAGCCTGATGGCAGCAAATCCCAGACCTGAGATAGACCTAGCATGCGTTATCCTCTAAAATATTGATCGAAACCAGGTTTAATTGACTGCTTCAGTGTGGTACCACATTACTACGTGATCCAAACCAGAAAAAGCCCAGAATCTGGCCATCAAGTATGAGAAATATGCGGAAGTATGAGTCTGATGAGGGCAAATCCATGGCCTAACCTAGACCTAACATGCGTTATCCTCTAAAATATTGATCGAAACCAGGTTTAATTGACTGTTTCAGTGTGGTACCATATTACTACGTTATCCAAACCAAAATAAGCCCAGAATCTGGCCATCAAGTATGAGAAATATGCGAAAGTATGAGCCTGATGAGAGCAAATCCCTGCCCTAACATTGACCTAACATGCGTTATCCTCTAGAATATTGATCGAAACCAGGATTAATGGACTGTTTCAGTGTGGTACCACATTACTACGTGATCCAAACCAGAAAAATCCCAGGATCTGCTCAACAAGTATGAGAAATATGCGAATGTATGAGCCTGATGAGTGCAAATCCCAGACCAAACATAGACCTAACATGCGTTATCCTCTAAAATATTGATCGAAACCAGGTTTAATTGACTGTTTCAGTGTGGTACCACATTACTACGTGATCCAAACCAGAAAAATCCCAGGATCTGCTCAACAAGTATGAGAAATATGCGAATGTATGAGCCTGATGAGAGCAAATCCCAGACCTAACCCAGACCTAACATGCGTTATCCTCTAAAATATTTATCGAGACCAGGTTGAATTGACTGTTTCAGTGTGGTGCCACATTACTACGTGATCCAAACCAGAAAAAGCCCAGAATCTGGCCATCAAGTATGAGAAATATGCAAAAGTATGAGGCTGATGGGAGCAAATCCCAGACCTAACCCAGACCTAACATGCGTTGTCCTCTAGAATATTGATCGAAACCAGGATTAATGGACTGTTTCAGTGTGGTACCACAATACTACGTGATCCAAACCAAAAAAAGCCCAGAGTCTGGCCATCAAGTATGAGAAATATGCGAAAGTATGAGCCTGATGAGTGCAAATCCCAGACCAAACATAGACCTAGCATGCGTTATCCTCTAAAATATTGATCGAAACCAGGTTTAATTGACTGTTTCAGTGTGGCACCACATTACTACGTGATCCAAACCAGAAAAATCCCAGGATCTGCTCAACAAGTATGAGAAATATGCGAATGTATGAGCCTGATGAGAGCAAATCCCAGACCTAACCCAGACCTAACATGCGTTATCCTCTAAAATATTTATCGAGACCAGGTTGAATTGACTGTTCCAGTGTGGTACCATATTACTACGTTATCCAAACCAAAAAAAGCCCAGAATCTGGCCATCAAGTATGAGAAATATGCGAAAGTATGAGCCTGATGAGAGCAAATCCCTGCCCTAACATTGACCTAACATGCGTTATCCTCTAGAATATTGATCGAAACCAGGATTAATGGACTGTTTCAGTGTGGTACTACAATACTACGTGATCCAAACCAAAAAAAGCCCAGAATCTGGCAATCAAGTATGAGAAATATGCGAAAGTATGAGCCTGATGAGTGCAAATCCCAGACCAAACATAGACCTAACATGCGTTGTCCTCTAGAATATTGATCGAAACCAGGATCAAAGGACTGTTTCAGTGTGGTGCCACATTACTACGTGATCCAATCCAAAGAAAGCTCAGAATCTGGCCATCAAGTATGAGAAATATGCGAAAGTATGAGCCTGATGGGAGCATATCCCAGACCTATCCTAGGCCAAACATGCGCTATCCTCGAAAATGTTCATCGAAACTAGGTTTAATGGACTGTTTCAGTGTGGTACCACATTACTACGTGATCGAAACCAGAAAAAACCCAGGATCTGCTCAACAAGTATGAGAAATATGCGAATGTATGAGCCTGATGAGTGCAAATCCCAGACCAAACATAGACCTAACATGCGTTATCCTCTAAAATATTGATCGAAACCAGGTTTAATTGACTGTTTCAGTGTGGTACCACATTACTACGTGATCCAAACCAGAAAAATCCCAGGATCTGCTCAACAAGTATGAGAAATATGCGAATGTATGAGCCTGATGAGAGCAAATCCCAGACCTAACCCAGACCTAACATGCGTTATCCTCTAAAATATTTATCGAGACCAGGTTGAATTGACTGTTTCAGTGTGGTGCCACATTACTACGTGATCCAAACCAGAAAAAGCCCAGAATCTGGCCATCAAGTATGAGAAAGTATGAGGCTGATGGGAGCAAATCCCAGACCTAACCCAGACCTAACATGCGTTGTCCTCTAGAATATTGATCGAAACCAGGATTAATGGACTGTTTCAGTGTGGTACCACAATACTACGTGATCCAAACCAAAAAAAGCCCAGAGTCTGGCCATCAAGTATGAGAAATATGCGAAAGTATGAGCCCGATGAGAGCAAATCCCAGACCTAACCCAGACCTAACATGCGTTATCCTCTAAAATATTTATCGAGACCAGGTTGAATTGACTGTTCCAGTGTGGTACCATATTACTACGTTATCCAAACCAAAAAAAGCCCAGAATCTGGCCATCAAGTATGAGAAATATGCGAAAGTATGAGCCTGATGAGAGCAAATCCCAGACCTGAGATAGACCTAGCATGCGTTATCCTCTAAAATATTGATCGAAACCAGGTTTAATGGACTGTTTCAGTGTGGTACCATATTACTACGTTATCCAAACCAAAAAAAGCCCAGAATCTGGCCATCAAGTATGAGAAATATGCGAAAGTATGAGCCTGATGGCAGCAAATCCCAGACCTGAGATAGACCTAGCATGCGTTATCCTCTAAAATATTGATCGAAACCAGGATTAATTGACTGTTTCAGTGTGGTACCACATTACTACGTGATCCAAACCAGAAAAAGCCCAGAATCTGGCCATCAAGTATGAGAAATATGCGGAAGTATGAGTCTGATGAGGGCAAATCCCTGCCCTAACATTGACCTAACATGCGTTATCCTCTAGAATATTGATCGAAACCAGGATTAATGGACTGTTTCAGTGTGGTACCACAATACTACGTGATCCAAACCAAAAAAAGCTCAGAATCTGGCCATCAAGTATGAGAAATATGCGAAAGTATGAGCCTGACGGGAGCATATCCCAGACCTATCCGAGGCCAAACATGCGCTATCCTCGAAAATGTTCATCGAAACTAGGTTTAATGGACTGTTTCAGTGTGGTACCACATTACTACGTGATCGAAACCAGAAAAAACCCGGGATCTGTTCTACAAGTATGTGAAGAATGCGAAAGTATGAGCCTGATGAGGACAAATCCCAAGCCTGGCCTAGACCTAACATGAGTTATCCTCTAAAATATTGATCGAAACAAGGTTTAATGGACTGTTACAGTGTGGTGCCACATTACTACGTGATCCAAACCAGAAAAAAACCGGGATCTCTTCAACAAGTATGAGAAATATGCGAAAGTATGAGCCTGATGAGAGCAAATCGCAGACCTAACCTAGACCTAACATGCGTTATCCTGTAAAATATTGATTGAAACCAGGTTTAATGGACTGTTTCAGTGTGGTACCCCATTACTACGTTAACCAAACCAAAAAAAGCCCAGAATCTGGCCATCAAGTATGAGAAATATGAGAAAGTATGAGCCTGATGAGAGCAAATCCCAGACCTAACATAGACCTAACATGCATTATCATCTAAAATATTGATCGAAACCTAGTTTAATCGAATGTTTCAGTGTGGTACCACACAACTATGTGATCCAAACTAGAAAAAACCCAGGATCTCTTCAAGAAACATGTGAAGAATGAGGAAGTATGAGACTGATAAGGGCAAATCCCAGACCTAACCCTGACCTAACATGAGTTATCCTCTAAAATATTGATCCAAACTGTTTAATCGACTGTTTCAGTGTGGTCCCACATTACTACGTGATCCAAACCAGAAGAAGCCCAGGATCTGCTCAACAAGTATGAGAAATATGCGAATGTATTAGCCTCATGGAGGCAAATCACAGACCTGACCCAGACCTAACATGTGTTATCCTCTAAAATATTGATCCAAACTGTTTAATCGACTGTTTCAGTGTGGTAACACACTACTATGTGATCCAAACCAGAAAAAACCCAGGATCTGTTCAAGAAGTATGTGAAGAATGAGGAAGTACGAGACTGATGGGGGCAAATCCTAGACCTAATCCAGACCTAACATGCGATCTCCTCAAGAATATTGATCTTGACCAGGTTTAGTCGAGTGTTTCATTGTGGTACCACATTACCACGTGGTCCAAACCAGAAAAGCCGGGGATCTGTTCAACAAGTGTGTGAAGAATGCGAAAGTATGAGTCTGATGAGGGCAAATCCAAGGCCTAACCTAGACCTAACATGCGTTATCCTCTAAAATATTGATCGAAACCAGGTTTAATTGACTGTTTCAGTGTGGTACCACATTACTACGTGATCCAAACCAGAAAAAGCCCAGAATCTGGCCATCAAGTATGAGAAATATGCGAAAGTATGAGGCTGATGGGAGCAAATCCCAGACCTAACCCAGACCTAACATGCGTTATCCTCTAAAATATTTATCGAGACCAGGTTGAATTGACTGTTTCAGTGTGGTGCCACATTACTACGTGATCCAAACCAGAAAAATCCCAAGATCTGCTCAACAAGTATGAGAAATATGCGAATGTATGAGCCTGATGAGAGCAAATCCCAGACCTAACCCAGACCTAACATGCGTTATCCTCTAAAATATTTATCGAGACCAGCTTGAATTGACTGTTTCAGTGTTGTGCCACATTACTACGTGATCCAAACCAGAAAAAGCCCAGAACCTGGCCATCAAGTATGAGAAATATGCGAAAGTATGAGCCTGATGGCAGCAAATCCCAGACCTGAGATAGACCTAGCATGCGTTATCCTCTAAAATATTGATCGAAACCAGGTTTAATGGACTGTTTCAGTGTGGTACCATATTACTACGTTATCCAAACCAAAATAAGCCCAGAATCTGGCCATCAAGTATGAGAAATATGCGAAAGTATGAGCCTGATGAGAGCAAATCCCTGCCCCAACATTGACCTAACATGCGTTATCCTCTAGAATATTGATCGAAACCAGGATTAATGGACTGTTTCAGTGTGGTACTACAATACTACGTGATCCAAACCAAAAAAAGCCCAGAACCTGGCAATCAAGTATGAGAAATATGCGAAAGTATGAGCCTGATGAGTGCAAATCCCAGACCAAACATAGACCTAACATGCGTTGTCCTCTAGAATATTGATCGAAACCAGGATCAATGGACTGTTTCAGTGTGGTGCCACATTACTACGTGATCCAATCCAAAGAAAGCTCAGAATCTGGCCATCAAGTATGAGAAATATGCGAAAGTATGAGCCTGATGGGAGCATATCCCAGACCTATCCTAGGCCAAACATGCGCTATCCTCGAAAATGTTCATCGAAACTAGGTTTAATGGACTGTTTCAGTGTGGTACCACATTACTACGTGATCGAAACCAGAAAAAACCCAGGATCTGCTCAACAAGTATGAGAAATATGCGAATGTATGAGCCTGATGAGTGCAAATCCCAGACCAAACATAGACCTAACATGCGTTATCCTCTAAAATATTGATCGAAACCAGGTTTAATTGACTGTTTCAGTGTGGTACCACATTACTACGTGATCCAAACCAGAAAAATCCCAGGATCTGCTCAACAAGTATGAGAAATATGCGAATGTATGAGCCTGATGAGAGCAAATCCCAGACCTAACCCAGACCTAACATGCGTTACCCTCTAAAATATTTATCGAGACCAGGTTGAATTGACTGTTTCAGTGTGGTGCCACATTACTACGTGATCCAAAGCAGAAAAAGCCCAGAATCTGGCCATCAAGTATGAGAAATATGCGAAAGTATGAGGCTGATGGGAGCAAATCCCAGACCTAACCCAGACCTAACATGCGTTGTCCTCTAGAATATTGATCGAAACCAGGATTAATGGACTGTTTCAGTGTGGTACCACAATACTACGTGATCCAAACCAAAAAAAGCCCAGAGTCTGGCCATCAAGTATGAGAAATATGCGAAAGTATGAGCCTGATGAGTGCAAATCCCAGACCAAACATAGACCTAACATGCGTTATCCTCTAAAATATTGATCGAAACCAGGTTTAATTGACTGTTTCAGTGTGGCAACACATTACTACGTGATCCAAACCAGAAAAATCCCAGGATCTGCTCAACAAGTATGAGAAATATGCGAATGTATGAGCCTGATGAGAGCAAATCCCAGACCTAACCCAGACCTAACATGCGTTATCCTCTAAAATATTTATCGAGACCAGGTTGAATTGACTGTTCCAGTGTGGTACCATATTACTACGTTATCCAAACCAAAAAAAGCCCAGAATCTGGCCATCAAGTATGAGAAATATGCGAAAGTATGAGCCTGATGAGAGCAAATCCCTGCCCTAACATTGACCTAACATGCGTTATCCTCTAGAATATTGATCGAAACCAGGATTAATGGACTGTTTCAGTGTGGTACCATATTACTACGTTATCCAAACCAAAAAAAGCCCAGAATCTGGCCATCAAGTATGAGAAATATGCGAAAGTATGAGCCTGATGGCAGCAAATCCCAGACCTGAGATAGACCTAGCATGCGTTATCCTCTAAAATATTGATCGAAACCAGGTTTAATTGACTGTTTCAGTGTGGTACCACATTACTACGTGATCCAAACCAGAAAAAGCCCAGAATCTGGCCATCAAGTATGAGAAATATGCGGAAGTATGAGTCTGAAGAGGGCAAATCCAAGGCCTAACCTAGACCTAACATGCGTTATCCTCTAGAATATTGATCGAAACCAGGATTAATGGACTGTTTCAGTGTGGTACTACAATACTACGTGATCCAAACCAAAAAAAGCCCAGAATCTGGCAATCAAGTATGAGAAATATGCGAAAGTATGAGCCTGATGAGTGCAAATCCCAGACCAAACATAGACCTAACATGCGTTGTCCTCTATAATATTGATCGAAACCAGGATCAATGGACTGTTTCAGTGTGGTGCCACATTACTACGTGATCCAATCCAAAGAAAGCTCAGAATCTGGCCATCAAGTATGAGAAATATGCGAAAGTATGAGCCTGATGGGAGCATATCCCAGACCTATCCTAGGCCAAACATGCGCTATCCTCGAAAATGTTCATCGAAACTAGGTTTAATGGACTGTTTCAGTGTGGTACCACATTACTACGTGATCGAAACCAGAAAAAACCCAGGATCTGCTCAACAAGTATGAGAAATATGCGAATGTATGAGCCTGATGAGTGCAAATCCCAGACCAAACATAGACCTAACATGCGTTATCCTCTAAAATATTGATCGAAACCAGGTTTAATTGACTGTTTCAGTGTGGTACCACATTACTACGTGATCCAAACCAGAAAAATCCCAGGATCTGCTCAACAAGTATGAGAAATATGCGAATGTATGAGCCTGATGAGAGCAAATCCCAGACCTAACCCAGACCTAACATGCGTTATCCTCTAAAATATTTATCGAGACCAGGTTGAATTGACTGTTTCAGTGTGGTGCCACATTACTACGTGATCCAAACCAGAAAAAGCCCAGAATCTGGCCATCAAGTATGAGAAAGTATGAGGCTGATGGGAGCAAATCCCAGACCTAACCCAGACCTAACATGCGTTGTCCTCTAGAATATTGATCGAAACCAGGATTAATGGACTGTTTCAGTGTGGTACCACAATACTACGTGATCCAAACCAAAAAAAGCCCAGAGTCTGGCCATCAAGTATGAGAAATATGCGAAAGTATGAGCCTGATGAGTGCAAATCCCAGACCAAACATAGACCTAACATGCGTTATCCTCTAAAATATTGATCGAAACCAGGTTTAATTGACTGTTTCAGTGTGGCAACACATTACTACGTGATCCAAACCAGAAAAATCCCAGGATCTGCTCAACAAGTATGAGAAATATGCGAATGTATGAGCCTGATGAGAGCAAATCCCAGACCTAACCCAGACCTAACATGCGTTATCCTCTAAAATATTTATCGAGACCAGGTTGAATTGACTGTTCCAGTGTGGTACCATATTACTACGTTATCCAAACCAAAAAAAGCCCAGAATCTGGCCATCAAGTATGAGAAATATGCGAAAGTATGAGCCTGATGAGAGCAAATCCCTGCCCTAACATTGACCTAACATGCGTTATCCTCTAGAATATTGATCGAAACCAGGATTAATGGACTGTTTCAGTGTGGTACCACAATACTACGTGATCCAAACCAAAAAAAGCTCAGAATCTGGCCATCAAGTATGAGAAATATGCGAAAGTATGAGCCTGATGGCAGCAAATCCCAGACCTGAGATAGACCTAGCATGCGTTATCCTCTAAAATATTGATCGAAACCAGGTTTAATGGACTGTTTCAGTGTGGTACCATATTACTACGTTATCCAAACCAAAAAAAGCCCAGAATCTGGCCATCAAGTATGAGAAATATGCGAAAGTATGAGCCTGATGGCAGCAAATCCCAGACCTGAGATAGACCTAGCATGCGTTATCCTCTAAAATATTGATCGAAACCAGGTTTAATTGACTGTTTCAGTGTGGTACCACATTACTACGTGATCCAAACCAGAAAAAGCCCAGAATCTGGCCATCAAGTATGAGAAATATGCGGAAGTATGAGTCTGAAGAGGGCAAATCCAAGGCCTAACCTAGACCTAACATGCGTTATCCTCTAAAATATTGATCGAAACCAGGTTTAATTGACTGTTTCAGTGTGGTACCATATTACTACGTTATCCAAACCAAAATAAGCCCAGAATCTGGCCATCAAGTATGAGAAATATGCGAAAGTATGAGCCTGATGAGAGCAAATCCCTGCCCTAACATTGACCTAACATGCGTTATCCTCTAGAATATTGATCGAAACCAGGATTAATGGACTGTTTCAGTGTGGTACTACAATACTACGTGATCCAAACCAAAAAAAGCCCAGAATCTGGCAATCAAGTATGAGAAATATGCGAAAGTATGAGCCTGATGAGTGCAAATCCCAGACCAAACATAGACCTAACATGCGTTGTCCTCTAGAATATTGATCGAAACCAGGATCAATGGACTGTTTCAGTGTGGTGCCACATTACTACGTGATCCAATCCAAAGAAAGCTCAGAATCTGGCCTTCAAGTATGAGAAATATGCGAAAGTATGAGCCTGATGGGAGCATATCCCAGACCTATCCTAGGCCAAACATGCGCTATCCTCGAAAATGTTCATCGAAACTAGGTTTAATGGACTGTTTCAGTGTGGTACCACATTACTACGTGATCGAAACCAGAAAAAACCCAGGATCTGCTCAACAAGTATGAGAAATATGCGAATGTATGAGCCTGATGAGTGCAAATCCCAGACCAAACATAGACCTAACATGCGTTATCCTCTAAAATATTGATCGAAACCAGGTTTAATTGACTGTTTCAGTGTGGTACCACATTACTACGTGATCCAAACCAGAAAAATCCCAGGATCTGCTCAACAAGTATGAGAAATATGCGAATGTATGAGCCTGATGAGAGCAAATCCCAGACCTAACCCAGACCTAACATGCGTTATCCTCTAAAATATTTATCGAGACCAGGTTGAATTGACTGTTTCAGTGTGGTGCCACATTACTACGTGATCCAAACCAGAAAAAGCCCAGAATCTGGCCATCAAGTATGAGAAAGTATGAGGCTGATGGGAGCAAATCCCAGACCTAACCCAGACCTAACATGCGTTGTCCTCTAGAATATTGATCGAAACCAGGATTAATGGACTGTTTCAGTGTGGTACCACAATACTACGTGATCCAAACCAAAAAAAGCCCAGAGTCTGGCCATCAAGTATGAGAAATATGCGAAAGTATGAGCCTGATGAGAGCAAATCCCAGACCTAACCCAGACCTAACATGCGTTATCCTCTAAAATATTTATCGAGACCAGGTTGAATTGACTGTTCCAGTGTGGTACCATATTACTACGTTATCCAAACCAAAAAAAGCCCAGAATCTGGCCATCAAGTATGAGAAATATGCGAAAGTATGAGCCTCATGAGAGCAAATCCCTGCCCTAACATTGACCTAACATGCGTTATCCTCTAGAATATTGATCGAAACCAGGATTAATGGACTGTTTCAGTGTGGTACCACAATACTACGTGATCCAAACCAAAAAAAGCTCAGAATCTGGCCATCAAGTATGAGAAATATGCGAAAGTATGAGCCTGATGGCAGCAAATCCCAGACCTGAGATAGACCTAGCATGCGTTATCCTCTAAAATATTGATCGAAACCAGGTTTAATGGACTGTTTCAGTGTGGTACCATATTACTACGTTATCCAAACCAAAAAAAGCCCAGAATCTGGCCATCAAGTATGAGAAATATGCGAAAGTATGAGCCTGATGGCAGCAAATCCCAGACCTGAGATAGACCTAGCATGCGTTATCCTCTAAAATATTGATCGAAACCAGGATTAATTGACTGTTTCAGTGTGGTACCACATTACTACGTGATCCAAACCAGAAAAAGCCCAGAATCTGGCCATCAAGTATGAGAAATATGCGGAAGTATGAGTCTGATGAGGGCAAATCCAAGGCCTAACCTAGACCTAACATGCGTTATCCTCTAAAATATTGATCGAAACCAGGTTTAATTGACTGTTTCAGTGTGGTACCACATTACTACGTGATCCAAACCAGAAAAATCCCAGAGTCTGGCCATCAAGTATGAGAAATATGCGAAAGTATGAGCCTGATGGGAGCAAATCCCAGACCTGAGATAGACCTAACATGCGTTATCCTCTAAAATATTGATCGAAACCAGGTTTAATGGACTGTTTCAGTGTGGTACCATATTACTACGTTATCCAAACCAAAAAAAGCCCAGAATCTGGCCATCAAGTATGAGAAATATGCGAAAGTATGAGCCTGATGAGAGCAAATCCCTGCCCTAACATTGACCTAACATGCGTTATCCTCTAGAATATTGATCGAAACCAGGATTAATGGACTGTTTCAGTGTGGTACCACAATACTACGTGATCCAAACCAAAAAAAGCTCAGAATCTGGCCATCAAGTATGAGAAATATGCGAAAGTATGAGCCTGATGGCAGCAAATCCCAGACCTGAGATAGACCTAGCATGCGTTATCCTCTAAAATATTGATCGAAACCAGGTTTAATGGACTGTTTCAGTGTGGTACCATATTACTACGTTATCCAAACCAAAAAAAGCCCAGAATCTGGCCATCAAGTATGAGAAATATGCGAAAGTATGAGCCTGATGGCAGCAAATCCCAGACCTGAGATAGACCTAGCATGCGTTATCCTCTAAAATATTGATCGAAACCAGGATTAATTGACTGTTTCAGTGTGGTACCACATTACTACGTGATCCAAACCAGAAAAAGCCCAGAATCTGGCCATCAAGTATGAGAAATATGCGGAAGTATGAGTCTGATGAGGGCAAATCCAAGGCCTAACCTAGACCTAACATGCGTTATCCTCTAAAATATTGATCGAAACCAGGTTTAATTGACTGTTTCAGTGTGGTACCACATTACTACGTGATCCAAACCAGAAAAAGCCCAGAATCTGGCCATCAAGTATGAGAAATATGCGGAAGTATGAGTCTGAAGAGGGCAAATCCAAGGCCTAACCTAGACCTAACATGCGTTATCCTCTAAAATATTGATCGAAACCAGGTTTAATTGACTGTTTCAGTGTGGTACCATATTACTACGTTATCCAAACCAAAATAAGCCCAGAATCTGGCCATCAAGTATGAGAAATATGCGAAAGTATGAGCCTGATGAGAGCAAATCCCTGCCCTAACATTGACCTAACATGCGTTATCCTCTAGAATATTGATCGAAACCAGGATTAATGGACTGTTTCAGTGTGGTACTACAATACTACGTGATCCAAACCAAAAAAAGCCCAGAATCTGGCAATCAAGTATGAGAAATATGCGAAAGTATGAGCCTGATGAGTGCAAATCCCAGACCAAACATAGACCTAACATGCGTTGTCCTCTAGAATATTGATCGAAACCAGGATCAATGGACTGTTTCAGTGTGGTGCCACATTACTACGTGATCCAATCCAAAGAAAGCTCAGAATCTGGCCATCAAGTATGAGAAATATGCGAAAGTATGAGCCTGATGGGAGCATATCCCAGACCTATCCTAGGCCAAACATGCGCTATCCTCGAAAATGTTCATCGAAACTAGGTTTAATGGACTGTTTCAGTGTGGTACCACATTACTACGTGATCGAAACCAGAAAAAACCCAGGATCTGCTCAACAAGTATGAGAAATATGCGAATGTATGAGCCTGATGAGTGCAAATCCCAGACCAAACATAGACCTAACATGCGTTATCCTCTAAAATATTGATCGAAACCAGGTTTAATTGACTGTTTCAGTGTGGTACCACATTACTACGTGATCCAAACCAGAAAAATCCCAGGATCTGCTCAACAAGTATGAGAAATATGCGAATGTATGAGCCTGATGAGAGCAAATCCCAGACCTAACCCAGACCTAACATGCGTTATCCTCTAAAATATTTATCGAGACCAGGTTGAATTGACTGTTTCAGTGTGGTGCCACATTACTACGTGATCCAAACCAGAAAAAGCCCAGAATCTGGCCATCAAGTATGAGAAAGTATGAGGCTGATGGGAGCAAATCCCAGACCTAACCCAGACCTAACATGCGTTGTCCTCTAGAATATTGATCGAAACCAGGATTAATGGACTGTTTCAGTGTGGTACCACAATACTACGTGATCCAAACCAAAAAAAGCCCAGAGTCAGGCCATCAAGTATGAGAAATATGCGAAAGTATGAGCCTGATGAGAGCAAATCCCAGACCTAACCCAGACCTAACATGCGTTATCCTCTAAAATATTTATCGAGACCAGGTTGAATTGACTGTTCCAGTGTGGTACCATATTACTACGTTATCCAAACCAAAAAAAGCCCAGAATCTGGCCATCAAGTATGAGAAATATGCGAAAGTATGAGCCTCATGAGAGCAAATCCCTGCCCTAACATTGACCTAACATGCGTTATCCTCTAGAATATTGATCGAAACCAGGATTAATGGACTGTTTCAGTGTGGTACCACAATACTACGTGATCCAAACCAAAAAAAGCTCAGAATCTGGCCATCAAGTATGAGAAATATGCGAAAGTATGAGCCTGATGGCAGCAAATCCCAGACCTGAGATAGACCTAGCATGCGTTATCCTCTAAAATATTGACCGAAACCAGGTTTAATGGACTGTTTCTGTGTGGTACCATATTACTACGTTATCCAAACCAAAAAAAGCCCAGAATCTGGCCATCAAGTATGAGAAATATGCGAAAGTATGAGCCTGATGGCAGCAAATCCCAGACCTGAGATAGACCTAGCATGCGTTATCCTCTAAAATATTGATCGAAACCAGGATTAATTGACTGTTTCAGTGTGGTACCACATTACTACGTGATCCAAACCAGAAAAAGCCCAGAATCTGGCCATCAAGTATGAGAAATATGCGGAAGTATGAGTCTGATGAGGGCAAATCCAAGGCCTAACCTAGACCTAACATGCGTTATCCTCTAAAATATTGATCGAAACCAGGTTTAATTGACTGTTTCAGTGTGGTACCACATTACTACGTGATCCAAACCAGAAAAATCCCAGAGTCTGGCCATCAAGTATGAGAAATATGCGAAAGTATGAGCCTGATGGGAGCAAATCCCAGACCTGAGATAGACCTAACATGCGTTATCCTCTAAAATATTGATCGAAACCAGGTTAAATGGACTGTTTCAGTGTGGTACCATATTACTACGTTATCCAAACCAAAAAAAGCCCAGAATCTGGCCATCAAGTATGAGAAATATGCGAAAGTATGAGCCTGATGAGAGCAAATCCCTGCCCTAACATTGACCTAACATGCGTTATCCTCTAGAATATTGATCGAAACCAGGATTAATGGACTGTTTCAGTGTGGTACCACAATACTACGTGATCCAAACCAAAAAAAGCTCAGAATCTGGCCATCAAGTATGAGAAATATGCGAAAGTATGAGCCTGATGGCAGCAAATCCCAGACCTGAGATAGACCTAGCATGCGTTATCCTCTAAAATATTGATCGAAACCAGGTTTAATGGACTGTTTCAGTGTGGTACCATATTACTACGTTATCCAAACCAAAAAAAGCCCAGAATCTGGCCATCAAGTATGAGAAATATGCGAAAGTATGAGCCTGATGAGAGCAAATCCCTGCCCTAACATTGACCTAACATGCGTTATCCTCTAAAATATTTATCGAGACCAGGTTGAATTGACTGTTCCAGTGTGGTACCATATTACTACGTTATCCAAACCAAAAAAAGCCCAGAATCTGGCCATCAAGTATGAGAAATTTGCGAAAGTATGAGCCTGATGAGAGCAAATCCCTGCCCTAACATTGACCTAACATGCGTTATCCTCTAGAATATTGATCGAAACCAGGATTAATGGCCTGTTTCAGTGTGGTACCACAATACTACGTGATCCAAACCAAAAAAAGCTCAGAATCTGGCCATCAAGTATGAGAAATATGCGAAAGTATGAGCCTGATGGGAGCATATCCCAGACCTATCCTAGGCCAAACATGCGCTATCCTCGAAAATGTTCATCGAAACTAGGTTTAATGGACTGTTTCAGTGTGGTACCACATTACTACGTGATCGAAACCAGAAAAAACCCGGGATCTGTTCTACAAGTATGTGAAGAATGCGAAAGTATGAGTCTGATGAGGGCAAATCCCAGGCCTGGCCTAGACCTAACATGCGTTATCCTCTAAAATATTTATCGAGACCAGGTTGAATTGACTGTTTCAGTGTGGTGCCACATTACTACGTGATCCAAACCAGAAAAAGCCCAGAGTCTGGCCATCAAGTATGAGAAATATGCGAAAGTATGAGCCTGATGGCAGCAAATCCCAGACCTGAGATAGACCTAGCATGCGTTATCCTCTAAAATATTGATCGAAACAAGGTTTAATGGACTGTTACAGTGTGGTGCCACATTACTACGTGATCCAAACCAGAAAAAAACCGGGATCTGTTCAACAAGTATGAGAAATATGCGAAAGTATGAGCCTGATGAGAGCAAATCTCAGACCTAACCTAGACCTAACATGCGTTATCCTGTAAAATATTGATTGAAACCAGGTTTAATGGATTGTTTCAGTGTGGTACCCCATTACTACGTTAACCAAACCAAAAAAAGCCCAGAATCTGGCCATCAAGTATGAGAAATATGAGAAAGTATGAGCCTGATGAGAGCAAATCCCAGACCTAACATAGACCTAACATGCATTATCATCTAAAATATTGATCGAAACCTGGTTTAATCGAATGTTTCAGTGTGGTACCACACAACTATGTGATCCAAACCAGAAAAAACCCAGGATCTCTTCAAGAAATATGTGAAGAATTAGGAAGTATGAGACTGATAAGGGCAAATCCCTGACCTAACCCTGACCTAACATGAGTAATCCTCTAAAATATTGATCGCGACCAGGTTTAAAGGACTGTTTCAGTGTGGTCCCACATTACTACGTGATCCAAACCAGAAGAAGCCCAGGATCTGCTCAACAAGTATGAGAAATATGCGAATGTATTAGCCTCATGGAGGCAAATCACAGACCTGACCCAGACCTAACATGTGTTATCCTCTAAAATATTGATCCAAACTGTTTAATCGACTGTTTCAGTGTGGTAACACACTACTATGTGATCCAAACCAGAAAAAACCCAGGATCTGTTCATGAAGTATGTGAAGAATGGGGAAGTACGAGACTGATGGGGGCAAATCCTAGACCTAATCCAGACCTAACATGCGATCTCCTCAAAAATATTGATCTTGACCAGGTTTAATCGAGTGTTTCATTGTGGTACCACATTACCACGTGGTCCAAACCAGAAAAGCCAGGGATCTGTTCAACAAGTGTGTGAAGAATGCGAAAGTATGAGTCTGATGATGGCAAATCCAAGGCCTAACCTAGACCTAACATGCGTTATCCTCTAAAATATTGATCGAAACCAGGTTTAATTGACTGTTTCAGTGTGGTACCACATTACTACGTGATCCAAACCAGAAAAATCCCAGAATCTGGCCATCAAGTATGAGAAATATGCGAAAGTATGAGCCTGATGGCAGCAAATCCCAGACCTGAGATAGACCTAACATGCGTTATCCTCTAAAATATTTATCGAGACCAGGTTGAATTGACTGTTTCAGTGTGGTACCACACTACTACGTGATTCAAACCAGAAAAATCCCAGGATCTGCTCAACAAGTATGAGAAATATGCGAATGTATGAGCCTGATGAGAGCAAATCCCAGACCTCAGATAGACCTAACATGCGTTATCCTCTAAAATATTGATCGAAACCAGGTTTAATGGACTGTTTCAGTGTGGTACCATATTACTACGTGATCCAAACCAGAAAAATCCCAGGATCTGCTCAACAAGTATGAGAAATATGCAAATGTATGAGCCTGATGAGAGCAAATCCCAGACCTAACCCAGACCTAACATGCGTTATCCTCTAAAATATTTATCGAGACCAGGTTGAATTGACTGTTTCAGTGTGGTGCCACATTACTACGTGATCCAAACCAGAAAAAGCCCAGAATCTGGCCATCAAGTATGAGAAATATGCGAAAGTATGAGCCTGATGGGAGCAAATCCCAGACCTCAGATAGACCTAACATGCGTTATCCTCTAAAATATTGATCGAAACCAGGTTTAATGGACTGTTTCAGTGTGGTACCATATTACTACGTTATCCAAACCAAAAAAAGCCCAGAATCTGGCCATCAAGTATGAGAAATATGCGAAAGTATGAGCCTGATAAGAGCAAATCCCTGCCCTAACATTGACCTAACATGCGTTATCCTCTAGAATATTGATCGAAACCAGGATTAATGGACTGTTTCTGTGTGGTACCACAATACTACGTGATCCAAACCAAAAAAAGCCCAGAATCTGGCCATCAAGTATGAGAAATAAGCGAAAGTATGAGCTTGATGAGTGCAAATCCCAGACCAAACATAGACCTAACATGCGTTGTCCTCTAGAATATTGATCGAAACCAGGATTAATGGACTGTTTCAGTGTGGTGCCACATTACTACGTGATCCAATCCAAAGAAAGCTCAGAATCTGGCCATCAAGTATGAGAAATATGCGAATGTATGAGCCTGACGGGAGCATATCCCAGACCTATCCTAGGCCAAACATGCGCTATCCTCGAAAATGTTCATCGAAACTAGGTTTAATGGACTGTTTCAGTGTGGTACCACATTACTACGTGATCGAAACCAGAAAAAACCCGGGATCTGTTCTACAAGTATCTGAAGAATGCGAAAGTATGAGCCTGATGAGGACAAATCCCAAGCCTGGCCAAGACCTAACATGAGTTATCCTCTAAAATATTGATCGAAACAAGGTTTAATGGACTGTTACAGTGTGGTGCCACATTACTACGTGATCCAAACCAGAAAAAAACCGGGATCTCTTCAACAAGTATGAGAAATATGCGAAAGTATGAGCCTGATGAGAGCAAATCGCAGACCTAACCTAGACCTAACATGCGTTATCCTGTAAAATATTGATTGAAACCAGGTTTAATGGACTGTTTCAGTGTGGTACCCCATTACTACGTTAACCAAACCAAAAAAAGCCCAGAATCTGGCCATCAAGTATGAGAAATATGAGAAAGTATGAGCCTGATGAGAGCAAATCCCAGACCTAACATAGACCTAACATGCATTATCATCTAAAATATTGATCGAAACCTAGTTTAATCGAATGTTTCAGTGTGGTACCACACAACTATGTGCTCCAAACTAGAAAAAACCCAGGATCTCTTCAAGAAACATGTGAAGAATGAGGAAGTATCAGACTGATAAGGGCAAATCCCAGACCTAACCCTGACCTAACATGTGTTATCCTCTAAAATATTGATCCAAACTGTTTAATCGACTGTTTCAGTGTGGTCCACATTACTACGTGATCCAAACCAGAAGAAGCCCAGGATCTGCTCAACAAGTATGAGAAATATGCGAATGTATCAGCCTCATGGAGGCAAATCACAGACCTGACCCAGACCTAACATGTGTTATCCTCTAAAATATTGATCCAAACAGTTTAATCGACTGTTTCAGTGTGGTAACACACTACTATGTGATCCAATCCAGAAAAAACCCAGGATCTGTTCAAGAAGTATGTGAAGAATGAGGAAGTACGAGACTGATGGGGGCAAATCCTAGACCTAGTCCAGAGCTAACATGCGATCTCCTCAAGAATATTGATCTTGACCAGGTTTAGTCGAGTGTTTCATTGTGGTACCACATTACTACGTGATCCAAACCAGAAAAATCCCAGGATCTGCTCAACAAGTATGAGAAATATGCGAATGTATGAGCCTGATGAGAGCATATCCCAGACCTAACCCAGACCTAACATGCGTTATCCTCTAAAATATTTATCGAGACCAGGTTGAATTGACTGTTTCAGTGTGGTGCCACATTACTACGTGATCCAAAATAGAAAAAGCCCAGAATCTGGCCATCAAGTATGAGAAATATGCGAAAGTATGAGGCTGATGGGAGCAAACCCCAGACCTAACCCAGACCTAACATGAGTTATCCTCTAAAATATTTATCGAGACCAGGTTGAATTGACTGTTTCAGTGTGGTACCATATTACTACGTTATCCAAACCAAAAAAAGCCCAGAATCTGGCCATCAAGTATGAGAAATATGCGAAAGTATGAGCCTGATGAGAGCAAATCCCTGCCCTAACATTGACCTAACATGCGTTATCCTCTAGAATATTGATCGAAACCAGGATTAATGGACTGTTTCAGTGTGGTACCACAATACTACGTGTTCCAAACCAAAAAAAGATCAGAATCTGGCCATCAAGTATGAGAAATATGCGAAAGTATGAGCCTGATGGGAGCATATCCCAGACCTATCCTAGGCCAAACATGCGCTATCCTCGAAAATGTTCATCGAAACTAGGTTTAATGGACTGTTTCAGTGTGGTACCACATTACTACGTGATCGAATCCAGAAAAAACCCGGGATCTGTTCTACAAGTATGTGAAGAATGCGAAAGTATGAGTCTGATGAGGGCAAATCCCAGGCCTGGCCTAGACCTAACATGAGTTATCCTCTAAAATATTGATCGAAACATGGTTTAATGGACTGTTACAGTGTGGTGCCACATTACCACGTGGTCCAAACCAGAAAAGCCAGGGATCTGTTCAACAAGTGTGTGCAGAATGCGAAACTATGAGTCTGATGAGGGCAAATCCAAGGCCTAACCTAGACCTAACATGCGTTATCCTCTAAAATATTGATCGAAACCAGGTTTAATTGACTGTTTCAGTGTGGTACCACACTACTACGTGATCCAAACCAGAAAAATCCCAGGATCTGCTCAACAAGTATCAGAAATATGCGAATGTATGAGCCTGATGAGAGCAAATCCCAGACCTAACCCAGACCTAACATGCGTTATCCTCTAAAATATTTATCGAGACCAGGTTGAATTGACTGTTTCAGTGTGGTGCCACATTACTACGTGATCCAAACCAGAAAAAGCCCAGAATCTGGCCATCAAGTATGAGAAATATGCGAAAGTATGAGCCTGATGGGAGCAAATCCCAGACCTCAGATAGACCTAACATGCGTTATCCTCTAAAATATTGATCGAAACCAGGTTTAATGGACTGTTTCAGTGTGGTACCATATTACTACGTTATCCAAACCAAAAAAAGCCCAGAATCTGGCCATCAAGTATGAGAAATATGCGAAAGTATGAGCCTGATAAGAGCAAATCCCTGCCCTAACATTGACCTAACATGCGTTATCCTCTAGAATATTGATCGAAACCAGGATTAATGGACTGTTTCAGTGTGGTACCACAATACTACGTGATCCAAACCAAAAAAAGCCCAGAATCTGGCCATCAAGTATGAGAAATAAGCGAAAGTATGAGCTTGATGAGTGCAAATCCCAGACCAAACATAGACCTAACATGCGTTGTCCTCTAGAATATTGATCGAAACCAGGATTAATGGACTGTTTCAGTGTGGTGCCACATTACTACGTGATCCAATCCAAAGAAAGCTCAGAATCTGGCCATCAAGTATGAGAAATATGCGAATGTATGAGCCTGACGGGAGCATATCCCAGACCTATCCTAGGCCAAACATGCGCTATCCTCGAAAATGTTCATCGAAACTAGGTTTAATGGACTGTTTCAGTGTGGTACCACATTACTACGTGATCGAAACCAGAAAAAACCCGGGATCTGTTCTACAAGTATGTGAAGAATGCGAAAGTATGAGCCTGATGAGGACAAATCCCAAGCCTGGCCTAGACCTAACATGAGTTATCCTCTAAAATATTGATCGAAACAAGGTTTAATGGACTGTTACAGTGTGGTGCCACATTACTACGTGATCCAAACCAGAAAAAAACCGGGATCTCTTCAACAAGTATGAGAAATATGCGAAAGTATGAGCCTGATGAGAGCAAATCGCAGACCTAACCTAGACCTAACATGCGTTATCCTGTAAAATATTGATTGAAACCAGGTTTAATGGACTGTTTCAGTGTGGTACCCCATTACTACGTTAACCAAACCAAAAAAAGCCCAGAATCTGGCCATCAAGTATGAGAAATATGAGAAAGTATGAGCCTGATGAGAGCAAATCCCAGACCTAACATAGACCTAACATGCATTATCATCTAAAATATTGATCGAAACCTAGTTTAATCGAATGTTTCAGTGTGGTACCACACAACTATGTGCTCCAAACTAGAAAAAACCCAGGATCTCTTCAAGAAACATGTGAAGAATGAGGAAGTATGAGACTGATAAGGGCAAATCCCAGACCTAACCCTGACCTAACATGTGTTATCCTCTAAAATATTGATCCAAACTGTTTAATCGACTGTTTCAGTGTGGTCCCACATTACTACGTGATCCAAACCAGAAGAAGCCCAGGATCTGCTCAACAAGTATGAGAAATATGCGAATGTATCAGCCTCATGGAGGCAAATCACAGACCTGACCCAGACCTAACATGTGTTATCCTCTAAAATATTGATCCAAACAGTTTAATCGACTGTTTCAGTGTGGTAACACACTACTATGTGATCCAATCCAGAAAAAACCCAGGATCTGTTCAAGACGTATGTGAAGAATGAGGAAGTACGAGACTGATGGGGGCAAATCCTAGACCTAGTCCAGAGCTAACATGCGATGTCCTCAAGAATATTGATCTTGACCAGGTTTAGTCGAGTGTTTCATTGTGGTACCACACTACCACGTGGTCCAAACCAGAAAAGCCGGGGATCTGTTCAACAAGTGTGTGAAGAATGCGAAAGTATGAGTCTGATGAGGGCAAATCCAAGGCCTAACCTAGGCCTAACATGCGTTATCCTCTAAAATATTGATCGAAACCAGGTTTAATTGACTGTTTCAGTGTGGTACCACATTACTACGTGATCCAAACCAGAAAAATCCCAGGATCTGCTCAACAAGTATGAGAAATATGCGAATGTATGAGCCTGATGAGAGCATATCCCAGACCTAACCCAGACCTATCATGCGTTATCCTCTAAAATATTTATCGAGACCAGGTTGAATTGACTGTTTCAGTGTGGTGCCACATTACTACGTGATCCAAAATAGAAAAAGCCCAGAATCTGGCCATCAAGTATGAGAAATATGCGAAAGTATGAGGCTGATGGGAGCAAATCCCAGACCTAACCCAGACCTAACATGAGTTATCCTCTAAAATATTTATCGAGACCAGGTTGAATTGACTGTTTCAGTGTGGTACCATATTACTACGTTATCCAAACCAAAAAAAGCCCAGAATCTGGCCATCAAGTATGAGAAATATGCGAAAGTATGAGCCTGATGAGAGCAAATCCCTGCCCTAACATTGACCTAACATGCGTTATCCTCTAGAATATTGATCGAAACCAGGATTAATGTACTGTTTCAGTGTGGTACCACAATACTACGTGTTCCAAACCAAAAAAAGCTCAGAATCTGGCCATCAAGTATGAGAAATATGCGAAAGTATGAGCCTGATGGGAGCATATCCCAGACCTATCCTAGGCCAAACATGCGCTATCCTCGAAAATGTTCATCGAAACTAGGTTTAATGGACTGTTTCAGTGTGGTACCACATTACTACGTGATCGAATCCAGAAAAAACCCGGGATCTGTTCTACAAGTATGTGAAGAATGCGAAAGTATGAGTCTGATGAGGGCAAATCCCAGGCCTGGCCTAGACCTAACATGAGTTATCCTCTAAAATATTGATCGAAACATGGTTTAATGGACTGTTACAGTGTGGTGCCACATTACCACGTGGTCCAAACCAGAAAAGCCAGGGATCTGTTCAACAAGTGTGTGCAGAATGCGAAACTATGAGTCTGATGAGGGCAAATCCAAGGCCTAACCTAGACCTAACATGCGTTATCCTCTAAAATATTGATCGAAACCAGGTTTAATTGACTGTTTCAGTGTGGTACCACACTACTACGTGATCCAAACCAGAAAAATCCCAGGATCTGCTCAACAAGTATGAGAAATATGCGAATGTATGAGCCTGATGAGAGCAAATCCCAGACCTAACCCAGACCTAACATGCGTTATCCTCTAAAATATTTATCGAGACCAGGTTGAATTGACTGTTTCAGTGTGGTGCCACATTACTACGTGATCCAAACCAGAAAAAGCCCAGAATCTGGCCATCAAGTATGAGAAATATGCGAAAGTATGAGCCTGATGGGAGCAAATCCCAGACCTCAGATAGACCTAACATGCGTTATCCTCTAAAATATTGATCGAAACCAGGTTTAATGGACTGTTTCAGTGTGGTACCATATTACTACGTTATCCAAACCAAAAAAAGCCCAGAATCTGGCCATCAAGTATGAGAAATATGCGAAAGTATGAGCCTGATAAGAGCAAATCCCTGCCCTAACATTGACCTAACAAGCGTTATCCTCTAGAATATTGATCGAAACCAGGATTAATGGACTGTTTCAGTGTGGTACCACAATACTACGTGATCCAAACCAAAAATAGCCCAGAATCTGGCCATCAAGTATGAGAAATATGCGAAAGTATGAGCCTGATGGGAGCAAATCCCAGACCTCAGATAGACCTAACATGCGTTATCCTCTAAAATATTGATCGAAACCAGGTTTAATGGACTGTTTCAGTGTGGTACCATATTACTACGTTATCCAAACCAAAAAAAGCCCAGAATCTGGCCATCAAGTATGAGAAATATGCGAAAGTATGAGCCTGATAAGAGCAAATCCCTGCCCTAACATTGACCTAACATGCGTTATCCTCTAGAATATTGATCGAAACCAGGATTAATGGACTGTTTCAGTGTGGTACCACATTACTACGTGATCCAAACCAGAAAAAGCCCAGAATCTGGCCATCAAGTATCAGAAATATGCGAAAGTATGAGCCTGATGAGAGCAAATCCCAGACCTAACCCAGACCTAACATGCGTTATCCTCATAAATAATGATCGAATCTAGGTTTGATGGACCGTTCCAGTGTGGTACCACATTACTACGTGATACAAACCAGAAAAAGCCCGGGATCTCTTCAACAGGTATGTGAAGAATGCGAAAGTATGAGTCTGATGAGGGCAAATCCAAGGCCTAACCTAGACCTAACATGCGTTATCCTCTAAAATATTGATCGAAACCTGGTTTAAAGGAATGTTTCAGTGTGGTCCCACATTACTACGTGATCCAAACCAGAAGAAGCCCAGGATCTGCTCAACAAGTATGAGAAATATGCGAATGTATTAGCCTCATGGAGGCAAATCACAGACCTGACCCAGACCTAACATGTGTTATCCTCTAAAATATTGATCCAAACTGTTTAATCGACTGTTTCAGTGTGGTAACACACTACTATGTGATCCAAACCAGAAAAAACCCAGGATCTGTTCAAGAAGTATGTAAAGAATGAGGAAGTACGAGACTGATGGGGGCAAATCCTAGACCTAATCCAGACCTAACATGCGATCTCCTCAAAAATATTGATCGAAACCAGGTTTAATGGACTGTTTCAGTGTGGTACCATATTACTACGTTATCCAAACCAAAAAAAGCCCAGAATCTGGCCATCAAGTATCAGAAATATGCGAAAGTATGAGCCTGATGAGAGCAAATCCCAGACCTAACCTAGACCTAACATGCGTTATCCTCATAAATAATGATCGAATCTAGGTTTGATGGACCGTTCCAGTGTGGTACCACATTACTACGTGATCCAAACCAGAAAAAGCCCGGGATCTCTTCAACAGGTATGTGAAGAATGCGAAAGTATGAGTCTGATGAGGGCAAATCCCAGACCTGAGATAGACCTAACATGCGTTATCCTCTAAAATATTGATCGAAACCAGGTTTACTGGACTGTTTAAGTGTGGTACCACACTACTATGTGATCCAAACCAGAAAAAACCCAGGATCTGTTCAAGAAATATGTGAAGAATGAGGAAGTATCAGACTGATGAGGGCAAATCCTAGAAGTAATCCAGACTTAACATGCGTTATCCTCTAAAACAATGATCGAGACCAGGTTTAGTCGACTGTTTCATTGTGGTACCACATTACCACGTGGTCCAAACCAGAAAAGCCCGGGATCTGTTCAACAAGTGTGTGAAGAATGCGAAAGTATGATTATGATGAGGGCTAATCCAAGGCCTAACCTAGACCTACCATCTGTTATCCTCTAAAATAGTGATCGAAACCAGGTTTAATTGACTGTTTCAGTGTGGTACCACATTACTATGTGATCGAAACCAGAAAAAACACGGGATCTGTTCTACAAGTATGTGAAGAATGCGAAAGTATGAGTCTGATGAGGGCAAATCCCAGGCCTGGCCTAGACCTAACATGAGTTATCCTCCAAAATATTGATCGAGACCAGGTTTAGTCGACTGTTTCATTGTGGTACCACATTACCACGTGGTCCAAACCAGAAAAATCCCAGGATCTGCTCAACAAGTGTGAGAAATAAGCGAATGTATGAGCCTGATGAGAGCAAATCCCAGACCTAACCTAGTCCTAACATGCGTTATCCTTTAAAATATTTATCGAGACCAGGTCTAGTCGACTGTTTCAGTGTGGTACCACATTACTACGTGATCCAAACCAGAAAAAGCCCGGAGTCTGGCCATCAAGTGTGAGAAATATGCGAAAGTATGAGCCTGATGATAGCAGATCCCGTATCTAACATAGACCTAACATGCGCTATCATCTAAAATACTGATCGAAACCAGGTTTAATGGACTTTTTCAGTGTGGTACCACATTTCTACGTGATCCAAACCAAAAAAAGCCCAGAATCTGGCCATCAAGTATGAGAAATATGCGAAAGTATGAGCCTGATGAGAGCAAATCCCTGCCCTAACATAGACCTAACATGCGTTATCCTCTAGAATATTGATCGAAACCAGGATTAATGGACTGTTTCAGTGTGGTACCACAATACTACGTGATCCAAACCAAAAAAAGCCCAGAATCTGGCCCTCAAGTATGAGAAATATGCGAAAGTATGAGCCTGATGAGAGCAAATCCCAGACCAAACATAGACCTAACATGCGTTGTCCTCTAGAATATTCATCGAAACCAGGATTAATGGACTGTTTCAGTGTGGTGCCACATTACTACGTGATCCAATCCAAAGAAAGCTCAGAATCTGGCCATCAAGTATGAGAAATATGCGAAAGTATGAGCCTGATGGGAGCATATCCGAGACCTATCCTAGGCCAAACATGCGCTATCCTCGAAAATGTTCATCGAAACTAGGTTTAATGGACTGTTTCAGTGTGGTACCACATTACTACGTGATCGAAACCAGAAAAAACACGGGATCTGTTCTACAAGTATGTGAAGAATGCGAAAGTATGAGTCTGATGAGGGCAAATCCCAGGCCTGGCCTAGACCTAACATGAGTTATCCTCCAAAATATTGATCGAAACAAGGTTTAATGGACTGCTACAGTGTGGTGCCACATTACTACGTGATCCAAACCAGAAAAAACCCGGGATCTGTTCAACAAATATGTGAAGAATGCGAAAGCATGAGTCTGATGAGGGCAAATCCCAGGCCTGGCCTAGACCTAACATGAGTTATCCTCTAAAGTATTCATCGAAACTAGGTTTAATCGACTGTCTCAGTGTGGTACAACATTACTATATGATCCCAACCAGAAAAAACCAGGATCTGTGCAAGAAGTATGTGAAGAATGAGGAAGTATGAGACTGATGAGGGCAAATCCCAGACCTAATCCAGACCTAACATGCGTTATCATCTAAAATATTGATCGAAACCTGGTTTAATCGACTGTTTCAGTGTGGTAACACACTACTATGTGATCCAAACCAGAAAAGACCCAGGATCTGTTCAAGAAGTATGTGAAGAATGAGGAAGTATGAGACTGATGATGGCAAATCCCAGTCCTAATCCAGACCTAACATGCGTCATCCTCTAAAATATTGATCGAGACCAGGTTTAGTCGACTGTTTCAGTGTGGTACCACATTACTACGTGATCCAAAGCAGAAAAAGTCCAGATTCTGGCCAACAAGTATGAGAAATATGCGAAAGTATGGGTCTGATGAGGGCAAATCCCAGGCCTGGCCTAGACCTAACATGAGTTATCCTCTAAAGTATTCATTGAAACTAGGTTTAATCGATTGTTTCAGTGTGGTGCCACATTACAACGTGATCCAAAGCAGAAGAAACCCAGGATCTGCTCAACAAGTATGAGAAATATGCGAATGTATTAGCCTCGTGGAGGCAAATCACAGACCTGACCCAGACCTAACATGTGTTATCCTCTAAAATATTGATCCAAACTGTTTAATCGACTGTTTCAGTGTGGTAACACACTACTATGTGATCCAAACCAGAAAAAACCCAGGATCTGTTCAAGAAGTATGTGAAGAATGAGGAAGTACGAGACTGATCGGGGCAAATCCTAGACCTAATCCAGACCTAACATGCGATCTCCTCAAAAATATCGATCTTGACCAGGTTTAGTCGAGTGTTTCAGTGTGGTACCACATTACTACGTGATCCAAACCAGAAAAATCCCAGGATCTGCTCAACAAGTATGAGAAATATGCGAATGTATGAGCCTGATGAGAGCAAATCCCAGACCTAACCCTGACCTAACATGCGTTATCCTCTAAAATATTTATCGAGACCAGGTTGAATTGACTGTTTCAGTGTGGTGCCACATTACTACGTGATCCACACCAGAAAAAGCCCAGAATCTGGCCATCAAGTATGAGAAATATGCGAAAGTGTGAGCCTGATGGGAGCAAATCCCAGACCTGAGATAGACCTAACATGCGTTATCCTCTAAAATATTGATCGAAACCAGGTTTAATGGACTGTTTCAGTGTGGTACCATATTACTACGTTATCCAAACCAAAAAAAGCCCAGAATCTGGCCATCAAGTATGAGAAATATGCGAAAGTATGAGCCTGATGGGAGCAAATTCCAGACCTAACATAGACCTAACATGCGTTACCCTCTAAAATATTGATCGAAACCAGGTTTAATGGACTGTTTCAGTGTGGTGCCACATTAATACGTGATCGAAACCAAAAAAGGACCAGAATCTGGCCATCAAGTATGAGAAATATGCGAAAGTATGAGCCTGATGAGTGGAAATCCCATACCTAACCTAAATCTAGCATGCGTTATCCTCTAAAATATTGATCGAAACCAGGTTTAATTGACTGTGTTAGTGTGGTACCACATTACTCCGTGCTCCAAACCAGAAAAAATCCGGGATCTGTTCAACAAGTGTGTGATGAATGCGAAAGTATGAGTCTGATGAGGGCAAATCGAAGGCCTAACCTAGACCTAACATGCGTTATCATCTAAAATATTGATCGAAACCTGGTTTAATCGACAGTCTCAGTGTGGTACCACACTACTATGTGATCCAAACCAGAAAAGACCCAGGATCTGTTCAAGAAGTATGTGAAGAATGAGGAAGTATGAGACTGATGAGGGCAAATCCCAGACCAAATCCAGACCTAACATGCGTCATCCTCTAAAATATTGATCGAGACCAGGTTTAGTCGACTGTTTCATTGTGGTACCACATTACCACGTGGTCCAAACCAGAAAAATCCCAGGATCTGGCCAACAAGTATGAGAAATATGCGAAAGTATGAGCCTGATGAGTGGAAATCCCAGACCTAACCTAGACCTAACATGCGTTATCCTCTAAAATATTGATCGAAACCAGGTTTAATGGACTGTTTAAGTGTGGTACCAGACTACTACGTGATCCAAACCAGAAAAAGTCCAGGATCTGGCCATCAAGTATCAGAAATATGCGAAAGTATGAGCCTGATGAGAGCAAATCCCAGACCTAACCTAGACCTAACATGCGTTATCCTCTAAAATATTGATCGAAACCAGGTTTAATGGACTGTTTAAGTGTGGTACCACACTACTATGTCATCCAAACCAGAAAAAACCCAGGATCTGTTCAAGACATATGTGAAGAATGAGGAAGTATCAGACTGATGAGGGCAAATCCTAGAACTAATCCAGACCTAACATGCGCTATCCTCTAAAATAATGATCGAGACCAGGTTTAGTCGACTGTTTCATTGTGGTACCACATTACCACGTGGTCCAAACCAGAAAAATCCCAGGATCTGGCCAACAAGTATGAGAAATATGCGAAAGTATGAGTCTGGTGAGGGCAAATCCCAGGCCTGGCCTAGACCTAACATGCGTTATCCTCTAAAGTATTCATCGAAACTAGGGTTAATCGATTGTTTCAGTGTGGTGCCACATTACAACGTGATCCAAAGCAGAAAAAACCCAGGATCTGCTCAACAAGTATGAGAAATATGCGAAAGTATGAGTCTGATGAGGGCAAATCCCAGGCCTGGCCTAGACCTAACATGAGTTATCCTCTAAAGTATTCATCGAAACTAGGTTTAATCGATTGTTTCAGTGTGGTGCCACATTACAACGTGATCCAAAGCAGAAGAAACCCAGGATCTGCTCAACAAGTATGAGAAATATGCGAATGTATTAGCCTCATGGAGGCAAATCACAGACCTGACCCAGACCTAACATGTGTTATCCTCTAAAATATTGATCCAAACTGTTTAATCGACTGTTTCAGTGTGGTAACACACTACTATGTGATCCAAACCAGAAAAAACCCAGGATCTGTTCAAGAAGTATGTGAAGAATGAGGAAGTACGAGACTGATGGGGGCAAATCCCAGACCTAATCCAGACCTAACATGCGATCTCCTCAAAAATATTGATCTTGACCAGGTTTAGTCGAGTGTTTCATTGTGGTACCACATTACCACGTGGTCCAAACCAGAAAAATCCCAGGATCTGCTCAACAAGTATGAGAAATATGCGAATGTATGAGCCTGATGAGAGCAAATCCCAGACCTGAGATAGACCTAACATGCGTTACCCTCTAAAATATTGATCGAAACCAGGTTTAATGGACTGTTTCAGTGTGGTGCCACATTACTACGTGATCCACACCAGAAAAAGCCCAGAATCTGGCCATCAAGTATGAGAAATATGCGAAAGTGTGAGCCTGATGGGAGCAAATCCCAGACCTGAGATAGACCTAACATGCGTTACCCTCTAAAATATTGATCGAAACCAGGTTTAATGGACTGTTTCAGTGTGGTGCCACATTAATACGTGATCGAAACCAAAAAAGGACCAGAATCTGGCCATCAAGTATGAGAAATATGCGAAAGTATGAGCCTGATGAGTGGAAATCCCATACCTAACCTAAATCTAGCATGCGTTATCCTCTAAAATATTGATCGAAACCAGGTTTAATTGACTGTGTTAGTGTGGTACCACATTACTCCGTGCGCCAAACCAGAAAAAATCTGGAATCTGTTCAACAAGTGTGTGATGAATGCGAAAGTATGAGTCTGATGAGGGCAAATCCTATACCTAACCCAGACCTAACATGCGTTATCATATAAAATATTGATCGAAACCTGGTTTAATCGGCTGTTTCAGTGTGGTACCACACTACTATGTTATCCAAACCAGAAGAGACCCAGGATCTGTTCAAGAAGTATGTGAAGAATGAGGAAGTATGAGACTGATGAGGGCAAATCCCAGACCTAATCCAGACCTAACATGCGTCATCCTCTAAAATATTGATCGAAACATGGTTTAATGGACTGTTACAGTGTGGTGCCACATTACTACGTGATCCAAACCAGAAAAAATCCGGGATCTGTTCAACAAGTGTGTGATGAATGCGAAAGTATGAGTCTGATGAGGGCAAATCCAAGGCCTAACCCAGACCTAACATGCGTTATCCTCTAAAATATTGATCGAAACCAGGTTTAATTGACTGTTTCAGTGTGGTACCACATTACTACGTGGTCCAAACCAGAAAAATCCCAGGATCTGCTCAACAAGTATGAGAAATATGCGAAAGTATGAGCCTGATGAGAGCAAATCCCGGACCTAACCTAGACCTAACATGCGTTATCCTCTAAAATATTGATCGAAACTAGGTTTAATGGACAGTTTCAGTGTGGTAGCACATTACTACGTGATCCAAACCAGAAAAAACCCGGGATCTGTTTTTGAAGTATGTGAAGAATGCGAAAGGATGAGTCTGATGAGGGCAAATCCCAGGCCTGTCCTAGACCTAACATGCGTTATCCTCTAAAATATTGATCGGAACCAGGTTTAATCGACTGTTTCAGTGTGGTACCACAATACTACGTGATCCAAAGCAGTGAAAGTCCAGGATCTGGCCAAAAAGTATGAGAAATATGCGAAAGTATGACCCAGCTGAGGGCAAATCCTAGACCTAACCGAGACCAAAACATGAGTTTTCCTCAAAAATATTTTTCGGAACCAGGTTTAATCGACTGTTTCAGTGTGGTACCACATTACTACATGATCCAAACCAGAAAAAACCCAGGATCTGTTCAACAAGTATTTGAAGAATGCGAAAGTATGAGTCTGATGGGGGCAATTCCTAGACCTAACCCTGACCTAACATGCGTTATCATCTAAAATATTGATCGAAACCTGGTTTAATCGACTGTTTCAGTGTGGTACCACATTACTATGTGATCCCAACCAGAAAAAACCAGGATCTGTCCAAGAAGTATGTGAAGAATGCGAAAGAATGAGACTGAAGAGGGCAAATCCCAGACCTAACTCAGACCTAACATGCGTTATCCTCTGAAATATTGATCCAAACCAGGTTTAATGGACTTTTTCTTAGTGGTACCACATTTCTATGTGATCCAAACCAGAAAAAGCAAAGGATCTGGCTAACACGTAAGAGAAATATGCAAAAGTATGAGCCTGATGAGGGCAAATCCTCGACCCTACTCAGACCTAACATGTGTTATCCTCTAAAATATTGATCAAAACCAAGTTTAATCGACTGTTTCGGTGTGGTACCACACTACTATGTGATCCAAACCAGAAAAATCCCAGGATCTGCTCAACAAGTATGAGAAATATGCGAAAGTATGAGCCTGATGAGTGCAAATCCCAGACCTAACCTAGACCTAACATGCGTTATCCTCTAAAATATTGATCGAATCTAGGTTTACTGGACCGTTTCAGTGTGGTACCACATTACTACGTGATCCAAACCAGAAAAAGCCCAGAATCTGGACAACAAGAATGAGAAATATGCGAAAGTATGAGCCTGATGGGAGCATATCCGAGACCTAACCTAGGCCAAACATGCGCTATCCTCTAAAATGTTGATCGACACTAGGTTTGATGGATTGTTTCAGTGTGGTACCACATTACTACGTGATCCAAACCAGAAAAATCCCGGGATCTGTTCAACAAGTATGTGAAGAATGCGAAAGTAAGAGTCTGATGAGGCTTATCCCCAGGCCTGCCCTAGACCTAACATGCGTTATCCTCTAAAATGTTGATCGAAACCAGGTTTAAAGGACTGTTTCAGTGTAGATCCACATTACTGCGTGATTCAAACCAAAAAAAGCCCAGAATCTGGCCATCAAATATGAGAAATATGCGAAAGTATGAGCCTGGTGAGTGCAAATCCCAGACCTAACCTAGACCTAACATGTGTTATCCTCTAAAATATTGATCGAATCTAGGTTTACTGGACCGTTTCAGTGTGGTACCACATTACTACGTGATCCAAATCAGAAAAAGCCCAGAATCTGGCCAACAAGAATGAGAAATATGCGAAAGTATGAGCCTGATGGGAGCATATCCGAGACCTAACCTAGGCCAAACATGCGCTATCCTCTAAAATGTTGATCGAAACTAGGTTTGATGGACTGTTTCAGTGTGGTACCACATTACTACGTGATCGAAACCAGATAAAACCCGGGATCTGTTCAACAATTATGTGAAGAATGCGAAGGTATGAGTCTGATGAGGGCAAATCCCAGGTCTGTCCTAGACCTAACATGAGTTATCCTCTAAAATATTGATCGAAACCAGGTTTAACGGACTGTTTCAGTGTGGTACCACATTACTACGTGATCCAAAGCTGTGAAAGCCCAGGATCTGTTCAAGAAGTATGTGAAGAACGAGGAAGTATGAGACTGATGAGGGCAAATCCCAGACCTAATCCAGACCTAACATGCGTTATCCTCAAAAATATTGATCGAGACCAGGTTTATTCGACTGTTTCAGTGTGGTACCACATTACTACGTGATCCAAACCAGAAAAAGACCAGAATCTGGCCATCAAGTATCAGAAATATGCGAAAGTATGAGCCTGATGAGAGCAAATCCCAGACCTAACCTAGACCTAACGTGCGTTAGCTTCTAAAATATTGATTCGAAACCAGATTTAATGGTCTGTTACAGTGTGGTAACTCATTACCACGTGATCCATACCAGAAAAAATTCGGGATCTGTTCAACAAGTGTGTGAAGAAAGCGAAAGCATGAGTCTGATGAGGGCAAATCCAAGGCCTAAACCAGACCTAACATGCGTTATCCTCTAAAACATTGATCGAAACCAGGTTTAGTGGACTGTTTCAGTGTGGTACCACATTACTACGTGATCCAAACCAAAAAAAGCCCAGAATCTGGACATCAAGTATGAGAAATATGCGAAAGTACGAGCCTGATGTGAGTAAAACCCAGACCTAGCATAGACCCAACATGCGTTATCCTCTGAAATATTGATCGAAACCAGGTTTAATGGTCTGTTCCAGTGTGTTACCGCATTACTACGTGATCCAAACCAGAAAAAAACCAGGATCTGTTCAACAAGTATGTGAAGAATGCGAAAGTATGTGTCTGATGAGGGCAAATCACAGACCTAACCCAGACCTAACATGCGTTATCCTTTGAGATGTCGACCCAGACTAGGTTTACTTGACTGTTTCAGTGTGGTACCACATTACCACGTGAACCATACCAGAGAAAGCCCAGAATCTGGCCATCAAGTATGACAAATATGCGAAAGTACGAGCGTGATGAGTGCAAATCCCAGACCTAACCTAGACCTAACATGCGTTAACCTCTAAAATATTGATCGAAACCAGGTTGAATGGACTGTTTCAGTGTGGTACCACATTACTACGTTATCCAAACCTAAAAAAGCCCAGAATCTGGCCATCAAGTATGAGAAATATGTGAAAGTATGAGCCCGATGAGAGCAAATCCAAGGCCTAACCTAGACCTAACATGCGTTTTCATCTAAAATATTGATCGGAACCAGGTATAATTGACTGTTTCAGTGTGGTACCACATTACTACGTGATCCAAACCAGAAAAAAACCAGGATCTGGCCATCAAGTATCAGAAATATGCGAAAGTATGAGCCTGATGAGAGCAAATTCCAGACCTAACATAGACCTAACATGCGTTACCCTCTAAAATATTAATCGAAACCAGGTTTAATGGACTGTTTCAGTGTGGTACCACATTACTACGTTATCCAAACCTAAAAAAGCCCAGAATCTGGCCATCAAGTATGAGAAATATGTGAAAGTATGAGCCCGATTAGAGCAAATCCCAGACCTAACCCAGACCTAACATGGGTTATCCTCTAAAATATTGATCGAAACCACGTTTAATTGACTGTTTCAGTGTGGTGCCACATTACTACGTGATCCAAACCAGAAAAAGCCCAGAATCTGGCCATCAAGTATGAGAAATATGCGAAAGTATGAGCCTGATGGGTGCAAATCCCAGACCTGAGATAGACCTAACATGCGATTTCCTCTAAAATATTGTTCGAAACCAGATTTAATAGTCTGTTTCAGTGTGGTAACATATTACCACGTGATCGAAACCAGAAAAAACCCAGGATCTGTTCAACAAGTATTCGAAGAATGCGAAAGTATGAGTCTGATGAGGACAAATCCTAGACCTAACCCAGACCTAACATGCGTTATCATCTAAAATATTGATCGAAACCTGGTTTAATCGACTGTCTCAGTGTGGTACCACATTACTATATGATCCCAACCAGAAAAAAACCAGGATCTGTCCAAGAAGTATGTGAAGAATGAGGAAGTATGAGACTGATGAGGGCAAATCCCAGACCTAATCCAGACCTAACATGCGTTATCATCTAAAATATTGATCGAAACCTGGTTTAATCGACTGTTTCAGTGTGGTACCACACTACTATGTTATCCAAACCAGAAAAGACCCAGGATCTGTTCAAGAAGTATGTGAAGAATGAGGAAGTATGAGACTGGTGAGGGCAAATCCCAGACCTAATCCAGACCTAACATGCGTCATCCTCTAAAATATTGATCGAGACCAGGTTTAGTCGACTGTTTCAGTGTGGTACCACATTACTACGTGATCCAAACCAGAAAAAGTCCAGAATCTGGCCATCAAGTATCAGAAATATGCGAAAGTATGAGCATGATGAGAGCAAATCCCAGACCTAACCTAGACCTAACATGCGCTATCCTCTAAAATATTGTTCGGAACCAGGTTTAATTGGCTGTTTCAGTGTGGTACCACATTACTACCTGATCCAAACCAGAAAAAATCCGGGATCTGTTCAACAAGTGTGTGATGAATGCGAAAGTATGAGTCTGATGGGGGCAAATCCAAAGCCTAACCTAGACCTAACATGCGATATCCTCTAACATATTGATCGAAACCAGGTTTAATGGACTGTTTCAGTGTGGTACCGCACTACTACGTGATCGAAACCAAAAAAGGCCCAGAATCTGGCCTTCAAGTATGAGAAATATGCGAAAGTATGAGCCTGATGAGAGCAAATCCCAGACCAAACATAGACCTAACATGCGTTGTCCTCTAGAATATTCATCGAAACCAGGATTAATGGACTGTTTCAGTGTGGTGCCACATTACTACGTGATCCAATCCAAAGAAAGCTCAGAATCTGGCCATCAAGTATGAGAAATATGCGAAAGAATGAGCCTGATGGGAGCATATCCGAGACCTATCCTAGGCCAAACATGCGCTATTCTCGAAAATGTTCATCGAAACTAGGTTTAATGGACTGTTTCAGTGTGGTACCACATTACTACGTGATCGAAACCAGAAAAAACACGGGATCTGTTCTACAAGTATGTGAAGAATGCGAAAGTATGAGTCTGATGAGGGCAAATCCCAGGCCTGGCCTAGACCTAACATGAGTTATCCTCCAAAATATTGATCGAAACAAGGTTTAATGGACTGTTACAGTGTGGTGCCACATTACTACCTGATCCAAACCAGGAAAAACCCGGGATCTGTTCAACAAATATGTGAAGAATGCGAAAGTATGAGTCTGATGAGGGCAAATCCCAGGCCTGGCCTAGACCTAACATGAGTTATCCTCTAAAGTATTCATCGAAACTTGGTTTAATCGACTGTCTCAGTGTGGTACAACATTACTATATGATCCCATCCAGAAAAAACCAGGATCTGTGCAAGAAGTATGTGAAGAATGAGGAAGTATGAGACTGATGAGGGCAAATCCCAGACCTAATCCAGACCTAACATGCGTTATCATCTAAAATATTGATCGGAACCTGGTTTAATCGACTGTTTCAGTGTGGTAACACACTACTATGTGATCCAAACCAGAAAAGACCCAGGATCTGTTGAACAAGTATGTGAAGAATGAGGAAGTATGAGACTGATGATGGCAAATCCCAGACCTAATCCAGACCTAACAAGCGTCATCCTCTAAAATATTGATCGAGACCAGGTTTAGTCGACTGTTTCAGTGTGGTACCACATTACTACGTGATCCAAACCAGAAAAAGTCCAGATTCTGGCCAACAAGTATGAGAAATATGCGAAAGTATGAGTCTGATGAGGGCAAATCCCAGGCCTGGCCTAGACCTAACATGAGTTATCCTCTAAAGTATTCATCGAAACTAGGGTTAATCGATTGTTTCAGTGTGGTGCCACTGTACAACGTGATCCAAAGCAGAAAAAACCCAGGATCTGCTCAACAAGTATGAGAAATATGCGAAAGTATGAGTCTGATGAGGGCAAATCCCAGGCCTGGCCTAGACCTAACATGAGTTACCCTCTAAAGTATTCATCGAAACTAGGTTTAATCGATTGTTTCAGTGTGGTGCCACATTACAACGTGATCCAAAGCAGAAGAAACCCAGGATCTGCTCAACAAGTATGAGAAATATGCGAATGTATTAGCCTCATGGAGGCAAATCACAGACCTGACCCAGACCTAACATGTGTTATCCTCTAAAATATTGATCCAAACTGTTTAATCGACTGTTTCAGTGTGGTAACACACTACAATGTGATCCAAACCAGAAGAAACCCAGGATCTGTTCAAGAAGTATGTGAAGAATGAGGAAGTACGAGACTGATGGGGGCAAATCCCAGACCTAATCCAGACCTAACATGCGATCTCCTCAAAAATATTGATCTTGACCAGGTTTAGTCGAGTGTTTCATTGTGGTACCACATTACCACGTGGTCCAAACCAGAAAAATCCCAGGATCTGCTCAACAAGTATGAGAAATATGCGAATGTATGAGCCTGATGAGAGCAAATCCCAGACCTGAGATAGACCTAACATGCGTTACCCTCTAAAATATTGATCGAAACCAGGTTTAATGGACTGTTTCAGTGTGGTGCCACATTACTACGTGATCCACACCAGAAAAAGCCCAGAATCTGGCCATCAAGTATGAGAAATATGCGAAAGTGTGAGCCTGATGGGAGCAAATCCCAGACCTGAGATAGACCTAACATGCGTTACCCTCTAAAATATTGATCGAAACCAGGTTTAATGGACTGTTTCAGTGTGGTGCCACATTAATACGTGATCGAAACCAAAAAAGGACCAGAATCTGGCCATCAAGTATGAGAAATATGCGAAAGTATGAGCCTGGTGAGTGCAAATCCCAGACCTAACCTAGACCTAACATGTGTTATCCTCTAAAATATTGATCGAATCTAGGTTTACTGGACCGTTTCAGTGTGGTACCACATTACTACGTGATCCAAATCAGAAAAAGCCCAGAATCTGGCCAACAAGAATGAGAAATATGCGAAAGTATGAGCCTGATGGGAGCATATCCGAGACCTAACCTAGGCCAAACATGCGCTATCCTCTAAAATGTTGATCGAAACTAGGTTTGATGGACTGTTTCAGTGTGGTACCACATTACTACGTGATCGAAACCAGATAAAACCCGGGATCTGTTCAACAATTATGTGAAGAATGCGAAGGTATGAGTCTGATGAGGGCAAATCCCAGGTCTGTCCTAGACCTAACATGAGTTATCCTCTAAAATATTGATCGAAACCAGGTTTAACGGACTGTTTCAGTGTGGTACCACATTACTACGTGATCCAAAGCTGTGAAAGCCCAGGATCTGTTCAAGAAGTATGTGAAGAACGAGGAAGTATGAGACTGATGAGGGCAAATCCCAGACCTAATCCAGACCTAACATGCGTTATCCTCAAAAATATTGATCGAGACCAGGTTTATTCGACTGTTTCAGTGTGGTACCACATTACTACGTGATCCAAACCAGAAAAAGACCAGAATCTGGCCATCAAGTATCAGAAATATGCGAAAGTATGAGCCTGATGAGAGCAAATCCCAGACCTAACCTAGACCTAACGTGCGTTAACTTCTAAAATATTGATTCGAAACCACATTTAATGGTCTGTTACAGTGTGGTAACTCATTACCACGTGATCCATACCAGAAAAAATTCGGGATCTGTTCAACAAGTGTGTGAAGAAAGCGAAAGCATGAGTCTGATGAGGGCAAATCCAAGGCCTAAACCAGACCTAACATGCGTTATCCTCTAAATCATTGATCGAAACCAGGTTTAGTGGACTGTTTCAGTGTGGTACCACATTACTACGTGATCCAAACCAAAAAAAGCCCAGAATCTGGACATCAAGTATGAGAAATATGCGAAAGTACGAGCCTGATGTGAGTAAAACCCAGACCTAGCATAGACCCAACATGCGTTATCCTCTGAAATATTGATCGAAACCAGGTTTAATGGTCTGTTCCAGTGTGTTACCGCATTACTACGTGATCCAAACCAGAAAAAAACCAGGATCTGTTCAACAAGTATGTGAAGAATGCGAAAGTATGTGTCTGATGAGGGCAAATCACAGACCTAACCCAGACCTAACATGCGTTATCCTTTGAGATGTCGACCCAGACTAGGTTTAGTTGACTGTTTCAGTGTGGTACCACATTACCACGTGAACCATACCAGAGAAAGCCCAGAATCTGGCCATCAAGTGTGACAAATATGCGAAAGTACGAGCGTGATGAGTGCAAATCCCAGACCTAACCTAGACCTAACATGCGTTAACCTCTAAAATATTGATCGAAACCAGGTTGAATGGACTGTTTCAGTGTGGTACCACATTACTACGTTATCCAAACCTAAAAAAGCCCAGAATCTGGCCATCAAGTATGAGAAATATGTGAAAGTATGAGCCCGATGAGAGCAAATCCAAGGCCTAACATAGACCTAACATGCGTTACCCTCTAAAATATTAATCGAAACCAGGTTTAATGGACTGTTTCAGTGTGGTACCACATTACTACGTCATCCAAACCTAAAAAAGCCCAGAATCTGGCCATCAAGTATGAGAAATATGTGAAAGTATGAGCCCGATTAGAGCAAATCCCAGACCTAACCCAGACCTAACATGGGTTATCCTCTAAAATATTGATCGAAACCATGTTTAATTGACTGTTTCAGTGTGGTGCCACATTACTACGTGATCCAAACCAGAAAAAGCCCAGAATCTGGCCATCAAGTATGAGAAATATGCGAAAGTATGAGCCTGATGGGTGCAAATCCCAGACCTGAGATAGACCTAACATGCGATTTCCTCTAAAATATTGTTCGAAACCAGATTTAATAGTCTGTTTCAGTGTGGTAACATATTACCACGTGATCCAAACCAGAAAAAACCCAGGATCTGTTCAACAAGTATTCGAAGAATGCGAAAGTATGAGTCTGATGAGGTCAAATCCTAGACCTAACCCAGACCTAACATGCGTTATCATCTAAAATATTGATCGAAACCTGGTTTAATCGACTGTCTCAGTGTGGTACCACATTACTATATGATCCCAACCAGAAAAAAACCAGGATCTGTCCAAGAAGTATGTGAAGAATGAGGAAGTATGAGACTGATGAGGGCAAATCCCAGACCTAATCCAGACCTAACATGCGTTATCATCTAAAATATTGATCGAAACCTGGTTTAATCGACTGTTTCAGTGTGGTACCACACTACTATGTTATCCAAACCAGAAAAGACCCAGGATCTGTTCAAGAAGTATGTGAAGAATGAGGAAGTATGAGACTGGTGAGGGCAAATCCCAGACCTAATCCAGACCTAACATGCGTCATCCTCTAAAATATTGATCGAGACCAGGTTTAGTCGACTGTTTCAGTGTGGTACCACATTACTACGTGATCCAAAACAGAAAAAGTCCAGAATCTGGCCATCAAGTATCAGAAATATGCGAAAGTATGAGCATGATGAGAGCAAATCCCAGACCTAACCTAGACCTAACATGCGTTATCCTCTAAAATATTGTTCGGAACCAGGTTTAATTGGCTGTTTCAGTGTGGTACCACATTACTACCTGATCCAAACCAGAAAAAATCCGGGATCTGTTCAACAAGTGTGTGATGAATGCGAAAGTATGAGTCTGATGGGGGCAAATCCAAAGCCTAACCTAGACCTAACATGCGATATCCTCTAACATATTGATCGAAACCAGGTTTAATGGACTGTTTCAGTGTGGTACCGCACTACTACGTGATCGAAACCAAAAAAGGCCCAGAATCTGGCCTTCAAGTATGAGAAATATGCGAAAGTATGAGCCTGATGAGAGCAAATCCCAGACCAAACATAGACCTAACATGCGTTGTCCTCTAGAATATTCATCGAAACCACGATTAATGGACTGTTTCAGTGTGGTGCCACATTACTACGTGATCCAATCCAAAGAAAGATCAGAATCTGGCCATCAAGTATGAGAAATATGCGAAAGAATGAGCCTGATGGGAGCATATCCGAGACCTATCCTAGGCCAAACATGCGCTATTCTCGAAAATGTTCATCGAAACTAGGTTTAATGGACTGTTTCAGTGTGGTACCACATTACTACGTGATCGAAACCAGAAAAAACACGGGATCTGTTCTACAAGTATGTGAAGAATGCGAAAGTATGAGTCTGATGAGGGCAAATCCCAGGCCTGGCCTAGACCTAACATGAGTTATCCTCCAAAATATTGATCGAAACAAGGTTTAATGGACTGTTACAGTGTGGTGCCACATTACTACGTGATCCAAACCAGGAAAAACCCGGGATCTGTTCAACAAATATGTGAAGAATGCGAAAGTATGAGTCTGATGAGGGCAAATCCCAGGCCTGGCCTAGACCTAACATGAGTTATCCTCTAAAGTATTCATCGAAACTTGGTTTAATCGACTGTCTCAGTGTGGTACAACATTACTATATGATCCCATCCAGAAAAAACCAGGATCTGTGCAAAAAGTATGTGAAGAATGAGGAAGTATGAGACTGATGAGGGCAAATCCCAGACCTAATCCAGACCTAACATGCGTTATCATCTAAAATATTGATCGGAACCTGGTTTAATCGACTGTTTCAGTGTGGTAACACACTACTATGTGATCCAAACCAGAAAAGACCCAGGATCTGTTGAACAAGTATGTGAAGAATGAGGAAGTATGAGACTGATGATGGCAAATCCCAGACCTAATCCAGACCTAACAAGCGTCATCCTCTAAAATATTGATCGAGACCAGGTTTAGTCGACTGTTTCAGTGTGGTACCACATTACTACGTGATCCAAACCAGAAAAAGTCCAGATTCTGGCCAACAAGTATGAGAAATATGCGAAAGTATGAGTCTGATGAGGGCAAATCCCAGGCCTGGCCTAGACCTAACATGAGTTATCCTCTAAAGTATTCATCGAAACTAGGGTTAATCGATTGTTTCAGTGTGGTGCCACATTACAACGTGATCCAAAGCAGAAAAAACCCAGGATCTGCTCAACAAGTATGAGAAATATGCGAAAGTATGAGTCTGATGAGGGCAAATCCCAGGCCTGGCCTAGACCTAACATGAGTTACCCTCTAAAGTATTCATCGAAACTAGGTTTAATCGATTGTTTCAGTGTGGTGCCACATTAGAACGTGATCCAAAGCAGAAGAAACCCAGGATCTGCTCAACAAGTATGAGAAATATGCGAATGTATTAGCCTCATGGAGGCAAATCACAGACCTGACCCAGACCTAACATGTGTTATCCTCTAAAATATTGATCCAAACTGTTTAATCGACTGTTTCAGTGTGGTAACACACTACAATGTGATCCAAACCAGAAAAAACCCAGGATCTGTTCAAGAAGTATGTGAAGAATGAGGAAGTACGAGACTGATGGGGGCAAATCCCAGACCTAATCCAGACCTAACATGCGATCTCCTCAAAAATATTGATCTTGACCAGGTTTAGTCGAGTGTTTCATTGTGGTACCACATTACCACGTGGTCCAAACCAGAAAAATCCCAGGATCTGCTCAACAAGTATGAGAAATATGCGAATGTATGAGCCTGATGAGAGCAAATCCCAGACCTGAGATAGACCTAACATGCGTTACCCTCTAAAATATTGATCGAAACCAGGTTTAATGGACTGTTTCAGTGTGGTGCCACATTACTACGTGATCCACACCAGAAAAAGCCCAGAATCTGGCCATCAAGTATGAGAAATATGCGAAAGTGTGAGCCTGATGGGAGCAAATCCCAGACCTAACATAGACCTAACATGCGTTACCCTCTAAAATATTGATCGAAACCAGGTTTAATGGACTGTTTCAGTGTGGTGCCACATTAATACGTGATCGAAACCAAAAAAGGACCAGAATCTGGCCATCAAGTATGAGAAATATGCGAAAGTATGAGCCTGATGAGTGGAAATCCCATACCTAACCTAAATCTAGCATGCGTTATCCTCTAAAATATTGATCGAAACCAGGTTTAATTGACTGTGTTAGTGTGGTACCACATTACTCCGTGCTCCAAACCAGAAAAAATCCGGGATCTGTTCAACAAGTGTGTGATGAATGCGAAAGTATGAGTCTGATGAGGGCAAATCCTAGACCTAACCCAGACCTAACATGCGTTATCATATAAAATATTGATCGAAACCTGGTTTAATCGGCTGTTTCAGTGTGGTACCACACTACTATGTTATCCAAACCAGAAGAGACCCAGGATCTGTTCAAGAAGTATGTGAAGAATGAGGAAGTATGAGACTGATGAGGGCAAATCCCAGACCTAATCCAGACCTAACATGCGTCATCCTCTAAAATATTGATCGAAACATGGTTTAATGGACTGTTACAGTGTGGTGCCACATTACTACGTGATCCAAACCAGAAAAAATCCGGGATCTGTTCAACAAGTGTGTGATGAATGCGAAAGTATGAGTCTGATGAGGGCAAATCCAAGGCCTAACCTAGAACTAACATGCGTTATCCTCTAACGCATTGATCGAAACCAGGTTTAATGGACTGTTTCAGTGTGGTACCGCATTACTACGTGATCGAAACCAAAAAAGGCCCAGAATCTGGCCGTCACGTATGAGAAATATGCGAAAGTATGAGCCTGATGAGTGCAAATCCCAGACCAAACATAGACCTAACATGCGTTGTCCTCTAGAATATTGATCGGAACCAGGTTTAATTGACTGTTTCAGTGTGGTGCCACATTACTACGTGATCCAAACCAGAAAAAATCCGGGATCTGTTCAACAAGTGTGTGACGAATGCGAAAGTATGAGTCTGATGAGGGCAAATCCAAGGCCTAACCTAGACCTAACATGCGTTATCCTCTAACGCATAGATCGAAACCAGGTTTAATGGACTGTTTCAGTGTGGTACCACATTACTACGTTATCCAAACCTAAAAAACCCCAGAATCTGGCCATCAAGTATGAGAAATATGCGAAAGTATTTGCCTCATGGGGGCAAATCACAGACCTGACCCAGACCTAACATGTGATATCCTCTAAAATAATGTTCGAAACCAGGTTTAATTGACTGTTTCAGTGTGGTACCACATTACCATGTGATCCAACCCAGTAAAAGTCCACGATCTGGCCAACAGGTATGAGAAATAAGCGAAAGTATGAGCCTGATGAGTGCAAATCCCAGACCTACCATAGACCTAACATGCGTTATCCTCTAAAATATTGATCGAAACCACGTTTAATGGAGTGTTTCAGTGTGGTACCGCATTACTACGTGATCGAAACCAAAAAAGGCCCATAATCTGGCCATCAAGTATGAAAAATATGCGAAAGTATGAGCCTGATGAGTTCAAATCCCAGACCTAACCTAAACCTAGCATGCGTTATCCTCAAAAATATTGATCGAAACAAGGTTTAAAGGACTGTTACAGTGTGGTGCCACATTACTACGTGATCCAAACCAGAAAAAAACCGGGATCTGTTCAACAAGTATGAGAAATAAGCGAATGTATGAGCCTGATGAGAGCAAATCTCAGACCTAACCTAGACCTAAAATGCGTTATCCTGTAAAATATTGATTGAAACCAGGTTTAATGGACTGTTTCAGTGTGGTACCCCATTACTACGTTAAATAAACCAAAAAAGGCCCAGAATCTGGCCATCAAGTATGAGAAATATGCGAAAGTATGAGCCTGATGAGAGCAAATCCCAGGCCTAACATAGACCTAACATGCATTATCATCTAAAATATTGATCGAAACCTGGTTTAATCGAATGTTTCAGTGTGGTACCACACAACTATGTGATCCAAACCAGAAAAAACCCAGGATCTCTTCAAGAAATATGTGATGAATGAGGAAGTATGAGACTGATAAGGGCAATTCCCAGACCTAACCCTGACCTAACATGAGTTATCCTCCAAAATATTGATCGCGACCAGGTTTAAAGGACTGTTTCAGTGTGGTCCCACATTACTACGTGATCCAAACCAGAAGAAGCCCAGGATCTGCTCAACAAGTATGAGAAATATGCGAATGTATTAGCCTCATGGAGGCAAATCAAGACCTGACCCAGACCTAACATGCGATCTCCTCAAAAATATTGATCTTGACCAGGTTTAGTCGACTGTTTCATTGTGGTATCACATTACCACGTGGTCCAAACCAGAAAAGCCAGGGATCTGTTCAACAAGTGTGTGATGAATGCGAATGTATGAGCCTGATGAGAGCAAATCCCAAACCTAACCCAGACCTAACATGCGTTATCCTCTAAAATATTTATCGAGACCAGGTTGAATTGACTGTTTCAGTGTGGTGCCACATTACTACGCGATCCAAACCAGAAAAAGCCCAGAATCTGGCCATCAAGTATGAGAAATATGCGAAAGTATGAGCCTGATGGGAGCAAATCCCAGACCTGAGATAGACCTAACATGCATTATCCTCTGAACTATTGATCGAAACCAGGTTTAATGGACTGTTTCAGTGTGGTACCATATTACTACGTTATCCAAACCAAAAAAAGCCCAGAATCTAGCCATCAAGTATGAGAAATTTGCGAAAGTATGAGCCTGATGAGAGCAAATCCCAGACCTAACATAGACCTAACATGCGTTACCCTCTAAAATATTGATCGAAACCAGGTTTAATGGACTGTTTCAGTGTGGTGCCACATTAATACGTGATCGAAACCAAAAAAGGACAAGGATCTGTTCAACAAGTGTGTGATGAATGCGAAAGTATGAGTCTGATGAGGGCAAATCCCAGGCCTAACCTAGACCTAACATGCGTTATCATTTAAAATATTGATCGAAACCTGGTTTAATCGACAGTTTCAGTGTGGTACCACACTACTATGTGATCCAAACCAGAAAAGACCCAGGACCTGGCCATCAAGTATGAGAAATATGCGAAAGTATGAGTCTGATGGGAGCAAATCCCAGACCTAACCCAGACCTAACATGCGTTATCATCTAGAATATTGATCGAAACCTGGTTTAATCGACTGTCTCAGTGTGGTACCACATTACTATATGATCCCAACCAGAATAAAACCAGGATCTGTCCAAGAAGTATGTGAAGAATGAGGACGTATGAGACTGATGAGGGCAAACCCCAGACCTAATCCAGACCTAACATGCGTCATCCTCTAAAATATTGATCGAGACCAGGTTTAGTCGACTGTTTCAGTGTGGTACCACATTACTACGTGATCCAAACCAGCAAAAGTCCAGAATCTGGCCATCAAGTATCAGAAATATGGGAAAGTATGAGCCTGATGAGTGGAAATCCCATACCTAACCTAAATCTAGCATGCGTTTTCATCTAAAATATTGATCGAAACCAGGTTTAGTCGACTGTTTCAGTGTGGTCCACATTACTACGTGATCCAAACCAGAAAAAATCCGGGATCTGTTCAACAAGTGTGTGATGAATGCGAAAGTATGAGTCTGATGAGGGCAAATCCAAGGCCTAACCTGGACCTAACATGCGTTATCCTCTAACACATTGATCGAGACCAGGTTTAGTCGACTGTTTCAGTGTGGTACCACATTACTACGTGATCCAAACCAGAAAAAGTCCAGAATCTGGCCATCAAGTATCAGAAATATGCGAAAGTATGAGCCTGATGAGTGCAAATCACAGACCTGTCCCAATCCTAACATGTGATATCCTCTATAATATTGTTCAAAACCATGTTTAATCGAATCTTTTAGTGTGGTACCACACTACTATGTGATCCAAACCAGAAAAGACCCAGGATCTGTTCAAGAAGTATGTGAAGAATGAGGAAGTATGAGACTGATGAGGGCAAATCCCAGACCTAATCCAGACCTAACATGCGTCATCCTTTAAAATATTGATCGGTACCAGGTTTAGCCAACTGTTTCAGTGTGGTACCACATTACTTCGTGATCCAAACCAGAAAAAGCCCAGAATCTGGCCATCAAGTATCAGAAATATGGGAAAGTATGAGCCTGATGAGAGCAAATCCCAGACCTGAGATAGACCTAACATGCGTTATCCTCTAAAATATTGATCGAAACCAGGTTTAATGGACTGTTTCAGTGTGGTAGCCCATTACTACGTTAACCAAACCAAAAAAAGCCCAGAATCTGGCCATCAAGTATGAGAAATATGCGAAAGTATGAGCCTGATGAGAGCAAATCCCAGACCTAACATAGACCTAACATGCGTTATCCTGTAAAATATTGATTGAAACCAGGTTTAATGGACTGTTTCAGTGTGGCCCCACATTACTACGTGATCGAAACCAGAAAAAGCCCAGGCTCTGGCCAACAAGTAAGAGAAATATGCGAAAGTATGAGTCTGATGAGGGCAAATCCAAGGCCTAACCCAGACCTAACATGCGTTATCCTCTAAAATATTGATCGAAACCAGGTTTAATTGACTGTTTCAGTGTGGTACCACATTACTACGTGGTCCAAACCAGAAAAATCCCAGGATCTGCTCAACAAGTATGAGAAATATGCGAAAGTATGAGCCTGATGAGTGCAAATCCCAGACCTAACCTAGACCTAACATGCGTTAACCTCTAAAATATTGATCGAAACCAGGTTGAATGGACTGTTTCAGTGTGGTACCACATTACTACGTTATCCAAACCTAAAAAAGCCCAGAATCTGGCCATCAAGTATGAGAAATATGTGAAAGTATGAGCCCGATGAGAGCAAATCCAAGGCCTAACCTAGACCTAACATGCGTTATCATCTAAAATATTGATCGGAACCAGGTATAATTGACTGTTTCAGTGTGGTACCACATTACTACGTGATCCAAACCAGAAAAAAACCAGGATCTGGCCATCAAGTATCAGAAATATGCGAAAGTATGAGCCTGATGAGAGCAAATTCCAGACCTAACATAGACCTAACATGCGTTACCCTGTAAAATATTGAACGAAACCAGGTTTAATGGACTGTTTCAGTGTGGTACCACATTACTACGTTATCCAAACCTAAAAAAGCCCAGAATCTGGCCATCAAGTATGAGAAATATGTGAAAGTATGAGCCCGATTAGAGCAAATCCCAGACCTAACCCAGACCTAACATGGGTTATCCTCTAAAATATTTGATCGAAACCACGTTTAATTGACTGTGTTAGAGTGGTACCACAATACTACGTGATCCAAACCAGAAATAATCCGGGATCTGTTCAACAAGTGTGTGATGAATGCGATAATATGAGTCTGATAAGGGCAAATCCCAGTCCTAATCCAGACCTAACATGCGTCATCCTCTAAAATATTGATCGAAACCTGGTTTAATCGACTGTTTCAGTGTGGTACCACACTACTATGTTATCCAAACCAGAAAAGACCCAGGATCTGTTCAAGAAGTATGTGAAGAATGAGGAAGTATGAGACTGGTGAGGGCAAATCCCAGACCTAATCCAGACCTAACATGCGTCATCCTCTAAAATATTGATCGAGACCAGGTTTAGTCGACTGTTTCAGTGTGGTACCACATTACTACGTGATCCAAACCAGAAAAAGTCCAGAATCTGGCCATCAAGTATCAGAAATATGCGAAAGTATGAGCATGATGAGAGCAAATCCCAGACCTAACCTAGACCTAACGTGCGTTATCATCTAAAATATTGATCGGAACCAGGTTTAATTGGCTGTTTCAGTGTGGTACCACATTACTACCTGATCCAAACCAGAAAAAATCCGGGATCTGTTCAACAAGTGTGTGATGAATGCGAAAGTATGAGTCTGATGGGGGCAAATCCAAAGCCTAACCTAGACCTAACATGCGATATCCTCTAACATATTGATCGAAACCAGGTTTAATGGACTGTTTCAGTGTGGTACCGCACTACTACGTGATCGAAACCAAAAAAGGCCCAGAATCTGGCCTTCAAGTATGAGAAATATGCGAAAGTATGAGCCTGATGAGTGCAAATCCCAGACCTACCCTAAACCTAGCAAGCGTTATCCTCAAAAATATTGTTCGAAACCAGGATTAATGGTCTGTTTCAGTATGGTAACATCTTACCACGTGATCCAAACCAGAAAGAACCCAGGATCTGGCCAACAAGTATGAGAAGAATGCGAAAGTTTGAGACTGAAGAGGGCAAATCCAAGGCCTAATCTAGACCTAACATGCGTTATCCTCTAAACTATTGATCGAGACCAGGTTTAATCGGCTGTTTCAGTGTGGTCCCACATTACTACCTGATCCAAACCAGGAGAAGCCCAGGATCTGGCCAACAAGTATGGAAATGTGCGAGAGTATTAGCCTCATGGTGGCAAATCACAGACCTGACCCAGCCCTAACATGTGATATCCTCTATAATATTGTTCAAAGCCATGTTTAATCGAATCTTTCAGTGTGGTACCACACTACTATGTGATCCAAACCAGAAAAGACCCAGGATCTGTTCAAGAAGTATGTGAAGAATGAGGAAGTATGAGACTGATCCCCTCAGGGGCTGCCAGCCTTTCAGCTGCAGTACGGGCTTAACGAACCCGGGGTACCCGAGTCATACACACACCGTAAGCCTCCTGTTGGTCGTCACAACGACCCATTCACAATTCCCTATTGGTTTTGTGAATGGTACGTGACGGCAGGAGGAACGGGGGTCTTGGCTTAACCGCCTGGGCCACGAGTATGGCGACTCTATAAAATCGCCCTCCAATCCTAAGCTATGGTGCGCGGCGATGGGATGCATGGTTGGGGGAGAAGGCCCAATCCCAAGCGACCACCTCCGGGGAACCTGCCGAACCCCCGGAGTATTAGGCTTACCCGGGTAAGGCGGCTCTGCCCGGGTGGACCTTTATTTCCGACCATCTCGTGGGATTCTTATGGACACAGAAAATAAAATGGGGATGGGGCGGGTTTTGTCGGTTGGGGAGGACGGAGACGGGGTTGGGGTTAGGGTGGCGGCGCTCGCGCCCCACTCAGCGCCAGGTCCGGCTTCGTGGAGGGTGGAGGAGGACGACGAGACGGCGTCGGTCTCGTCCTTCTCCTCCAGCACGAGCCACATAGGCTCTAAGAGGAAGAGGACGGGGCAGGCCGTCGTCGAGGTGGGCGGGGCGATGAGCCCGTCGGTGAGGCTGAGTTGCCTCAGGGACGAGGTGACCGAGGAGATATCGGAGAGGATCTCCTCGTCCCTGAGGCGGGTGGAGAAAGTCGCCGCTGCCTGCGCCTTTAAGGGGCAGAAAAGCGGTGGCGCGGAGGCCCTGAAGGCCGCGGCGGCGGAAATGAGGGAGGCGGCGCGGGAGCTCAGAGGGCGGAACGCCCGTCTGCAGCTCCTGTTGGAGGAGGAGCGACAGGGGAGGAGGAGGGCAGAGGCGCTGTGGAACAGCGCGGCTCTCCCTCCCATCCTCCCTCCTCCTCCACCGCCGCGTCCCTCGGCGGAGGTAAATAAGCGGAGTGCGGCGGCAGTGGTGCGGGGCACCGCGGGCCCCTCCACCCGCACTCCGCCCGTGAAGAAGTCCCCGTCCTCCTCAGAAGACGATCTTCTGAGGAGGATTGGGGACATGATTGATGGCAAGCTGGCCGCCTTCCGGGAGGAGCTCCTCGCCGGAAGAGCGGTCAGCAGGAAGGCGGTGCCTCCCCGACCTGTTCCGGTACAGTCGGGGAAGGCAAAGAAGGGCGGAGTGAAGGCTCCGCCCAGCGTTGCGGCACCAGGGCCCCGGGTCGCGACCCCCAAGGGGGGTGGTGTACCCGTGGTCGCGGTGGTCGCGTCCTCCACAGCACCCTCCCAAGGGGGGGTGGCGTGGAGTGAGGTGGTGGGGCGGAAGGCGAAGCGGGCGGCGAGGAAGGCCTCGCAACCGCGGCCTCCGCCTCCGCCGCCGGCGGCCAAGGTAAAGGCCGCGAAGGTCGGGAAGGCACGACCAGGTCGTCCCCCAAAAACGGCAGCGGTGACGCTGACCGTTGCGCAGGGGGGCGACCTGACCCTCGCGGAGGCGATGCGGCTCGCCAGGGAGAATATCTCCCTGGAAGAGCTGGGCATCGCCTCCGTGAGGGCGAAGAGGGCCGTGACCGGGGGTCTCTTGCTGGAGATCCCCGGTGCAGAAGGCGGCGCGAAGGCGGATCGTCTCGCCCAGAGGCTCCGGGAGCAGCTGGGCGAGCGAGGTGTCCGGGTCGCCCGGCCCACGAAGCGCACGGAGATGCGCGTTTGTGGGCTGGACGACTCGGTCAGCGCACAGGATGTGTCCCGTGCCCTTGCGAGGGCGGGGGACTGTCCTGTGGAGGACCTGCGGATCGGAGAGATCCGCAGGTCGCCCTCCGGCCTCGGGTCGGTGTGGGCCCGGTGCCCCCTCTCCGCCGCCCGTAAGGTGGCGGAATCCGGGAGGGTGTTGGTGGGGTGGGTTTCGGCGCGAGTGGAAATCCTCGCGCCGCGCCCGCTCCAGTGTCACCGCTGCCTCGAATTGGGGCACGTGAGGCAGTGGTGCACCTCGCCGGTGGACCGCAGCGGTCAGTGTTACCGCTGCGGTGCCAAAGAGCACCGTGCGAGCCAGTGCTCGGCGGCCCCCCACTGCCCGCTGTGTGCGGACATGGGGAGGCCAGCTGATCACAGGGTGGGGAGCAAGAAGTGCTCCCCCCCCTCCCGGAAGGAGAGGAAGAGGCGGGCTGCACCGGCTCCGGTGCCGAGGGCGGTGGCATCGTCCTCCATGGAGGTGGACGGTGCTACGGGGACGGACGGCCGGGAGGAGGCTGGCGCGGCCATTAATTAATGCCGCCCCGCCTCCTCCTCCAGGCCAACCTCAACCACTGCCGCGCGGCACAGGACTTGATGTCCCAAGTCCTCGCGGAGTGGGGGGTTGGCCTGGCGGTCGCCGCCGAGCCGTACCGCGTCCCTGATCACCCTCATTGGGTGGGCGACGCGGACGGCTTGGTGGCGACGGTATGGGGAGGGGGCGACGGGTCCCCACCGTTCTCCTTGTTGGAGCGCGGTCGGGGATTCGTCGCCGTGGACTGGGGGGGAGTCGCTGTGGTGGGGTGCTACATTTCGCCCCGTAGCGGTCACGCTGCGTTCGAGCTGTACTTGGCCGAGGTCGCGGCATGCGTGCAGCGCTACGCGGCCCGGCCGGTGCTGGTCCTGGGGGATTTTAATGCCAAGTCGGTGGCTTGGGGATCCCCCAGGACCTCCGTTCGCGGCGGGATCCTGGGCGATTGGGCGGCGGGGCTCGACCTCCGGGTATTGAACCGGGGGTCGGAGCACACATGCGTGCGGCGATATGGGGGGTCCATCGTGGATGTTGGATTCGCGACCCCCAACGCCGTGCGCATGGTGTCGGGTTGGCACGTGGTCGCGGGGGCAGAGACACTCTCCGATTACCGGTACATCCGGATGGAGGTCTCTGCCGCCGCGAGTGCATCCCGACACGGCCGCCTGCGTGGCACCCCACCACGCCGCTGGGCGCTTCGGCGCCTGGACAAGGACGCCCTGATGGCAGCTGCCCTCGCTGCAACTTGGCCGCAGGGAGCGGCCGAGTTGCCGAGCATAGAGGAGGAGGTCGCCCGGCTCGGAGCATTGGTCGCGGGTATTTGCGACGCGGCGATGCCTCGGGTCGGGCGGGCTTCTCCTCGCCGGGCGGTGTACTGGTGGTCGGACGCGATCGCGGAGTTGCGAGTCGCGACTGTCCGCGCCCGACGCCAGTACACCCGCGCGCGCCGTCGTCAACGTACAGGCGACGACGTGGCGCGAGCGAGGGCAGCTGATGACCTGTATGGAGCATACCGCGTGGCGCGGGTTGCTCTGCAGGTCGCCATCAAACGGGCCAAGACCCAGGCATGGAAGGAGCTCCTCCAGACCCTTGATGACGATCCATGGGGGCGCCCATATAAGGTGGTGCTGAATAAGCTCCGCCCGTGGGCGCCCCCCGTCACCGAGGGTCTTGACCCCCGGCTGCTGGAGGACGTGGTCAATACACTCTTCCCAATTGGGGAGAGGGGACCGCGTCCTCCGGCGGCGGCGGCTGTCCCAGTGGAGTGGACGGCCGAGCTGGGGGTCACGCAGGAGGAGCTGGCAGCGGCCATCAGACGGCTCGGGGTTCGTAACACGGCCCCGGGTCCGGATGGTGTGCCCGGCCGGGTTTGGGTCTTGACCCAGGGCGTCCTTGGGGCCGACCTCAGGCGGTTGTTCGACCGCTGCCTGAGGGACGGGCGATTCCCCCCCAGTTGGAAGGTGGCGAGGATGGTCCTCCTCCGGAAGGAGGGTCGGCCCGCGGAGTCTCCCTCCGCATACCGGCCCATTTGTCTCCTCGACGAGGTGGGCAAGCTCTTCGAGCGGGTGATTGCTGCCCGCCTCGTCGAGCACCTGTCGCGGGGTGATCCCGGTCTGGCCGACTGCCAGTTCGGTTTCCGGGGGGGCCGATCGACTATCGACGCGATAGGTCGTGTGAGGGCCCTCTCGGAGGCGGCCGTCTCCCGGGGAGGGGTGGCATTGGCAATATCCTTGGATATTGCCAATGCCTTTAACACCCTCCCCTGGGAAGAGATAAGGAGGGGGCTCGAATATCATCGAGTCCCCCCTTGTCTCAGGGCGGTCGTCGGGGATTATCTCCGCGGCAGGTGGATCGAGTATCCGGGCCGGGATGGTGATATGCGGAGGGAGGTGTACTGCGGTGTTCCGCAGGGGTCGGTCCTCGGGCCACTCCTGTGGAACATCGCGTACGACTCGGTGTTGCGGGCCGGCCTCCCCGACGGCGTCAGCACGGTGTGTTATGCGGATGACACACTGGTGCTGGCCGTCGGGGCGCACTGGGGGAGCGGAGCGCCATGCGTCGCGCGGAGGAGGGGTCGCAACGCGTCGTCGACCGGATCAGGGGGATGGGGATGACGGTGGCGGTCCATAAGACCGAGGTGATTGCGTTTCATTCACCTCGGCAGGATCCGCCACCCCCTCTGATTCGGGTGGGTGGGGCTGACATCGAGGTGAAGCCCCAGATCAGGTGTCTGGGGCTGATCCTCGATAGCCACTGGCGTTTCGAGAAGCATTTCCGCTGCCTGGTCCCCCGGTTGGAAAGGATGGTTGCGGCTCTGGGCCGGATCCTGCCCAACCTGGGGGGCCCGGCGGGCCGAGTTCGTCGCCTCTATGTGGCAATGGTCCAGTCGGTGGCCCTATACGGGGCCCCCGTCTGGGCGGACGACCTGGCTGCCTCCCGGCGCAGCATGACTATGCTGCGTCGGGTGCAGAGGCGCATGGCGCTCAGGGTCGTCCGCGGGTATCGGACCATGTCACATGAGGCGGCGACGGTTCTAGCGGGGATGCCGCCCATGGACCTGCTCGCGCGGTCGCACGCGGTGATGTACCGGCACCGCGTCGACCGTCGCGCGGGGGTGGGGGCGGTCCCGGGCGGGCAGGAACCTGCTTGGGGCGATTTGAAGCGCCAGGCCCGGCAGTCCGTGTTGCTCGCGTGGCAGGAGCGGCTGGCTCTGCCAACCGCGGGGCACCGGACTGTCGGGGCGGTTCGGCCACTCCTGAAGGAGTGGCTGGACAGAGGCCATGGCAGCCTCACCTACCGGATGGCACAGGTATTTTCCGGGCATGGCAGCTTCGGAAGATACCTGTGCCGGATAGGGAAGGAGCCGACGGCGCGTTGCTGCCACTGCGACGCTGAGCAGGACACGGCGGATCATACCCTGGAGGTATGCCCCGCGTGGGAGGGGGAGCGCCGTGTCCTGGTCGGCGTCGTCGGGCGGGATGTCTCGCTGCCGGGCGTGGTGCGCGCCATGCTCGGCAGCGAGGAGAAGTGGAGGGCCGTGGCCTCCTTCTGCGAGAACGTAATGTTGCAGAAGGAGGCCGCGGGGAGGGAGCGCGAGCTTGAGCGGCGTGCTGAAGCTCGCGCTCGTGCGGTGGCCCGAGGTCGTCGCCCGGTCGCGAGGCGTCGCGGGCGGCCGCCTCGGCGTGGCGGATGACCTAGGCTGGGAGGGGGGTCCTGAGGGGACCCTCCTCCCGCCAGGCGGCGCCGGGTCGGACCGGTTGGGGGTAGGAGTGCCTCCCCCTACCGGTCCGACGCAAGGGGAGGCACCCTCGGCGGTCTGGTGCGGCCATGAACGCCCGGCCGCCGAGGGGTGGAAAGGGGGTCGCGGGCGGTTGCGAGTTGGGGCTCGCAGCCGCCACTAAACGCGGCCCCGGGACGGATACCGGCGGGATGGAGTGGCCCCGTCCCGCCGCTATGAGGCAGTGTGTCTACTGGGGGGACCGATTGTCCCGCCGGGGGATGGGCGCGAAAGCGCGGGCACGGGGAGGATACCGGAAGAATGCTTCGAGCGATTCCCGGTATCCTCCCAAAGCGTGCCGAAGGGTCACCGTGGGGTTTTTAGTGGGTAGGTCCCGCGCCTGTCGTTGTACGGGCGCGGGGAATCCCACACACCCCTCCCACCTCTCCCCAAGGAGGTGGGAGGGAGTCTTTCGAAGATTTTCCCCACGACAAAAAAAAAAAAAAAAAAAAAAAAAAAAGTATGAGACTGATGAGGGCAAATCCCTGACCTAATCCAGACCTAACATGCGTCATCCTTTAAAATATTGATCGGAACCAGGTTTAATGGACTGTTTCAGTGTGGTACCACATTACTACGTTATCCAAACCTAAAAAAGCCCAGAATCTGGCCATCAAGTATGAGAAATATGTGAAAGTATGAGCCCGATGAGAGCAAATCCCAGACCTAACATAGACCTACCATGCGTTATCCTCTAAAATATTGATCTAGACCAGGTTTAATCGACTGTTTCAGTGTGGTCCCACATTACTGCGCGATCCAAACCAGAAGAAGCCCAGGTTCTGGCCAACAAGTATGAGAAATATGCGAAAGTATTTGCCTCATGGTGGCAAATCACAGACCTGACCCAGCCCTAACATGTGATATCCTCTATAATATTGTTCAAAACCATGTTTAATCGAATCTTTCAGTGTGGTACCACACTACTATGTGATCCAAACCAGAAAAGACCCAGGATCTGTGCAAGAAGTATGTGAAGAATGAGGAAGTATGAGACTGATGAGGGCAAATCCTAGACCTAATCCAGACCTAACATGCGTCATCCTTTAAAATATTGATCGAAACCAGGTTTAATGGACTGCATCAGTGTTGTACCACATTACTACGTGATCCAAACCAGAAACAGCCCAGAATCTGGCCATCAAGTATGAGAAATATGCGAAAGTATGAGGCTGATGAGTGCAAGTCCCAGACCTAACTCAGACCTAACATGCGTTATCCTCTAAAATATTGATCTAGACCAGGTTTAATCGACTGTTTCAGTGTGGTCCCACATTACTGCGCGATCCAAACCAGAAGAAGCCCAGGTTCTGGCCAACAAGTATGAGAAATATGCGAAAGTATTTGCCTCATGGGGGCAAATCACAGACCTGACCCAGACCTAACATGTGATATCCTCTAAAATATTGATCGAAACCAGGTTTAATTGACTGTTTCAGTGTGGTACCACATTACCATGTGATCCAAACCAGTAAAAGTCCACGATCTGGCCAACAAGTATGAGAAATAAGCGAAAGTATGAGCCTGATGAGTGCAAATCCCAGACCTACCATAGACCTAACATGCGTTATCCTCTAAAATATTGATCGACACCACGTTTAATGGAGTGTTTCAGTGTGGTGCCACATTACTACGTGATAAAAACCAGAAAAAACCCAGGAACTGTTCAAGAAGTATGTGAAGAATGAGGAAGTATGAGACTGATGAGGGCAAATCCTAGACCTAATCCAGACCTAACTTGCGTTATCCTCTAAAATATTGATCGAGACCAGGTTTAGTCGACTGTTTCATTGTGGTACCACATTACTACGTGATCCAAACCAGAAAAAATCCGGGATCTGTTCAACAAGAGTGTGAAGAATGCGATAGTATGAGACTGATGGGGGCAAATCCTAGACCTAATCCATACCTAACATGCGTTATCCTCTAAAATATTGATCGAGACCAGGGTTAGTCGACTGCTTCATTGTGGTACCACATTACCACGTGATCCAAACCAGAAAATCCCGGGATCTGTTCAACAAGTGTGTCAAGAATACGCAAGTATGAGTCTGATGAGGGCAAATCCAAGGCCTAACCTAGACCTAACATGCGTTATCCTATAAAATATTGTTCGAAACCAGGTTTAATTGACAGTTTCAGTGTGGTACCACATTACTACGTGTTCCAAACCAGAAAAATCCCAGGATCTGCTCAACAAGTATGAGAAATATGCGAATGTATGAGCCTGATGAGAGCAAATCCCAGACCTAACCTAGACCTAACATGCGTTATCCTCTAAAATATTAATCGAAACCAGGTTTAATGGACTGTTTCAGTGTGGTACCACATTACTACGTTAACAGAACCAAAAAAAGGCCAGAATCTGGCCATCAAGTATGAGAAATATGCGAAAGTATGAGCCTGATGAGAGCAAATCCCAGACCTAACATAGACCTAACATGCGTTATCCTCTAAAATATTGATCGAAACCAGGTTCAATGGACTGTTTCAGTGTTGTACCACATTGCTACATTATCCAAACCAAAAAAAGCCCAGAATCTGGCCATCAAGTATGAGATATATGCGAAAGTATGAGCCTGATGAGAGCAAATCCCAGACCTAACATAGACCAAACATGCGATATCCACTAAAATATTGATCGAAACCAGGTTTAATGGACTGTTTCAGTGTGGTGCCACATTACTACGTGATATAAACCAAAAGAAGCCCAGAATCTGGACATCAAGTATGAGAAATATGCGAAACTATGAGCCTGATGAGTGCAAATCCCAGACCTAGCATAGACCTAACATGCGTTATCCTTTAAAATACTGATCGAAACCAGGTTTAATTGACTGTTTCAGTGTGGTACCACATTACTACGTGATCCATACCAGAAAAATCCCAGGATCTGCACAACAAGTATGAGAAATATGCGAATGTATGAGCCTGATGAGAGCAAATCCCAGACCTAACCTAGACCTAACATGCGTTATCCTCTAAAATATTGATCTAGACCAGGTTTAATCGACTGTTTCAGTGTGGTGCCACATTACTCCGCGATCCAAACCAGAAGAAGCCCAGGTTCTGGCCAACAAGTATGAGAAATATGCGAAAGTATTTGCCTCATGGGGGCAAATCACAGACCTGACCCAGACCTAACATGTGATATCCTCTAAAATATTGATCGAAACCAGGTTTAATTGACTGTTTCAGTGTGGTACCACATTACCATGTGATCCAAACCAGAAAAAATCCGGGATCTGTTCAACAAGTGTGTGATGAATGCGAAAGTATGAGTCTGATGAGGGCAAATCCAAGGCCTAACCTAGACCTAACATGCGATATCCTCTAACACATTGATCGAGACCAGGTTTAGTCGACTGTTTCAGTGTGGTACCACATTACTACGTGATCCAAACCAGAAAAAGTCCAGAATCTGGCCATCAAGTATCAGAAATATGGGAAAGTATGAGCCTGATGAGAGCAAATCCCAGACCTAACCTAGACCTAACATGCGTAATCCTCTAAAATATTGATCGTGACCAGGTTTAGTCGACTGTTTCAGTGTGGTATCACATTACCATGTGATCCAAACCAGTAAAAGTCCACGATCTGGCCAACAAGTATGAGAAATATGCGAAAGTATGAGCCTGATGGGAGCAAATCCCAGACCTAGCATAGACCTAACATGCGTTATCCTCTAAAATATTGATCGAAACCAGGTTTAATGGACTGTTTAAGTGTGGTACCACACTACTATGTGATCCAAACCAGAAAAATCCCAGGATCTGTACAAGAAGTATGTGAAGAATGAGGAAGTATGAGACTGATGAGGGCAAATCCTAGACCTAATCCAGACCTAACATGTGTTATCCTCTAAAATATTGATCAAAACCATGTTTAATCGACTGTTTCAGTGTGGTACCACACTACTATGTGATCCAAACCAGGAAAAACCCAGGATCTGTTCAAGAAGTATGTGAGGAATGAGGAAGTATGAGACTGATGAGGGCAAATCCAAGGCCTAACCTAGACCCAACATGCGTTATCCTCTAAAATATTGATCGATACCAGGTTTAATGGAATGTTTAAGTGTGGTACCACACTACTATGTGATCCAAACCAGAAAAATCCCAGGATCTGTACAAGAAGTATGTGAAGAATCAGGAAGTATGAGACTGATGAGGGCAAATCCTAGACCTAATCCAGACCTAACATGCGTTATCCACTAAAAATTGATCGAGACCTGGTTTAGTCGTCTGTTTCATTGTGGTACCACATTACCACGTGATCCAAACCAGAAAATCCCGGGATCTGTTCAACAAGTGTGAGAAATATGCGAAAGTATGAGCCTGATAAGAGCAAATCCCAGACATAACCTAGACATAACATGCGTTATCCTCTAAAATATTGATCGAAACCAGGTTTAATGGACTGTTTCAGTGTAGATCCACATTACTGCGTGATCCAAACCAAAAAAAGCCAGAATCTGGCCATCAAGTATGAGAAATATGCGAAAGTATCAGCCTGATGTGTGCAAATCCCAGACCTAACCTAGACCTAACGTGCGTTAACTTCTAAAATATTGATCGAAACCATGTTTAATGGTCTGTTACAGTGTGTTAACACATTACCACGTGATCCACGCCAGAAAAAATCCGGGATCTGTTCAACAAGTGTGTGAAGAAAGCGAAAGCATGAGTCTGATGAGGGCAAATCCAAGGCCTAACCTAGACCTAACATGCGTTATCCTCTAAAGCATTGATCGAAACCAGGTTTAGTGGACTGTTTCAGTGCGGTGCCACATTACTACGTGATCCAAACGTGAAAAAACCCGGGATCTGGCCAACAAGAACGAGAAATATGTATCTGTTCAGCAAGTGTGAGAAATATGCGAAAGTATGAGCCTGATGAGGGCATATCCCAGGCCTGGCCTAGACCTAACATGAGTTATCCTCTCAAATATTGATCGAAACCGGGTTGAATCGACACTTTCAGAGTGGTACCACATTACTACGTGATCCAAACCACAAAAAGCCCTGAATCTGGCCATCAAGTATGAGAAATATACGAAAGTATGACCCTGATAAGGGCAAATCGCAAGCCTAACCAAGTCCTAACATGCGTTATCCTCTAAAATATTGGCCGATACCAGGTTTAGTGGACAGTTTCAGTGTGGTACCATATTACTGGGTGATCCAAACCAGAAAAATCCCAGGATCTGCTCAACAAGTATGAGAAATATGCGAAAGTATGAGTCTGATGAGGGCATATCCCAGGCCTAACCTAGACCTAACATGCGTTATCCTCTAAAATATTGATCGAAACCAGGTTTAATTCACTGTATCAGTGTGGTACCACATTACCGCGTGATCCAAACCAAAAAGTGCCCAGAATCTGGCCAACAAGAATGAGAAATATGCGAAAGTATGAGCCTGATGAGGGCATATCCCAGCCCTGGCCTAGACCTAACATGAGTTATCCTCTAAAATATTGATCGAAACTAGGTTTAATGGACCGTTTCAATGTGGTACCACATTACTACGTGATCCAAAGCAGTGAAAACCCAGGATCTGTTCAAGAAGTATGTGAAGAATGAGGATGTATGAGCCTGATGAGGGCATATCCCAGGCCTGGACTAGACCTAACATGAGTTATCCTCTAAAATATTGATCGAAACTAGGTTTAATTGACTGTATCAGTGTGGTACCACATTACTGCGTGTTCCAAACCAAAAAAAGCCCAGAATCTGGCCAACAAGAACGAGATATATGCGAAAGTATGAGCCTGATGAGGCCATATCCCAGGCCTCGCCTAGACCTAACATGAGTTATCCTCTAAAATATTGATCGAAACTAGGTTTAATGGACTGTTTCAGTGTGGTACCACATTACTACGTGATCCGAACCAGAAAAAACCCGGGATCTGTTCAAAAAGTATGTGAAGAATGCGAAAGTGTCAGTCTGATGAGGGCATATCCCAGGCCTGGCCTAGACCTAACATGAGTTATCCTCTAAAATATTGTTCGAAACCAGGTTTAATTGACTGTTTCAGTGTGGTACCACATTACTACGTGATCCAAACCAGAAAGATCCCAGGATCTGCTCAACAAGTATGAGAAATATGCGAAAGTATGAGCCTGATGAGAGCAAATCGCAGACCTAACCTAGACCTAACATGTGATATCCTCTATAACATTGATCAAAACCATGTTTAATCGACTCTTTCAGTGTGGTACCACACTACTATGTGATCCAAACCAGAAAAACCCCAGGATCTGTTCAACAAGTATGTGAAGAATGCGAAAGTATGAATCTGATGAGGGCATATCCCAGGCCTAACCTAGACCTAACATGCGTTATCCTCTAAAATATTGATCGAAACCAGGTTTAATTGAGTGTTTCAGTGTGGTACCATATTACTACGTGATCCAAACCAGAAAAATCGCAGGATCTGCTCAACAAGTATGAGAAATATGCGAAAGTATGAGCCTGATGACCGCAAATCCAAGGCCTAACCTAGACCTAACATGTGTTATCCTCTAAAATAATGATCGAAACCAGGTTTAATTGACTGTTTCAGTGTGGTACCACATTACTACGTGATCCAACACAGAAAAATCCCAGGATCTGCTCAACAAGTATGAGAAATATGCGAAGGTATGAGCCTGATGAGTGCAAATCCCAGACCTAGCCTAAACCTAGCAAGCGTTATCCACAAAAATATTGTTCGAAACCAGGTTTAATGGTCTGTTACAGTATGGTAACATATTACCACGTGATCCAAACCAGAAAAAACCCAGGATCTGGCCAACAAGTATGAGTAGAATGCGAGAGTTTGAGACTGAAGAGGGCAAATCCAAGGCCTAACCTAGACCTAACATGCGTTATCCTCTAAAATATTGATCGAAACCAGGTTTAATGGACTGTTTCAGTGTGGTACCACATTACTACGTGATGCAAAGCAGTGAAAACCCAGGATCTGTTCAAGAAGTATGTGAAGAATGAGGAAGTATGAGACTGATGAGGGCAAATCCCAGACCTAACCCAGACCTAACATGCGTTATCCTCTAAAATAATGATCGAGACCAGGTTTAATCGACTGTTTTAGTGTGGTCCCACATTACTACCTGCTCCAAACCAGAAGATGCCCAGGATCTTGCCAACAAGTATGAGAAATATGCGAAAGTATTAGCCCCATAGAGGCAAATCACAGACCTGACCCAGACCTGACATGTGTTATCCTCTAAAATATTGATCGAAACCAGGTTTAATGGACTGTTTCAGTGTGGCACCACATTACTACGTGATCCGAACCAGAAGAAACCCAGAATCTGGCCGTCAAGTATGAGAAATATGCGATAGTATGAGGCTGATGAGGGCATATCCCAGGCCTGGCCTAGACCTAACATGAGTTATCCTCTAAAATATTGATCGAAACTAGGTTTAATGGACTGTTTCAGTGTGGTACCACATTACTACGTGATCCGAACCAGAAAAAACCCGGGATCTGTTCAACAAGTATGTGAAGAATGCGAAAGTATGAGTCTGATGAGGGCATATCCCAGGCCTGGCCTAGACCTAACATGCGTTATCCTCTAAAATATTGATCGAGACCAGGTTTAGTCGACTGTTTCAGTGTGGTACCACATTACCACGTGATCCAAACCAGAAAAAGCCCAGAATCTGGCAATCAAGTATGAAAAATATGCGAAAGTATGAGCCTGATGAGTGCAAATCCCAGACCTAACCTACATCTAGCATGCGTTATCCTCAAAAATATTGTTCGAAACCAGGTTTAATGGTCTGTTTCAGTGTGGTAACATATTACCACGTGATCCAAACCAGAAAAAACCCAGGATCTGGCCAACAAGTATGTGAAGAATGCGAAAGTATGGGACTGAAGAGGACAAATCCCCGGCCTAACCTAGACATAACATCCCTTATCCTTTAAAATATTGATCGAAACCGGGTTTAATCGACTGTTTCAGTGTGGTACCACATTACTACGTGATACAGAGCAGAAAAAACCCTCGATCAGGTCAACATGTATGTTTAAACTGCGAAAGTTTGACCCTGATGATGGCTAATCCCAGGCCTAGCCTAGACCTAACATGAGTTATCCTCCAAAATATTGATCTACACCAGGTTTAATCGACTGTTTCAGTGTGGTACCACATTACTACGTGATCCATACCGGAAAAAACCCAGGATCTGTTCAAGAAGTATGTGAAGTATGCGAAAGTATGAGTCTGATGAGGGCAAATCCCAGGCCTAACCTAGACATAACATCCGTTATCCTCTAAAATATTGATCGAAACCGGGTTTAATCGACTGTTTCAGTGTGGTACCACATTACTACGTGATCCATACCGGAAAAAACTCAGGATCTGTTCAACAAGTATGTGAAACATGCGAAAGTATGACCCTGATGAGGGCAAATCCCAGACCTATCCCAGACTTAACATGCGTTGTCCTCTAAAATATTGATGGAAACCAGGTTTAATTGACTGTTTCAGTGTGGTACCAAATTACTACGTGATCCATACCGGAAAAAACCAGGTATCTGTTCAACAAGTATGTGAAACATGCGAAAGTATGACCCTGATGAGGGCAAATCCCCGACCTATCCCAGACCTAACTTGCGTTGTCCTCTAAAATATTGATGGAAACCAGGTTTAATTGACTGTTTCAGTGTGGTACCACATTACTACGTGATCTAATCCAGAGAAAGCCCAGGATCTAGCCATCAAGTATGAGAAATATGCGAAAGTACGAGCCTGATGAGAGCAAATCCTAAACCTATCCTAGATCTAACACGCGTTATCCTCTAAAATATTGATCGAAACCAAGTTTAATTGACGGTTCATGTGTTGGATTACTACGTGATCCAAACCAGAAAAAGCCCAGGATCTAGCCATCAAGTATGAGAAATATACGAAAGAATGAGCCTGATGAGTGCAAATCCCAGACCTATCCCAGACATAACTTTTTTTTTTTTTTTTTTTTTTGTCGTGGGGAAAATCTTCGAAAGACTCCCACCCACCTCCTTGGGGAGAGGTGGGAGGGGTGTGTGGGATTCCCCGCGCCCGTACAACGACAGGCGCGGGACCTACCCACTAAAAACCCCACGGTGACCCTTCGGCACGCTTTGGGAGGATACCGGGAATCGCTCGAAGCATTCTTCCGGTATCCTCCCCGTGCCCGCGCTTTCGCGCCCATCCCATCCCAGACATAACTTGCGTTATCCTCTAAAATATTTATCAAGACCAGGATTAATTGACTGTTTCAGCGTGGCATCACATTACTACGTGATCCAAACCAGTGGAAGCCCAGGATCTGGCCAACAAGAAAGAGTAATACGCGAAAGTGCAAGCCTGATGAGAGCAAATCCCAGACCTAACCAAGACTCAACATGAAATATTCTTTAAGATATAGATCGAAACCAGGTTCAATGGACTGTTTCAGTGTGGTACCACGTTACTACGTGATCCAATCCAGAAAAAGCCCAGGATCTAGCCATCAAGTATGAGAAATATGCGAAAGTATGACTGATGGGGGCAATTCCCAGACCTAACCTAGACCTAACATGCGTTATCCTCTAAAAAATTAATCGAAACCAGGTTTAATGGACTGTTTCAGTGTGGTACCACACTACTACGTGATCCAAACCAGAAAAAACCCAGAACCTGTTCAACAATTATGTGAAAAACGCGAAAGTATGAGCCTGATGACGGCAAATCCCAGACCTATCCCACACCTAACTTGCGTTGTCCTCTAAAATATTGATTGTAACCATGTTTAAATGACTGTTTCAGTGTGGTACCACATTACTACGTGATCCAATTCAGAAAAAGTCCAGGATCTAGCCATCAAGTATGAGAAATATGCGAAAGAATGAGCCTGATGAGTGCAAACCCTAGACCTAACCCAGACCTAACATGTGTTATCCTCTAAAATATTTATCAAGACCAGGTTTAATTCAATGTTTCAGTGTGGTACCACATTACTACGTGATCCAAACCAGAAAAACACCCTGGATCTGTTCAACAAGTATGTGAAAAACGCGAAAGTATGAGCCTGATGAGGGCAAATCCCAGACCTATCCCACACCTAACTTGCGTTGTCCTCTAAAATATTGATGGAAACCAGGTTTAAATGACTGTTTCAGTGTGGTGCCACATTACTACGTGATCCAATCCAGAAAAAGCCCAGGATCTAGCCATCAACTATGAGAAATATACGAAAGATTGAGCCTGATGAGGGCAAATCCTAGACCTAACCCAGACCTGACATGCGTTATCCTCTAAAATATTGATCGAAACCGGATTGAATGGACTGTTTCTCTGTGGTATCACATTACTACGTGATCCAAACCAGAAAGAACCCAGGATCTGTTCAACAAGTATGTGAAAACCGCGAAAGTATGAGCCTGATGAGGGCAAATCCCAGACCTATCCCAGACATAACTTGCGTTATCCTCTAAAACATTGATCGAAACCAGGTTTAATTGACTGTTTCAGTGTGGCACCACATTAGTACGTGATTCAATCCAGAAAAAGCCCAGGATCTGGCCAACAAGAATGAGAAATATGCGAAAGTACGAGCCTGATGAGAGCAAATCCCAGACCTAACCATGACCTAACATGAATTACCCTCTAAAATATTGATCGAAACGAGGTTTAATGGACTGTTTCAGTGTGGTACCACATTACTACGTGATCCAACGCAGTGAAAACCCAGGATCTGTTCAAGAATTATGTGAAGAATGAGGAAGTACGAGACTGATGAGGGCAAATCCCAGACCTAACCCAGACCTAACATGCGTTATCCTCTAAAATATTGATCGAAACCAGGTTTAATTGACTGTTTCAGTGTGGTACCACATTAGTACGTGATCCAACGCAGTGAAAACCCAGGATCTGTTCAAGAAGTATGTGAAGAATGAGGAAGTATGAGACTGATGAGGGCAAATCCCAGACCTAACCCAGACCTAACATGCGTTATACTCTAAAATATTGATCGAAACCGGGTTTAATTGACTGTTTCAGTGTGGTACCACATTAGTACGTGATCCAAACCAGAAAAAGCCCAGAATCTGGCCATCAAGTATGAGAAATATGCGAAAGTATGACCCTGATGAGGGCGAATCCCAGACCTATCCCAGACCTAACTCGCGTTATCCTATAAAATATTGATCGAAACCAGGTTTAATTGACAGTTTCATTGTGGTACCACTTTCCTACGTGATCCAAACCAGAAAAAAACCAGGATCTGGCCAACAAGAATCACAAATATGCGAAAGTGCGAGCCTGATGAGAGCAAACCCCAGACCTATCCTAGACCTAACATGCGTTATCCTCTAAAATATTGATCGAAACCAGGTTCAATGGACTGTTTCAGTGTGGCATCACATTACTACGTGATCCAAACCAGTGGAAGCCCAGGATCTGGCCAACAAAAAAGAGAAATATGCGAAAGTACGAGCCTGATGAGAGCAAATCCCAGACCTATCCAAGACCTAACATGAATTATCCTCAAAAATATTGACCGAAACCAGGTTTAGTGGACTGTTTCAGTGTGGTACCACATTACTGCGTGATCCAAACCAGAAAAAACCCAGGATATGTTCAACAAGTATGTGAAACATGCGAAATTATGACCCTGATGAGGGCAAATCCCAGACCTATCCCAGACCTAACTTGCGTTGTCCTATAAAATATTGATGGAAACCAGGTTTAATCGACTGCTTCAGTGTGGTACAACATTACTACGTGATCCAAACCAGTGGAAGCCCAGGATCTGGCCAACAAGAATCAGAAATATGCGAAAGTGCGAGCCTGATGAGAGCAAACCCCAGACCTATCCTAGACATAACTTGCGTTATCCTCTAAAATAATGATCAAACCAGGTTTAATTGACTGTTTCAGTGTGATACCACATTACTACGTGATCCAATCCAGAAAAAACTCTGGACCTGTTCAACAAGTATGTGAAAAACGCGAAAGTATGAGCCTGATGAAGGCAAATCCCAGACCAATCCCAGACATAACTTGCGTTATCCTCTAAAATATTGATCGAAACCAGGTTTAATTGACTGTTTCAGTGTGATACTACATTACTACGTGATCCAATCCAGAAAAAGCCCAGGGTATAGCCATGAAGTATTAGAAATATGCGAAAGTATGAGCCTGACGAGGGCAAATCCTAGACCTAACCTAGACCTAACATGCGTTATCCTCTAAAATATTGATCGAAAGCAGGTTCAATGGACTGTTTCAGTGTGGTACCACGTTACTACGTGATCCTATCCAGAAAATTCCCAGGATCTAGCCATCAAGTATGAGAAATATGCGAAAGAATGAGCCTGATGAGGGCAAATCCTAGACCTAATCCAGACCTAACACGCGTTATCCTCCAAAATATTTATCAAGACCAGGATTAATTGACTGTTTCAGCGTGGCATCACGTTACTATGTGATCCAAACCAGTGGAAGCCCAGGATCTGGCCAACAAGAAAGAGAAATATGCGAAAGTACGAGCCTGATGACAGCAAATCCCAGACCTAACCAAGACCTAACATGAAGTATTCTCTAAGATATTGATCGAAACCAGGTTTAATGGACTGTTTCAGTGTGGCATCACATTACGACGTGATCCAAACCAGTGGAAGCCCAGGATCTGGCCAACAAGAATGAGAAATATGCGAAAGTATGGCCCTGATGGGGGCAATTCCCAAACCTAACCTTGACCTAACATGTGTTATCCTCTAAAATAATAATCGAAACCAGGTATAATGGTCTGCTTCAATGTGGTACCACATTACTACGTGATCGAAGCCAGAAAAAACCCAGGATCTGTTCAACAAGTATGTGAAGAATGCGATAGTATGAGTCTGATGAGGGCATATCCCAGGCCTAACCTAGACCTAACATGCGTTATCCTCTAAAATATTGATCGAAACCAGGTTTAATTGACTGTTTCAGTGTGGTACCACATTACTACGTGATCCAACACAGAAAAATCCCAGGATCTGCTCAACAAGTATGAGAAATATGCGAAGGTATGAGCCTGATGAGTGCAAATCCCAGACCTAGCCTAAACCTAGCAAGCGTTATCCACAAAAATATTGTTCGAAACCAGGTTTAATGGTCTGTTACAGTATGGTAACATATTACCACGTGATCCAAACCAGAAAAATCCCAGGATCTGGCCAACAAGTATGAGAAGAATGCGAAAGTTTGAGACGGAAGAGGGCAAATCCAAGGCCTAACCTAGACCTAACATGCGTTATCCTCTAAAATATTGATCGAAACCAGATTTAATGGACTGTTTCAGTGTGGTACCACATTACTACGTGATCCAAAGCAGTGAAAACCCAGGATCTGTTCAAGAAGTATGTGAAGAATGAGGAAGTATGAGACTGATGAGGGCAAATCCCAGACCTAACCCAGACCTAACATGCGTTATCCTCTAAAATATTGATCGAGACCAGGTTTAATCGACTGTTTTAGTGTGGTCCCACATTACTACCTGCTCCAAACCAGAAGATGCCCAGGATCTTGCCAACAAGTATGAGAAATATGCGAAATTATTAGCCCCATGGAGGCAAATCACAGACCTGACCCAGACCTGACATGTGTTATCCTCTAAAATATTGATCGAAACCAGGTTTAATGGACTGTTTCAGTGTGGCACCACATTACTACGTGATCCGAACCAGAAGAATCCCAGAATCTGGCCGTCAAGTATGAGAAATATGCGATAGTATGAGGCTGATGAGGGCATATCCCAGGCCTGGCCTAGACCTAACATGAGTTATCCTCTAAAATATTGATCGAAACTAGGTTTAATGGACTGTTTCAGTGTGGTACCACATTACTACGTGATCCGAACCAGAAAAAACCCGGGATCTGTTCAACAAGTATGTGAAGAATGCGAAAGTATGAGTCTGATGAGGGCATATCCCAGGCCTGGCCTAGACCTAACATGCGTTATCCTCTAAAATATTGATCGAGACCAGGTTTAGTCGACTGTTTCAGTGTGGTACCACATTACCACGTGATCCAAACCAGAAAAAGCCCAGAATCTGGCAATGAAGTATGAAAAATATGCGAAAGTATGAGCCTGATGAGTGCAAATCCCAGACCTAACCTACATCTAGCATGCGTTATCCTCAAAAATATTGTTCGAAACCAGGTTTAATGGTCTGTTTCAGTGTGGTAACATATTACCACGTGATCCAAACCAGAAAAAACCCAGGATCTGGCCAACAAGTATGTGAAGAATGCGAAAGTATGGGACTGAAGAGGACAAATCCCCGGCCTAACCTAGACATAACATCCCTTATCCTTTAAAATATTGATCGAAACCGGGTTTAATCGACTGTTTCAGTGTGGTACCACATTACTATGTGATACAGAGCAGAAAAAATCCTCGATCAGGTCAACATGTATGTTTAAACTGCGAAAGTTTGACCCTGATGATGGCTAATCCCAGGCCTAGCCTAGACCTAACATGAGTTATCCTCTAAAATATTGATCTACACCAGGTTTAATCGACTGTTTCAGTGTGGTACCACATTACTACGTGATCCATACCGGAAAAAACCCAGGATCTGTTCAAGAAGTATGTGAAGTATGCGAAAGTATGAGTCTGATGAGGGCAAATCCCAGGCCTAACCTAGACATAACATCCGTTATCCTCTAAAATATTGATCGAAACCGGGTTTAATCGACTGTTTCAGTGTGGTACCACATTACTACGTGATCCATACCGGAAAAAACTCAGGATCTGTTCAACAAGTATGTGAAACATGCGAAAGTATGACCCTGATGAGGGCAAATCCCAGACCTATCCCAGACCTAACATGCGTTTTCCTCTAAAATATTGATGGAAACCAGGTTTAATTGACTGTTTCAGTGTGGTACCACATTACTACGTGATCCATACCGGAAAAAACCAGGGATCTGTTCAACAAGTATGTGAAACATGCGAAAGTATGACCCTGATGAGGGCAAATCCCAGACCTATCCCAGACCTAACTTGCGTTGTCCTCTAAAATATTGATGGAAACCAGGTTTAATTGACTGTTTCAGTGTGGTACCACATTACTACGTGATCTAATCCAGAGAAAGCCCAGGATCCAGCCATCAAGTATGAGAAATATGCGAAAGTACGAGCCTGATGAGAGCAAATCCTAAACCTATCCTAGATCTAACACGCGTTATCCCCTAAAATATTGATCGAAACCAAGTTTAATTGACGGTTTCAGTGTGGTACCACGTTACTACGTGATCCAAACCAGAAAAAGCCCAGGATCTAGCCATCAAGTATGAGAAATATACGAAAGAATGAGCCTGATGAGGGCAAATCCCAGACCTATCCCAGACATAACTTGCGTTATCCTCTAAAATATTTATCAAGACCAGGATTAATTGACTGTTTCAGCGTGGCATCACATTACTACGTGATCCAAACCAGTGGAAGCCCAGGATCTGGCAAACAAGAAAGAGAAATACGCGAAAGTACAAGCCTGATGAGAGCAAATCCCAGACCTAACCAAGACTCAACATGAAATATTCTTTAAGATATAGATCGAAACCAGGTTCAATGGACTGTTTCAGTGTGGTACCACGTTACTACGTGATCCAATCCAGAAAAAGCCCAGGATCTAGCCATCAAGTATGAGAAATATGCGAAAGTATGACTCTGATGGGGGCAATTGCCAGACCTAACCTAGACCTAACATGCGTTATCCTCTAAAATATTAATCGAAACCAGGTTTAAATGACTGTTTCAGTGTGGTACCACATTACTACGTGATCCAATCCAGAAAAAGCCCAGGATCTAGCCATCAAGTATGAGAAATATACGAAAGATTGAGCCTGATGAGGGCAAATCCTAGACCTAACCCAGACCTGACATGCGTTATCCTCTAAAATATTGATCGAAACCGGATTGAATGGACTGTTTCTCTGTGGTATCACATTACTACGTGATCCAAACCAGAAAGAACCCAGGATCTGTTCAACAAGTATGTGAAAACCGCGAAAGTATAAGCCTGATGAGGGCAAATCCCAGACCTATCCCAGACATAACTTGCGTTATCCTCTAAAACATTGATCGAAACCAGGTTTAATTGACTGTTTCAGTGTGGCACCACATTAGTACGTGATCCAATCCAGAAAAAGCCCAGGATCTGGCCAACAAGAATGAGAAATATGCGAAAGTATGGCCCTGATGGGGGCAATTCCCAAACCTAACCTTGACCTAACATGTGTTATCCTCTAAAATAATAATCGAAACCAGGTATAATGGTCTGCTTCAATGTGGTACCACATTACTACGTAATCGAAGCCAGAAAAAACCCAGGATCTGTTCAAGAAGTATGTGAAGAATGAGGAAGTACGAGACTGATGAGGGCAAATCCCAGACCTAACCCAGACCTAACATGCGTTATCCTCTAAAATATTGATCGAAACCAGGTTTAATTGACTGTTTCAGTGTGGTACCACATTAGTACGTGATCCAACGCAGTGAAAACCCAGGATCTGTTCAAGAAGTATGTGAAGAATGAGGAAGTATGAGACTGATGAGGGCAAATCCCAGACCTAACCCAGACCTAACATGCGTTATACTCTAAAATATTGATCGAAACCGGGTTTAATTGACTGTTTCAGTGTGGTACCACATTAGTACGTGATCCAAACCAGAAAAAGCCCAGAATCTGGCCATCAAGTATGAGAAATATGCGAAAGTATGACCCTGATGAGGGCGAATCCCAGACCTATCCCAGACCTAATTTGCGTTATCCTATAAAATATTGATCGAAACCAGGTTTAATTGACAGTTTCATTGTGGTACCACTTTCCTACGTGATCCAAACCAGAAAAAACCCAGGATCTGGCCAACAAGAATCACAAATATGCGAAAGTGCGAGCCTGATGAGAGCAAACCCCAGACCTATCCTAGACCTAACATGCGTTATCCTCTAAAATATTGATCGAAACCAGGTTCAATGGACTGTTTCAGTGTGGCATCACATTACTACGTGATCCAAACCAGTGGAAGCCCAGGATCTGGCCAACAAAAAAGAAAAATATGCGAAAGTACGAGCCTGATGAGAGCAAATCCCAAACCTAACCAAGACCTAACATGAATTATCCTCAAAAATATTGACCGAAACCAGGTTTAGTGGACTGTTTCAGTGTGGTACCACATTACTGCGTGATCCAAACCAGAAAAAGCCCAGGATATGTTCAACAAGTATGTGAAACATGCGAAAGTATGACCCTGATGAGGGCAAATCCCAGACCTATCCCAGACCTAACTTGCGTTGTCCTATAAAATATTGATGGAAACCAGGTTTAATCGACTGCTTCAGTGTGGTACAACATTACTACGTGATCCAAACCAGTGGAAGCCCAGGATCTGGCCAACAAGAATCAGAAATATGCGAAAGTATGACCCTGATGGGGGCAATTCCCAAACCTAACCTAGACCTAACATGTGTTATCCTCTAAAATAATAATCGAAACCAGGTTTAATGGTCTCCTTCAGTGTGGTACCACATTACTATGTGATCCAAACCAGAAAAAACCCAGGACCTGTTCAACAATTATGTGAAAAACGCGAAAGTATGACCCTGATGAAGGCAAATCCCAGACCTATCCCAGACAAAACTTGCGTTATCCTCTAAAATATTGATCGAAACCAGATTTAGTTGACTGTTTCAGTGTGATACCACATTACTACGTGATCCAATCCAGAAAAAGCCCAGGATCTAGCCATGATGTATGAGAAATATGCGAAAGTATGAGCCTGACGAGGGCAAATCCTAGACCTAACCCAGACCTAACATGAGTTATCCTCTAAAATATTTATCAAGACCAGCTTTAATGGTCTGCTTCAGTGTGGTACCACATTGCTACGTCATCGAAACCAGAAAAAACCCAGGATCAGTTCAAGAAGTATGTGAAGAATGCGAAAGTATGAGCCTGATGAAGGCAAATCCCAGACCTATCGCAGACATAACTTGCGTTATCCACTAAAATATTGATCGAAACCAGGTTTAATTGACAGTTTCAGTGTGATACCACATTACTACGTGATCCAAACCAGAACAAACCCAGGATCTGTTCAACAAGTATGTGAAGTATGCGAAAGTATGACTCTGATGAGGGCAAATCCCAGGCCTAACCTAGACCTAACACGCGTTATCCTCTAGAATCTTGATCGAAACCAGGTTTAATGGACTGTTTCAGTGTGGTACCGCATTACTACGTGATCCAAACCAGAAAAAACTCTGGACCTGTTCAACAAGTATGTGAAAAACGCGAAAGTATGAGCCTGATGAAGGCAAATCCCAGACCAATCCCAGACATAACTTGCGTTATCCTCTAAAATATTGATCGAAACCAGGTTTAATTGACTGTTTCAGTGTGATACTACATTACTACGTGATCCAATCCAGAAAAAGCCCAGGGTATAGCCATGAAGTATGAGAAATATGCGAAAGTATGAGCCTGACGAGGGCAAATCCTAGACCTAACCTAGACCTAACATGCGTTATCCTCTAAAATATTGATCGAAAGCAGGTTCAATGGACTGTTTCAGTGTGGTACCACGTTACTACGTGATCCTATCCAGAAAATTCCCAGGATGTAGCCATCAAGTATGGGAAATATGCGAAAGAATGAGCCTGATGGGGGCAAATCCTAGACCTAATCCAGACCTAACACGCGTTATCCTCCAAAATATTTATCAAGACCAGGATTAATTGACTGTTTCAGCGTGGCATCACGTTACTATGTGATCCAAACCAGTGGAAGCCCAGGATCTGGCCAACAAGAAAGAGAAATATGAGAAAGTACGAGCCTGATGACAGCAAATCCCAGACCTAACCAAGACCTAACATGAAGTATTCTCTAAGATATTGATCGAAACCAGGTTTAATGGACTGTTTCAGTGAGGCATCACATTACGACGTGATCCAAACCAGTGGAAGCCCAGGATCTGGCCAACAAGAATGAGAAATATGCGAAAGTATGGCCCTGATGGGGGCAATTCCCAAACCTAACCTTGACCTAACATGTGTTATCCTCTAAAATAATAATCGAAACCAGGTATAATGGTCTGCTTCAATGTGGTACCACATTACTACGTAATCGAAGCCAGAAAAAACCCAGGATCTGTTCAAAAAGTATGTGAAGAATGCGAAAGTATGAGACTGATGAGGGCAAAACTCCGGACCTAACCTAGACATAACATGCGCTATCCTCTAAAATATTGATCGAAACCAGGTTTAATGGACTGTTTCAGTGTGGTACCACATTACTACGTGATCCAAACCAGAAAAAACCCAGGATCTATTCAAGAATTATGTGAAGAATGCGAAAGTATGAGCCTGATGAGGGCAAATCTCTGACCTATCCCAGACATAACTTGCGTTATCCTCTAAAATATTGATCGAAACCAGGTTTAATTGACAGTTTCAGTGTGATACCACATTACTACGTTATCCAATCCAGAAAAAGCCCAGGATCTAGCCATGATGTATGAGAAATATGCGAAAGTATGAGCCTGACGAGGGCAAATCCTAGACCTAACCCAGACCTAACATGAGTTATCCTCTAAAATATTTATCAAGACCAGCTTTAATGGTCTGCTTCAGTGTGGTACCACATTGCTACGTCATCGAAACCAGAAAAAACCCAGGATCAGTTCAAGAAGTATGTGAAGAATGCGAAAGTATGAGCCTGATGAAGGCAAATCCCAGACCTATCACAGACATAACTTGCGTTATCCACTAAAATATTGATCGAAACCAGGTTTAATTGACAGTTTCAGTGTGATACCACATTACTACGTGATCCAATCCAGAAAAAGCCCAGGATCTAGCCATGAAGTATGAGAAATATGCGAAAGTATGAGACTGACGAGGGCAAATCCTAGACCTAACCCAGACCTAACATGCGTTATCCGCTATAAGATTTATCAAGACCAGGTTTAATGGTCTGCTTCAGTGTGGTACAACATTACTACGTGATCGAAACCAGAAAAAACCCAGGATCAGTTCAAGAAGTATGTGAAGAATGCGAAAGTATGAGACTGATGCAGGCAAATCCTAGACCTAACCTAGACATAACATGCGTTATCCTCTAAAATATTGATCGAAACCAGGTCTAATGGACTGTTTCAGTGTGGTACCACATTACTACGTGATCCAAACCAGAAAAAACCCAGGATCTATTCAAGAATTATGTGAAGAATGCGAAAGTATGAGCCTGATGAGGGCAAATCTCAGACCTATCCCAGACATAACTTGCGTTATCCTCTAAAATATTGATCGAAACCAGGTTTAATTGACCGTTTCAGTGTGATACCACATTACTACGTGATCCAATCCAGAAAGAACCCAGGATCTAGTCATGAAGTATGAGAAATATGCGAAAGTATGAGCCTGACGAGGGCAAATCCTAGAACTAACCCAGACCTAACATGCGTTATCCTCTAAAATATTTATCAAGACCAGGTTTAATTGAATGTTTCAGTGTGGTACCACATTACAACGTGATCCAAACCAGCAAAAACCCAGGATCAGTTCAACAAGTATCTGAAGAACGCGAACGTATGAGTCTGGTGAGGGCAAATCCCAGGACTAACCTAGACATAACATGCGTTATCCTCTAAAATATTGATCGAAACCAGGTTTAAATGACTGTTTCAGTGTGGTACCACATTACTACGTGATCCAATCCAGAAAAAGCCCAGGATCCAGCCATGAAGTATGAGAAATATGCGAAAGTATGAGCCTGACGAGGGCAAATCCTAGACCTAACCCAGACCTAACATGCGTTATCCTCTAAAATAATTATCAAGACCAGGTTTAATTGAATGTTTCAGTGTGGTACCACATTACTACGTGATCCAAACCAGAAAAAAACCCTGGATCTGTTCAACAAGTATGTGAAAATCGCGAAAGTATGAGCCTGCTGACGGCAAATCCCAGACCTATACCACACCTAACTTGCGTTGTCCTCTAAAATATTTATCAAGACCAGGATTAATTGACTGTTTCAGTGTGGCATCACATTACTATGTGATACAAACCAGTGGAAGCCCAGGATCTGGCCATCAAGTATGAGAAATATGCGAAAGTATGAGCCTGGTGAGGGCAAATCCTCGACCTAACCCTGACCTAACATGCGTTATCATCTAAAATATTTATCAAGACCAGGTTTAATGGTCTGCTTCAGTGAGGTACCACATTACTACGTGATCGAAACCAGAAAAAACCCAGGATCTGTTCAAGAAGTATGTGAAGAATGCGAAAGTATGAGACTGATGCGGGCAAATCCTGGACCTAACCTAGACATAACATGCGTTATCCTCTAAAATATCGATCGAAACCAGGTTTAATGGACTGTTTCAGTGTGGTACCACATTACTACGTGGTCCAAACCAGAAAAAACCCAGGATCTGTTCAACAAGTATGTGAAAAACGCGAAAGTATGAGCCTGATGAGGGCAAATCTCAGATCTATCCCAGACATAACTTGCGTTATCCTCTAAAATAATGATCGAAACAAGGTTTATTTGGCTGTTCAGTGTGATACCACATTTCAACGTGATCCAATCCAGAAAAAGCCCAGGATATAGCCATGAAGTATGAGAAATATGCGAAAGAGTGAGCCTGATGAGGGCAAATCCTAGACCTAATCCAGACCTAACACGCGTTATCCTCCAAAATATTTATCAAGACCAGGATTAATTTACTGTTTCAGCGTGGCATCACGTTACTATGTGATCCAAACCAGTGGAAGCCCAGGATCTGGCCAACAAGAAAGAGAAATACGCGAAAGTACAAGCCTGATGAGAGCAAATCCCAGACCTAACCAAGACTCAACATGAAATATTCTTTAAGATATAGATCGAAACCAGGTTCAATGGACTGTTTCAGTGTGGTACCACGTTACTACGTGATCCAATCCAGAAAAAGCCCAGGATCTAGCCATCAAGTATGAGAAATATGCGAAAGTATGACTCTGATGGGGGCAATTCCCAGACCTAACCTAGACCTAACATGCGTTATCCTCTAAAATATTAATCGAAACCAGGTTTAATGGACTGTTTCAGTGTGGTAAAACAATACTACGTGATCCAAACCAGAAAAAACCCGGAACCTGTTCAACAATTATGTGAAAAACGCGAAAGTATGAGCCTGATGACGGCAAATCCCAGACCTATCCCACACCTAACTTGCGTTGTCCTCTAAAATATTGATTGTAACCATGTTTAAATGACTGTTTCAGTGTGGTACCACATTACTACGTGATCCAATCCAGAAAAAGTCCAGGATCTAGCCATCAAGAATGAGAAATATGCGAAAGAATGAGCCTGATGAGTGCAAACCCTAGACCTAACCCAGACCTAACATGTGTTATCCTCTAAAATATTTATCAAGACCAGGTTTAATTCAATGTTTCAGTGTGGTACCACATTACTACGTGATCCAAACCAGAAAAAAACCCTGGATCTGTTCAACAAGTATGTGAAAAACGCGAAAGTATGAGCCTGATGAGGGCAAATCCCAGACCTATCCCACACCTAACTTGCGTTGTCCTCTAAAATATTGATGGAAACCAGGTTTAAATGACTGTTTCAGAGTGGTACCACATTACTACGTGATCCAATCCAGAAAAAGCCCAGGATCTAGCCATCAAGTATGAGAAATATACGAAAGATTGAGCCTGATGAGGGCAAATCCTAGACCTAACCCAGATCTGACATGCGTTATCCTCTAAAATATTGATCGAAACCGGATTGAATGGACTGTTACTCTGTGGTATCACATTACTACGTGATCCAAACCAGAAAGAACCCAGGATCTGTTCAACAAGTATGTGAAAACCGCGAAAGTATGAGCCTGATGAGGGCAAATCCCAGACCTATCCCAGACATAACTTGCGTTATCCTCTAAAACATTGATCGAAACCAGGTTTAATTGACTGTTTCAGTGTGGCACCACATTAGTACGTGATCCAATCCAGAAAAAGCCCAGGATCTGGCCAACAAGAATGAGAAATATGCGAAAGTACGAGCCTGATGAGAGCAAATCCCAGACCTAACCATGACCTAACATGAATTACCCTCTAAAATATTGATCGAAACGAGGTTTAATGGACTGTTTCAGTGTGGTACCACATTACTACGTGATCCAACGCAGTGAAAACCCAGGATCTGTTCAAGAAGTATGTGAAGAATGAGGAAGTATGAGACTGATGAGGGCAAATCCCAGACCTAACCCAGACCTAACATGCGTTATCCTCTAAAATATTCATCGAAACCAGGTTTAATTGACTGTTTCAGTGTGGTACCACATTAGTACGTGATCCAACGCAGTGAAAACCCAGGATCTGTTCAAGAAGTATGTGAAGAATGGGGAAGTATGAGACTGATGAGGGCAAATCCCAGACCTAACCCAGACCTAACATGCGTTATACTCTAAAATATTGATCCAAACCAGGTTTAATTGACTGTTTCGGTGTGGTACCACATTAGTACGTGATCCAAACCAGAAAAAGCCCAGAATCTGGCCATCAAGTATGAGAAATATGCGAAAGTATGACCCTGATGAGGGCGAATCCCAGACCTATCCCAGACCTAACTCGCGTTATCCTATAAAATATTGATCGAAACCAGGTTTAATTGACAGTTTCATTGTGGTACCACTTTCCTACGTGATCCAAACCAGAAAAAACCCAGGATCTGGCCAACAACAATCAGAAATATGCGAAAGTGCGAGCCTGATGAGAGCAAACCCCAGACCTATCCTAGACCTAACATGCGTTATCCTCTAAAATATTGATCGAAACCAGGTTCAATGGACTGTTTCAGTGTGGCATCACATTACTACGTGATCCAAACCAGTGGAAGCCCAGGATCTGGCCAACAAAAAAGAGAAATATGCGAAAGTACGAGCCTGATGAGAGCAAATCCCAGACCTAACCAAGACCTAACATGAATTATCCTCAAAAATATTGACCGAAACCAGGTTTAGTGGACTGTTTCAGTGTGGTACCACATTACTGCGTGATCCAAACCAGAAAAAACCCAGGATATGTTCAACAAGTATGTGAAACATGCGAAAGTATGACCCTGATGAGGGCAAATCCCAGACCTATCCCAGACCTAACTTGCGTTGTCCTACAAAATATTGATGGAAACCAGGTTTAATCGACTGCTTCAGTGTGGTACAACATTACTACGTGATCCAAACCAGTGGAAGCCCAGGATCTGGCCAACAAGAATCAGAAATATGCGAAAGTGCGAGCCTGATGAGAGCAAACCCCAGACCTATCCTAGACCTAACATGCGTTATCCTCTAAAATATTGATCGAAACCAGGTTCAATGGACTGTTTCAGTGTGGCATCACATTACGACGTGATCCAAACCAGTGGAAGCCCAGGATCTGGCCAACAAGAATGAGAAATATGCGAAAGTATGTCCCTGATGGGGGCAATTCCCAAACCTAACCTAGACCTAACATGTGTTATCCTCTAAAATAATAATCGAAACCAGGTTTAATGGTCTCCTTCAGTGTGGTACCACATTACTACGTGATCCAAACCAGAAAAAACCCAGGACCTGTTCAACAATTATGTGAAAAACGCGAAAGTATGACCCTGATGAAGGCAAATCCCAGACCTATCCCAGACAAAACTTGCGTTATCCTCTAAAATATTGATCGAAACCAGATTTAGTTGACTGTTTCAGTGTGATACCACATTACTACGTGATCCAATCCAGAAAAAGACCAGGATCTAGCCATGAAGTATGAGAAATATGCGAAAGTATGAGCCTGATGAGGGCAAATTTCAGACCTATCCCAGACATAACTTGCGTTATCCTCTAAAATAATGATCAAACCAGGCTTAATTGACTGTTTCAGTGTGATACCACATTACTACGTGATCCAATCCAGAAAAAGCCCAGGATATTGCCATGAAGTATGAGAAGTATGCGAAAGTATGAGCCTGACGAGGGCAAATCCTAGACCTAACCCAGACCTCACATGCGTTATCCTCTAAAATATTTATCAAGACCAGGTTTAATTGAATGTTTCAGTGTGGTACCACATTACTACGTGATCCAAACCAGAAAAAAACCCAGGATCTGTTCAACAAGAATGTGAAGTATGCGAAAGTATGAGTCTGATGAGGGCAAATCCGAGGCCTAACCTAGACATAACATGCGTTATCATCTAAAATATTGATCGAAACCAGGTTTAGTGGACTGTTTCAGTGTGGTACCACATTACTACGTGATCCAAACCAGCAAAAACCCAGGATCTGTTCAACAAGTATGTGAAGAACGCGAAAGTATGAGCCTGATGAGGGCAAATGCCAGACCTATCCCACACCTAACTTGCGTTGTCCTCTAAAATATTGATGGAAACGAGGTTTAAATGACTGTTTCAGTGTGGTACCACAATACTACGTGATCCAATCCAGAAAAAGTCCAGGATCTAGCCATCAAGTATGAGAAATATGCGAAAGTATGAGCCTGACGAGGGCAAATCCTAGACCTAACACAGACCTAACATGCGTTATCCTCTAAAATGTTGATCGAAACCAGGTTTAATCGACTGTTTCAGTGCGGTACCACATTACTAGGTGATCCAAAGCAGTGAAAGCCCAGGATCTGGCCAACAAGAAAGAGAAATATGCGAAAGTACGAGCCTGATGACAGCAAATCCCAGACCTAACCAAGACCTATCATGAAGTATTCTCTAAGATATTGATCGAAACCAGGTTTAATGGACTGTTTCAGTGTGGCATCACATAACTACGTGATCCAATCCAGAAAAAGTCCAGGATCTAGCCATGAAGTATGAGAAATATGCCAAAGAATGAGCCTGACGAGGGCAAATCCTAGACCTAACCCAGACCTAACATGAGTTATCCTCTAAAATATTTATCAAGACCAGGTTTAATTGAATGTTTCAGTGTGGTACCACATTACTACGTGAACCAAACCAGAAAAAAACCCTGGATCTGTTCAACAAGTATGTGAAAAACGCGAAAGTATGAGCCTGATGAGGGCAAATCCCAGATCTATCCCACACCAAACTTGCGTTGTCCTCTAAAATATTGATACAAACCAGGTTTAAATGACTGTATCAGTGTGGTACCACATAACAACGTGATCCAATCCAGAAAAAGTCCAGGCTCTAGCCATGAAGTATGAGAAATATGCCAAAGAATGAGCCTGATGATTGCAGATCCTAGACCTAACCCAGACCTAACATGCGTTATCCTGTAAAATAATTATCAAGACCAGGTTTAATTGAATGTTTCAGTGTGGTACCACATTACTACGTGATCCAAACCAGAAAAAAACCCTGGAGCTGTTCAACAAGTATGTGAAAAACGCGAAAGTATGAGCCTGATGAGGGCAAATCCCAGACATATCCCACACCAAACTTGCGTTGTCCTCTAAAATATTGTTAGAAACCAGGTTTAAATGACTGTTTCAGTGTGGTACCACATAACTACGTGATGCAATCCAGAAAAAGTCCAGGATCTAGCCATCAAGTATGAGAAATATGCCAAAGAATGAGCCTGATGATTGCAAATCCTAGACCTAACCCAGACCTAACATGCGTTATCCTCTAAAATAATTATCAAGACCAGGTTTAATTGAATGTTTCAGTGTGGTACCACATTACTACGTGATCCAAACCAGAAAAAAACCCTGGATCTGTTCAACAAGTATGTGAAAATCGCGAAAGTATGAGCCTGATGAGGGCAAATCCCAGACATATCCCACACCAAACTTGCGTTGTCCTCTAAAATATTGTTAGAAACCAGGTTTAAATGACTGTTTCAGTGTGGTACCACATAACTACGTGATGCAATCCAGAAAAAGTCCAGGATCTAGCCATCAAGTATGAGAAATATGCCAAAGAATGAGCCTGATGATTGCAAATCCTAGACCTAACCCAGACCTAACATGCGTTATCCTCTAAAATATTTATCAAGACGAGGATTAATTGACTGTTTCAGTGTGGCATCACATTACTATGTGATACAAACCAGTGGAAGCCCAGGATCTGGCCATCAAGTATGAGAAATATGCGAAAGTATGAGCCTGATGAGGGCAAATCCTAGACCTAATCCAGACCTAACACGCGTTATCCTCCAAAATATTTATCAAGACCAGGATTAATTGACTGTTTCAGCGTGGCTTCACGTTACTATGTGATCCAAACCAGTGGAAGCCCAGGATCTGGCCAACAAGAAAGAGAAATATGCGAAAGTACGAGCCTGATGACAGCAAATCCCAGACCTAACCAAGACCTAACATGAAGTATTCTCTAAGATATTGATCGAAACCAGGTTTAATGGACTGTTTCAGTGTGGCATCACATTACGACGTGATCCAAACCAGTGGAAGCCCAGGATCTGGCCAACAAGAATGAGAAATATGCGAAAGTATGGCCCTGATGGGGGCAATTCCCAAACCTAACCTTGACCTAACATGTGTTATCCTCTAAAATAATAATCGAAACCAGGTATAATGGTCTGCTTCAATGTGGTACCACATTACTACGTGATCGAAGCCAGAAAAAACCCAGGATCTGTTCAAAAAGTATGTGAAGAATGCGAAAGTATGAGACTGATGAGGGCAAATCCCAGACCTAACCTAGACATAACATGCGCTATCCTCTAAAATATTGATCGAAACCAGGTTTAATGGACTGTTTCAGTGTGGTACCACATTACTACGTGATCCAAACCAGAACAAACCCAGGATCTGTTCAACAAGTATGTGAAGTATGCGAAAGTATGACTCTGATGAGGGCAAATCCCAGGCCTAACCTAGACCTAACACGCGTTATCCTCTAGAATCTTGATCGAAACCAGGTTTAATGGACTGTTTCAGTGTGGTACCGCATTACTACGTGATCCAAACCAGAAAATTCCCAGGATCTAGCCATCAAGTATGAGAAATATGCGAAAGAATGAGCCTGATGAGGGCAAATCCTAGACCTAATCCAGACCTAACACGCGTTATCCTCCAAAATATTTATCAAGACCAGGATTAATTGACTGTTTCAGCGTGGCATCACGTTACTATGTGATCCAAACCAGTGGAAGCCCAGGACCTGGCCAACAAGAAAGAGAAATATGCGAAAGTACGAGCCTGATGACAGCAAATCCCAGACCTAACCAAGACCTAACATGAAGTATTCTCTAAGATATTGATCGAAACCAGGTTTAATGGACTGTTTCAGTGTGGCATCACATTACGACGTGATCCATACCAGTGGAAGCCCAGGATCTGGCCAACAAGAATGAGAAATATGCGAAAGTATGGCCCTGATGGGGGCAATTCCCAAACCTAACCTTGACCTAACATGTGTTATCCTCTAAAATAATAATCGAAACCAGGTATAATGGTCCGCTTCAATGTGGTACCACATTACTACGTGATCGAAGCCAGAAAAAACCCAGGATCTGTTCAAAAAGTATGTGAAGAATGCGAAAGTATGAGACTGATGAGGGCAAATCCCAGACCTAACCTAGACACAACATGCGCTATCCTCTAAAATATTGATCGAAACCAGGTTTAATGGACTGTTTCAGTGTGGTACCACATTACTACGTGATCCAAACCAGAAAAAACCCAGGATCTATTCAAGAATTATGTGAAGAATGCGAAAGTATGAGCCTGATGAGGGCAAATCTCAGACCTATCCCAGACATAACTTGCGTTATCCTCTAAAATATTGATCGAAACCAGGTTTAATTGACCGTTTCAGTGTGATACCACATTACTACGTGATCCAAGCCAGAAAGAACCCAGGATCTAGTCATGAAGTATGAGAAATATGCGAAAGTATGAGCCTGACGAGGGCAAATCCTAGAACTAACCCAGACCTAACATGCGTTATCCTCTAAAATATTTATCAAGACCAGGTTTAATTGAATGTTTCAGTGTGGTACCACATTACAACGTGATCCAAACCAGCAAAAACCCAGGATCAGTTCAACAAGTATGTGAAAAACGCGAAAGTATGAGCCTCATGAAGGCAAATCCCAGACCTATCCCAGACATAACTTGCGTTATCCTCTAAAATATTGATCGAAACCAGGTTTAATTGACAGTTTCAGTGTGATACCACATTACTACGTTATCCAATCCAGAAAAAGCCCAGGATCTAGCCATGATGTATGAGAAATATGCGAAAGTATGAGCCTGACGAGGGCAAATCCTAGACCTAACCCAGACCTAACATGAGTTATCCTCTAAAATATTTATCAAGACCAGCTTTAATGGTCTGCTTCAGTGTGGTACCACATTGCTACGTGATCGAAACCAGAAAAAACCCAGGATCAGTTCAAGAAGTATGTGAAGAATGCGAAAGTATGAGCCTGATGAAGGCAAATCCCAGACCTATCACAGACATAACTTGCGTTATCCACTAAAATATTGATCGAAACCAGGTTTAATTGACAGTTTCAGTGTGATACCACATTACTACGTGATCCAATCCAGAAAAAGCCCAGGATCTAGCCATGAAGTATGAGAAATATGCGAAAGTATGAGCCTGACGAGGGCAAATCCTAGAACTAACCCAGACCTAACATGCGTTATCCTCTAAAATATTTATCAAGACCAGGTTTAATTGAATGTTTCAGTGTGGTACCACATTACAACGTGATCCAAACCAGCAAATACCCAGGATCAGTTCAACAAGTATCTGAAAAACGCGAACGTATGAGTCTGGTGAGGGCAAATCCCAGGACTAACCTAGACATAACATGCGTTATCCTCTAAAATATTGATCGAAACCAGGTTTAAATGACTGTTTCAGTGTGGTACCACATTACAACGTGATCCAATCCAGAAAAAGCCCAGGATCCAGCCATGAAGTATGAGAAATATGCGAAAGTATGAGCCTGACGAGGGCAAATCCTAGACCTAACCCAGACCTAACATGCGTTATCCTCTAAAATATTTATCAAGACCAAGATTAATTGACTGTTTCAGTGTGGCATCACATTACTACGTGGTCCAAACCAGTGGAAGCCCAGGATCTGGCCAATAAGAATGAGAAATATGCGAAAGTATGAGGCTGACGAGAGCAAATTCCAGACCTGACCTAGACCTAACATGGGTTATCCTCAAAAATATTGACCGAAACCAGGTTTAGTGGACTGTTTCAGTGTGGTACCACATTACTGCGTGATCCAAACGAGAAAAAAACCGGGATCTGTTCAGCAAATATGTGAAAAATGCGAAAGTATGACCCTGATGAGGGCAAATCCCAGACGTATCCCAGACCTAATTTGCGTTGTCCTCTAAAATATTGATGGAAACCAGGTTTAATGGACAGTTTCAGTGTGGTACCACATTACTGCGAGATCCAAACCAGACAAAACCCAGGATCTGTACAACAAGTATGTGAAAAATGCGAAAGTATGAGACTGATGAGGGCAAATCCTAGACCTATCCCAGACCTAACTTGCGTTGTCCTCTAAAATATTGATGGCAACCAGGTTTAAATGACTGTTTCAGTGTGGTACCACATTTCTACGTGATCCAAACCAGAGAAAAACCCTGGATCTGTTCAACAAGTATGTGAAAAACGCGAAAGTATGAGCCTGCTGAGGGCAAATCCCAGACCTATACCACACCTAACTTGCGTTGTCCTCTAAAATATTTATCAAGACCAGGATTAATTGACTGTTTCAGTGTGGCATCACATTACTATGTGATACAAACCAGTGGAAGCCCAGGATCTGGCCATCAAGTATGAGAAATATGCCAAAGAATGAGCCTGATGATTGCAGATCCTAGACCTAACCCAGACCTAACATGCGTTATCCTCTAAAATAATTATCAAGACCAGGTTTAATTGAATGTTTCAGTGTGGTACCACATTACTACGTGATCCAAACCAGAAAAAAACCCTGGATCTGTTCAACAAGTATGTGAAAAACGCGAAAGTATGAGCCTGGTGAGGGCAAATCCCAGACATATCCCACACCAAACTTGCGTTGTCCTCTAAAATATTGATAGAAACCAGGTTTAAATGACTGTTTCAGCGTGGTACCACATAACTACGTGATGCAATCCAGAAAAAGTCCAGGATCTAGCCATCAAGTATGAGAAATATGCCAAAGAATGAGCCTGATGATTGCAGATCCTAGACCTAACCCAGACCTAACATGCGTTATCCTCTAAAATAATTATCAAGACCAGGTTTAATTCAATGTTTCAGTGTGGTACCACATTACTACGTGATCCAAACCAGAAAAAAACCCTGGATCTGTTCAACAAGTATGTGAAAATCGCGAAAGTATGAGCCTGCTGAGGGCAAATCCCAGACCTATACCACACCTAACTTGCGTTGTCCTCTAAAATATTTATCAAGACCAGGATTAATTGACTGTTTCAGTGTGGCATCACATTACTATGTGATACAAACCAGTGGAAGCCCAGGATCTGGCCATCAAGTATGAGAAATATGCGAAAGTATGAGCCTGGTGAGGGCAAATCCTCGACCTAACCCTGACCTAACATGCGTTATCATCTAAAATATTTATCAAGACCAGGTTTAATGGTCTGCTTCAGTGAGGTACCACATTACTACGTGATCGAAACCAGAAAAAACCCAGGATCTGTTCAAGAAGTATGTGAAGAATGCGAAAGTATGAGACTGATGCGGGCAAATCCTGGACCTAACCTAGACATAACATGCGTTATCCTCTAAAATATCGATCGAAACCAGGTTTAATGGACTGTTTCAGTGTGGTACCACATTACTACGTGGTCCAAACCAGAAAAAACCCAGGATCTGTTCAACAAGTATGTGAAAAACGCGAAAGTATGAGCCTGATGAGGGCAAATCTCAGATCTATCCCAGACATAACTTGCGTTATCCTCTAAAATAATGATCGAAACAAGGTTTATTTGGCTGTTCAGTGTGATACCACATTTCTACGTGATCCAATCCAGAAAAAGCCCAGGATATAGCCATGAAGTATGAGAAATATGCGAAAGTATGAGGCTGACGAGTGCAAATCCTAGACCTAACCTAGACCTAACATGCGTTATCCTCTAAAATATTGATCGAAAGCAGGTTCAATGGACTGTTTCAGTGTGGTACCACGTTACTACGTGATCCTATCCAGAAAATTCCCAGGATCTAGCCATCAAGTATGAGAAATATGCGAAAGAGTGAGCCTGATGTGGGCAAATCCTAGACCTAATCCAGACCTAACACGCGTTATCCTCCAAAATATTTATCAAGACCAGGATTAATTTACTGTTTCAGCGTGGCATCACGTTACTGTGTGATCCAAACCAGTGGAAGCCCAGGATCTGGCCAACAAGAAAGAGAAATATGCGAAAGTACGAGCCTGATGACAGCAAATCCCAGACCTAACCAAGACCTAACATGAAGTATTCTCTAAGATATTGATCGAAACCAGGTTTAATGGACTGTTTCAGTGTGGCATCACATTACGACGTGATCCAAACCAGTGGAAGCCCAGGATCTGGCCAACAAGAATGAGAAATATGCGAAAGTATGGCCCTGATGACAGCAAATCCCAAACCTAACCTTGACCTAACATGTGTTATCCTCTAAAATAATAATCGAAACCAGGTATAATGGTCTGCTTCAATGTGGTACCACATTACTACGTGATCGAAGCCAGAAAAAACCCAGGATCTGTTCAAAAAGTATGTGAAGAATGCGAAAGTATGAGACTGATGAGGGCAAATCCCAGACCTATCCTAGACATAACATGCGCTATCCTCTAAAATATTGATCGAAACCAGGTTTAATGGACTGTTTCAGTGTGGTACCACATTACTACGTGATCCAAACCAGAACAAACCCAGGATCTGTTCAACAAGTATGTGAAGTATGCGAAAGTATGACCCTGATGAGGGCAAATCCCAGGCCTAACCTAGACCTAACACGCGTTATCCTCTAGAATCTTGAACGAAACCAGGTTTAATGGACTGTTTCAGTGTGGTACCGCATTACTACGTGATCCAAACCAGAAAAAACTCTGGACCTGTTCAACAAGTATGTGAAAAACGCGAAAGTATGAGCCTGATGAAGGCAAATCCCAGACCAATCCCAGACATAACTTGCGTTATCCTCTAAAATATTGATCGAAACCAGGTTTAATTGACTGTTTCAGTGTGATACTACATTACTACGTGATCCAATCCAGAAAAAGCCCAGGGTATAGCCATCAAGTATGAGAAATATGCGAAAGTACGAGCCTGATGAGAGCAAATCCCAGAGCTCTCCCAGACCTAACTTGTGTTATCCTCTAAAATAATGATCGAAACCAGGTTTAATTGACTGTTTCAGTGTGATACCACATTACTACGTGATCCAATCAAGAAAAAGCCCAGGATATAGCCATGAAGTATGAGAAATATGCGAAAGTATGAGCCTGACGAGGGCAAATCCTAGACCTAACCCAGACCTAACATGCGTTATCCTCTAAAATACTTATCAAGACCAGGTTTAATTGAATGTTTCAGTGTGGTACCACATTACAACGTGATCCAAACCAGCAAATACCCAGGATCAGTTCAACAAGTATCTGAAAAACGCGAACGTATGAGTCTGGTGAGGGCAAATCCCAGGACTAACCTAGACATAACATGCGTTATCCTCTAAAATATTGATCGAAACCAGGTTTAAATGACTGTTTCAGTGTGGTACCACATTACTACGTGATCCAATCCAGAAAAAGCCCAGGATCCAGCCATGAAGTATGAGAAATATGCGAAAGTATGAGCCCGACGAGGGCAAATCCTAGACCTAACCCAGACCTAACATGCGTTATCCTCTAAAATATTTATCAAGACCAAGATTAATTGACTGTTTCAGTGTGGCATCACATTACTACGTGGTCCAAACCAGTGGAAGCCCAGGATCTGGCCAACAAGAATGAGAAATATGCGAAAGTATGAGGCTGACGAGAGCAAATTCCAGACCTGACCTAGACCTAACATGGGTTATCCTCAAAAATATTGACCGAAACCAGGTTTAGTGGACTGTTTCAGTGTGGTACCACATTACTGCGTGATCCAAACGAGAAAAAAACCGGGATCTGTTCAGCAAATATGTGAAAAATGCGAAAGTATGACCCTGATGAGGGCAAATCCCAGACGTATCCCAGACCTAATTTGCGTTGTCCTCTAAAATATTGATGGAAACCAGGTTTAATGGACAGTTTCAGTGTGGTACCACATTACTGCGAGATCCAAACCAGACAAAACCCAGGATCTGTACAACAAGTATGTGAAAAATGCGAAAGTATGAGACTGATGAGGGCAAATCCTAGACCTATCCCAGACCTAACTTGCGTTGTCCTCTAAAATATTGATGGCAACCAGGTTTAAATGACTGTTTCAGTGTGGTACCACATTTCTACGTGATCCAAACCAGAGAAAAACCCTGGATCTGTTCAACAAGTATGTGAAAAACGCGAAAGTATGAGCCTGCTGAGGGCAAATCCCAGACCTATACCACACCTAACTTGCGTTGTCCTCTAAAATATTTATCAAGACCAGGATTAATTGACTGTTTCAGTGTGGCATCACATTACTATGTGATACAAACCAGTGGAAGCCCAGGATCTGGCCATCAAGTATGAGAAATATGCCAAAGAATGAGCCTGATGACTGCAGATCCTAGACCTAACCCAGACCTAACATGCGTTATCCTCTAAAATAATTATCAAGACCAGGTTTAATTGAATGTTTCAGTGTGGTACCACATTACTACGTGATCCAAACCAGAAAAAAACCCTGGATCTGTTCAACAAGTATGTGAAAAACGCGAAAGTATGAGCCTGGTGAGGGCAAATCCCAGACATATCCCACACCAAACTTGCGTTGTCCTCTAAAATATTGATAGAAACCAGGTTTAAATGACTGTTTCAGCGTGGTACCACATAACTACGTGATGCAATCCAGAAAAAGTCCAGGATCTAGCCATCAAGTATGAGAAATATGCCAAAGAATGAGCCTGATGATTGCAGATCCTAGACCTAACCCAGACCTAACATGCGTTATCCTCTAAAATAATTATCAAGACCAGGTTTAATTCAATGTTTCAGTGTGGTACCACATTACTACGTGATCCAAACCAGAAAAAAACCCTGGATCTGTTCAACAAGTATGTGAAAATCGCGAAAGTATGAGCCTGCTGAGGGCAAATCCCAGACCTATACCACACCTAACTTGCGTTGTCCTCTAAAATATTTATCAAGACCAGGATTAATTGACTGTTTCAGTGTGGCATCACATTACTATGTGATACAAACCAGTGGAAGCCCAGGATCTGGCCATCAAGTATGAGAAATATGCGAAAGTATGAGCCTGGTGAGGGCAAATCCTCGACCTAACCCTGACCTAACATGCGTTATCATCTAAAATATTTATCAAGACCAGGTTTAATGGTCTGCTTCAGTGAGGTACCACATTACTACGTGATCGAAACCAGAAAAAACCCAGGATCTGTTCAAGAAGTATGTGAAGAATGCGAAAGTATGAGACTGATGCGGGCAAATCCTGGACCTAACCTAGACATAACATGCGTTATCCTCTAAAATATCGATCGAAACCAGGTTTAATGGACTGTTTCAGTGTGGTACCACATTACTACGTGGTCCAAACCAGAAAAAACCCAGGATCTGTTCAACAAGTATGTGAAAAACGCGAAAGTATGAGCCTGATGAGGGCAAATCTCAGATCTATCCCAGACATAACTTGCGTTATCCTCTAAAATAATGATCGAAACAAGGTTTATTTGGCTGTTCAGTGTGATACCACATTTCTACGTGATCCAATCCAGAAAAAGCCCAGGATATAGCCATGAAGTATGAGAAATATGCGAAAGTATGAGGCTGACGAGTGCAAATCCTAGACCTAACCTAGACCTAACATGCGTTATCCTCTAAAATATTGATCGAAAGCAGGTTCAATGGACTGTTTCAGTGTGGTACCACGTTACTACGTGATCCTATCCAGAAAATTCCCAGGATCTAGCCATCAAGTATGAGAAATATGCGAAAGAGTGAGCCTGATGTGGGCAAATCCTAGACCTAATCCAGACCTAACACGCGTTATCCTCCAAAATATTTATCAAGACCAGGATTAATTTACTGTTTCAGCGTGGCATCACGTTACTGTGTGATCCAAACCAGTGGAAGCCCAGGATCTGGCCAACAAGAAAGAGAAATATGCGAAAGTACGAGCCTGATGACAGCAAATCCCAGACCTAACCAAGACCTAACATGAAGTATTCTCTAAGATATTGATCGAAACCAGGTTTAATGGACTGTTTCAGTGTGGCATCACATTACGACGTGATCCAAACCAGTGGAAGCCCAGGATCTGGCCAACAAGAATGAGAAATATGCGAAAGTATGGCCCTGATGACAGCAAATCCCAAACCTAACCTTGACCTAACATGTGTTATCCTCTAAAATAATAATCGAAACCAGGTATAATGGTCTGCTTCAATGTGGTACCACAATACTACGTGATCGAAGCCAGAAAAAACCCAGGATCTGTTCAAAAAGTATGTGAAGAATGCGAAAGTATGAGACTGATGAGGGCAAATCCCAGACCTATCCTAGACATAACATGCGCTATCCTCTAAAATATTGATCGAAACCAGGTTTAATGGACTGTTTCAGTGTGGTACCACATTACTACGTGATCCAAACCAGAACAAACCCAGGATCTGTTCAACAAGTATGTGAAGTATGCGAAAGTATGACCCTGATGAGGGCAAATCCCAGGCCTAACCTAGACCTAACACGCGTTATCCTCTAGAATCTTGATCGAAACCAGGTTTAATGGACTGTTTCAGTGTGGTACCGCATTACTACGTGATCCAAACCAGAAAAAACTCTGGACCTGTTCAACAAGTATGTGAAAAACGCGAAAGTATGAGCCTGATGAAGGCAAATCCCAGACCAATCCCAGACATAACTTGCGTTATCCTCTAAAATATTGATCGAAACCAGGTTTAATTGACTGTTTCAGTGTGATACTACATTACTACGTGATCCAATCCAGAAAAAGCCCAGGCTATAGCCATCAAGTATGAGAAATATGCGAAAGTACGAGCCTGATGAGAGCAAATCCCAGAGCTCTCCCAGACCTAACTTGTGTTATCCTCTAAAATAATGATCGAAACCAGGTTTAATTGACTGTTTCAGTGTGATACCACATTACTACGTGATCCAATCAAGAAAAAGCCCAGGATATAGCCATGAAGTATGAGAAATATGCGAAAGTATGAGCCTGACGAGGGCAAATCCTAGACCTAACCCAGACCTAACATGCGTTATCCTCTAAAATACTTATCAAGACCAGGTTTAATTGAATGTTTCAGTGTGGTACCACATTACTACGTGATCCAAACCTGTGGAAGCCCAGGATCTGGCCAACGAGAGTGAGAAATTTGCGATAGTATGAGACTGATGCGGGCAAATCCTAGACCTAACCTAGACATAACATGCGTTATCCTCTCAAATATTTATCAAGACCAGGTTTAATGGTCTGCTTCAGTGTGGTACCACATTACTACGTGATCGAAACCAGAAAAAACCAAGGATCAGATCAAGAAGTATGTGAAGAGTGCGAAAGTATGAGCCAGATGAAGGCAAATCCCAGACCTATCCCAGACATAACTTGCGTTATCCTCTAAAATATTGATCGAAACCAGGTTTAATGGACTGTTTCAGTGTGGTACCACATTACTACGTGATCCAAAACAGAAAAAACCCAGGATCTGTTCAAGAATTATGTGAAGAATGCGAAAGTATGAGAGTGATGCGGGCAAATCCTAGACCTAACCTAGACATAACATGCGTTATCCTCTAAAATATTGATCGAAACCAGGTCTAATGGACTGTTTCAGTGTGGTACCACATTATTACGTGATCCAAACCAGAAAAAACCCAGGATCTGTTCAACAAGTATGTGAAAAACGCGAAAGTATGACCCTGATGAGGGCAAATCTCAGACCTATCCCAGACATAACTTGCGTTATCCTCTAAAATAATGATCGAAACCAGGTTTAATTGACTGTTTCAGTGTGATACCACATTACTACGTGATCCAATCCAGAAAAAGCCCAGGATATAGCCATGAAGTATGAGAAATATGCGAAAGTATGAGCCTGACGAGGGCAAATCCTAGACCTAACCTAGACATAACATGCGTTATCCTCTAAAACATTGATCGAAACCAGGTTTAGTGGACTGTTTCAGTGTGGTACCACATTACTACGTGATCCAAACCAGCAAAAGCCCAGGATCTGTTCAACAAGTATGTGAAAAACGCGAAAGTATGACCCTGATGAGGGCAAATCTCAGACCTATCCCAGACATAACTTGCGTAATCCTCTAAAATAATGATCGAAACCAGGTTTAATTGACTGTTTCAGTGTGATACCACATTACTACGTGATCCAATCCAGAAAAAGTCCAGGATCTAGCCATCAAGGATGAGAAATATGCGAAAGAATGAGCCTGATTATCGCAAATCCTAGACCTAACCCAGACCTAACATGCGTTATCCTCTAAAATATTTATCAAGACCAGGATTAATTGACTGTTTCAGTGTGGCATCACATTACTACGTGATACAAACCAGTGGAAGCCCAGGATCTGGCCAGCAAGAATGAGAAATATGCGAAAGTATGAGCCTGACGAGAGCAAATCCCAGACCTAACCTAGACCTAACATGCGTTATCCTCAAAAATACGGATCGAAACCAGGTTTAATCGACTGTTTCAGTGTGGTACCACATTACTACGTGATCCAATCCAGAAAAAGCCCAGGTTCTAGCCATGAAGTATGAGAAATATGCGAAAGTATGAGCCTGACGAGGGCAAATCCTAGACCTAACCCAGACCTAACATGCGTTATCCTCTAAAATACTTATCAAGACCAGGTTTAATTGAATGTTTCAGTGTGGTACCACATTACTACGTGATCCAAACCTGTGGAAGCCCAGGATCTGGCCAACGAGAGTGAGAAATTTGCGATAGTATGAGACTGATGCGGGCAAATCCTAGACCTAACCTAGACATAACATGCGTTATCCTCTAAAATATTTATCAAGACCAGGTTTAATGGTCTGCTTCAGTGTGGTACCACATTACTACGTGATCGAAACCAGAAAAAACCAAGGATCAGATCAAGAAGTATGTGAAGAGTGCGAAAGTATGAGCCTGACGAGGGCAAATCCTAGACCTAACCTAGACATAACATGCGTTATCCTCTAAAACATTGATCGAAACCAGGTTTAGTGGACTGTTTCAGTGTGGTACCACATTACTACGTGATCCAAACCAGCAAAAGCCCAGGATCTGTTCAACAAGTATGTGAAAAACGCGAAAGTATGACCCTGATGAGGGCAAATCTCAGACCTATCCCAGACATAACTTGCGTTATCCTCTAAAATAATGATCGAAACCAGGTTTAATTGACTGTTTCAGTGTGATACCACATTACTACGTGATCCAATCCAGAAAAAGTCCAGGATCTAGCCATCAAGGATGAGAAATATGCGAAAGAATGAGCCTGATTATCGCAAATCCTAGACCTAACCCAGACCTAACATGCGTTATCCTCTAAAATATTTATCAAGACCAGGATTAATTGACTGTTTCAGTGTGGCATCACATTACTACGTGATACAAACCAGTGGAAGCCCAGGATCTGGCCAGCAAGAATGAGAAATATGCGAAAGTATGAGCCTGACGAGAGCAAATCCCAGACCTAACCTAGACCTACCATGCGTTATCCTCAAAAATACGGATCGAAACCAGGTTTAATCGACTGTTTCAGTGTGGTACCACATTACTACGTGATCCAATCCAGAAAAAGCCCAGGATCTAGCCATGAAGTATGAGAAATATGCGAAAGTATGAGCCTGACGAGGGCAAATCCTAGACCTAACCCAGACCTAACATGCGTTATCCTCTAAAATATTTATCAAGTCCAGGTTTAATGGTCTGCTTCAGTGTGGTACCACATTACTACGTGATCGAAACCAGAAAAAACCCAGGATCAGTTCAAGAAGTATGTGAAGAATGCGAAAGTATGAGACTGATGCAGGCAAATCCTAGACCTAACCTAGACATAACATGCGTTGTCCTCTAAAATATTGATCGAAACCAGGTCTAATGGACTGTTTCAGTGTGGTACCGCATTACTACGTGATCCAAACCAGAAAAAGCCCCGGATCTAGCCATGAAGTATTAGAAATATGCGAAAGTATGAGACTGACGAGGGCAAATCCTAGACCTATCACAGACATAACTTGCGTTATCCACTAAAATATTGATCGAAACCAGGTTTAATGGTCTGCTTCAGTGTGGTACAACATTACTACGTGATCGAAACCAGAAAAAACCCAGGATCAGTTCAAGAAGTATGTGAAGAATGCGAAAGTATGAGCCTCATGAAGGCAAATCCCAGACCTATCCCAGACATAACTTGCGTTATCCTCTAAAATATTCATCGAAACCAGGTTTAATTGACAGTTTCAGTGTGATACCACATTACTACGTGATCCAATCCAGAAAAAGCCCAGGATCTAGCCATGATGTATGAGAAATATGCGAAAGTATGAGCCTGACGAGGGCAAATCCTAGTCCTAACCCAGACCTAACATGCGTTATCCTCTAAAATATTTATCAAGACCAGGTTTAATTGAATGTTTCAGTGTGGTACCACATTACAACGTGATCCAAACCAGCAAAAACCCAGGATCAGTTCAACAAGTATGTGAAAAACGCGAAAGTATGAGCCTCATGAAGGCAAATCCCAGACCTATCCCAGACATAACTTGCGTTATCCTCTAAAATATTCATCGAAACCAGGTTTAATTGACAGTTTCAGTGTGATACCACATTACTACGTGATCCAATCCAGAAAAAGACCAGGATCTAGCCATGATGTATGAGAAATATGCGAAAGTATGAGCCTGACGAGGGCAAATCCTAGACCTAACCCAGACCTAACATGAGTTATCCTCTAAAATATTTATCAAGACCAGCTTTAATGGTCTGCTTCAGTGTGGTACCACATTGCTACGTGATCGAAACCAGAAAAAACCCAGGATCAGTTCAAGAAGTATGTGAAGAATGCGAAAGTATGAGCCTGATGAAGGCAAATCCCAGACCTATCACAGACATAACTTGCGTTATCCACTAAAATATTGATCGAAACCAGGTTTAATTGACAGTTTCAGTGTGATACCACATTACTACGTGATCCAATCCAGAAAAAGCCCAGGATCTAGCCATGAAGTATGAGAAATATGCGAAAGTATGAGACTGACGAGGACAAATCCTAGACCTAACCCAGACCTAACATGCGTTATCCGCTATAATATTTATCAAGACCAGGTTTAATGGTCTGCTTCAGTGTGGTACAACATTACTACGTGATCGAAACCAGAAAAAACCCAGGATCAGTTCAAGAAGTATGTGAAGAATGCGAAAGTATGAGACTGATGCAGGCAAATCCTATACCTAACCTAGACATAACATGCGTTGTCCTCTAAAATATTGATCGAAACCAGGTCTAATGGACTGTTTCAGTGTGGTACCACATTACTACGTGATCCAATCCAGAAAAAGCCCAGGATCCAGCCGTGAAGTATGAGAAATATGCGAAAGTATGAGCCTGACGAGGGCAAATCCTAGACCTAACCCAGACCTAACATGCGTTTTCCTCTAAAATATTTATCAAGACCAGGATTAATTGACTGTTTCAGTGTGGCATCACATTACTACGTGGTCCAAACCAGTGGAAGCCCAGGATCTGGCCAACAAGAATGAGAAATATGCGAAAGTATGAGCCTGACGAGAGCAAATTCCAGACCTGACCTAGACCTAACATGGGTTATCCTCAAAAATATTGACCGAAACCAGGTTTAGTGGACTGTTTCAGTGTGGTACCACATTACTGCGAGATCCAAACCAGACAAAACCCAGGATCTGTACAACAAGTATGTGAAAAACGCGAAAGTATGAGCCGGATGAGGGCAAATCCCCGACCAATCCCCGACATAACTTGCGTTATCCTCTAAAATATTGATCGAAACCGGGTTTAATTGACTGTTTCAGTGTGTTACCACTTTACTACGTGATCCAAAGTAGCAAGAACCCTCGATCAGGTCAACATGTATGTTCAAACTGCGAAAGTATGACCCTGATTAGGGCAAATCCCAGGCCTAACCTGGACCTAACTTGCGTTATCCTATAAAATATTGATCGAAACCAGGTTCAATGGACTGTTTCAGTGTTGTGCCACATTACTGCGTGACCCAAACCAGGAAATGTCCAGGATCTGTACAACAAGTATGTGAAAAACGCGAAAGTATGAGCCTGATCAGGGCAAATCCCAGACGTATCCCAGACCTAACATGCGTTGTCCTCTAAAATATTTATCAAGACCAGGTTTAATGGTTTGTTTCAGTGTGGTACCACATTACAACGTGATCGAGACCAGGAAAAACCCAGGATCTGTTCTAGAAGTATGTGAAGAATGCGAAAGCATGAGACTGATGCGGGCAAATCCTAGACCTAACCTAGACATAACATGCGTTATCCTCTAAAATATTGATCGACACCAGGTTTAATCGACTGTTTCAGTGTGGTACCACATTACTACGTTATGCAAACCAGAGAAAGCCCAGAATCTGGCCATCAAGTATGAGAAATATGCGAAAGTACGAGCCTGATGAGAGCAAATCCCAGACCTATCCCAGACCTAACTTGCGTTATCCTCTAAAATATTGATCGAAACCAGGTTTAATTGACTGTTTCAGTTTGGTACCACTTTACTACGTGATCCAAAGTAGAAAAAACCCTCGATCAAGTCAACATGTATGTCAAAACTGCGAAAGTATGACCCTGATTAGGGCAAATCCCAGGCCTAACCTAGATCTAACACGCGTTATCCTTTAAAATCTTGATCGAAACCAGGTTTAATGGACTTTTTCAGTATGGTACCACATTACTATGTGATCCAAACCAGAAAAAACCCAGGATCCGATCAACAAGTATGTGAAAAACGCGAAGGTATGAGACTGATGAGGGCAAATCCCAGACCTATCCCAGACATAACTTGCGTTATCCGCTAATATATTGATCCAAACCAGGTTCAATGGTCTGCTTCAGTGTGGTACCACTTTACTACCTGATCCAAAGCAGAAAAAACCCTCGATCAGGTCAACATGTATGTTAAAACGGCGAATGTATGGCCCTGATGAGGGCAAATCCCAGGCCTAACCTAGACCAAACATGCGTCATCCTCTAAAATATTTATCAAGACCAGGTTTACTTGAATGTTTCAGTGCAGTACCACATTACTACGTGATCCCAACCAGGAAAAACCCCGGATCCGTTCAACAAGTATGTGAAGAATGCGAAAGTATGAGTCTGGTGAGTGAAAATCCCAGGACTAACCTAGACCTAACATGCGTTATCCTCGAAAATATTGATCGAAACCAGGTTTAATCGACAGTTTCAGTGTGGTAGCACATTACTACGTGATCCGAACCAGAAAAAAACCCGGGATCTGTTCAACAAGTATGTGAAAAATGTGAATGTATGACCCTGATGGGGGCAAATCCCAGACCTATCCCAGGCCTAACATGCGTTATCCTCTAAAATATTTATCAAGACCAGGTTTAATTGAATGTTTCAGTGTGGTACCACATTACTACGTGATCCAAACCAGAAAAAACCCAGGATCCGTTCAACAAGTATGTGATGAATGCGAAAGTATGAGTCTGGTGAGTGAAAATCCCACGCCTAACCTAGACCTAGCATGCGTTATCCTCTAAAATATTGATCGAAACCAGGTTTAATCGACCGTTTCAGTGTGGCAGCACATTACTACGTTATCCGAACCAGAAAAAGCCAGAGATCTGTTCAACAAGATTGTGAAAAACGCGAAAATATGACCCTGATCAGGGCAAATCCCAGACCTTTCCCAGACCTAACTTGCGTTATCCTATATAATATTGGTCGAAACCAGGTATAGTTGACTGTTTCAGTGTGGTACCACTTTGCTACGTGATCCAAAGCAGAAAAAACTATCAGGTCAACAAGTATGTGAAAAACGCGAAAGTATGAGCCTGATGAGGGCAAATCCCAGACCTATCCCAGACGTAACTTGCGTTATCCTCTAAAATATTGATCGAAACCGGGTTTAATTGACTGTTTCAGTGTGTTACCACTTTACTACGTGATCCAAAGTAGATTAAAACCCTCGATCAGGTCAACATGTATGTTCAGACTGCGAAAGTATGACCCCGATTAGGGCAAATCCCAGGCCTAACCTATACCTAACATGCGTTATCCTTTAAAATCTTGATCGAAACCAGGTTTAATGGACTGTTTCAGTGTGGTACCACATTACTACGTGATCCAAACCAGAAAAAACCCAGGATCCGATCAACAAGTATGTGAATAACGCGAAAGTATGAGACTGATGAGGGCAAATCCCAGACCTATCCCAGACATAACTTGCGTTATCCTCTAATATATTGATCCAAACCAGGTTTAATTGACTGTTTTAGTGTGGTACCACTTTACTACCTGATCCAATGCTGAAGAAACCCTCGATCAGGTCAACATGTATGTTAAAACTGCGAATGTATGACCCTGATGGGGGCAAATCCCAGGCCTAACCTAGACCTAACATGCGTTATCCTCTAAAATATTGATCGAAACCAGGTTTAATGGTCTGCTTCAGTGTGGTACCACATTACTACGTGATCGAAACCAGAAAAAAACCCAGGATCTGTTCAAGAAGTATGTGAAGAATGCGAAAGTATGAGACTGATGAGGGCAAATCCTAGACCTAACCTAGACCTAACTTGCGTTGTCCTCTAAAATATTGATGGAATCCAGGGTTTAATCGACTGTTTCAGTGAGGTAACACTTTACAACGTGATTCAAGCCAGAAAAAGCCAGGGATCTGTTCAACAAGTATGTGAAAAATGCGAAGGTATGACCCTGATGAGGGCAAATCCCAGACCTATCCCAGACATAAATTGCGTTATCCTCTAAAATATTGATCGAAACCAGGTTTAATGGACTGTTTCAGTGTGGTACCACATTACTACGTGATCCAAATCAGAAAGAGCCAGGGATCTGTTCAACAAGTAAGTGAAAAATGCGGAAGTATAACCCTGATGAGGGCAAATCCCCGACCAATCCCAGACATAACGTGCGTTATCCTCTAAAATATTGATCGAAACCGGGTTTAATTGACTGTTTCAGTGTGTTACCACTTTACTACGTGATCCAAAGTAGATTAAAACCCTCGATCAGGTCAACATGTATGTTCAGACTGCGAAAGTATGACCCCGATTAGGGCAAATCCCAGGCCTAACCTATACCTAACATGCGTTATCCTTTAAAATCTTGATCGAAACCAGGTTTAATGGACTGTTTCAGTGTGGTACCACATTACTACGTGATCCAAACCAGAAAAAACCCAGGATCCGATCAACAAGTATGTGAAAAACGCGAAAGTATGAGACTGATGAGGGCAAATCCCAGACCTATCCCAGACATAACTTGCGTTATCCTCTAATATATTGATCCAAACCAGGTTTAATTGACTGTTTTAGTGTGGTACCACTTTACTACCTGATCCAGTGCAGAAGAAACCCTCGATCAGGTCAACATGTATGTTAAAACTGCGAATGTATGACCCTGATGAGGGCAAATCCCAGGCCTAACCTAGACCTAACATGCGTTATCCTCTAAAATATTGATCGAAACCAGGTTTAATGGTCTGCTTCAGTGTGGTACCACATTACTACGTGATCGGAACCAGAAAAAAACCCAGGATCTGTTCAAGAAGTATGTGAAGAATGCGAAAGTATCAGACTGATGAGGGCAAATCCTAGACCTAACCTAGACCTAACTTGCGTTGTCCTCTAAAATATTGATGGAATCCAGGGTTTAATCGACTGTTTCAGTGTGGTACCACATTACTACGTGATCCAAACCAGAAAAAACCCAGGATCCGATCAACAAGTATGTGAAAAACGCGAAAGTATGAGACTGATGAGGGCAAATTCCAGACCTATCCCAGACATAAATTGCGTTATCCTCTAAAATATTGATCGAAACCAGGTTTAATGGACTGTTTCAGTGTGGTACCACATTACTACGTGATCCAAAGTAGATTAAAACCCTCGATCAGGTCAACATGTATGTTAAAACTGCGAAAGAATGACCCTGATGCGGGCAAATCCCAGACTTAACCTAGACCTAACATGTGTTATCCTCTAAAATATTGATCGAAACCAGGTTTAATCGACTGTTTCAGTGTGGTACCACATTACTACGTGATCCTAACCAGAGAAAACCCAGGATCTGTTCAACAAGTATGTGAAAAACGCGAATGACTGAGCCTGATGAGGGCAAATCCCAGAACTAACCCAGACATAACTTCCGTTATCCTCTAAAATATTTATCAAGACCAGGATTAATTGACTGTTTCAGTGTGGTAGCACATTACTACGTTATCCAAACCAGAAGAAGCCAGAGATCTGTTCAACAAGTATGTGAAAAACGCGAAAATATGAACCTGATCATGGCAAATCCCAGACCTACCCAGACCTAACTTGCGTCATCCTCTATAATATTGATCGAAACCAGGTATAGTTGACTGTTTCAGTGTGGTACCACTTTGCTACGTGATCCAATCCAGAAAAAACCCAGGATATGTTCAACAAGTATGTGAAACATGCGAAAGTATGACCCTGATGAGGGCAAATCCCAGACCTATCCCAGACCTAACTTGCGTTATCCTATAAAATATAGATCGAAACCAGGCTTAATTGACTGTTTTAGTGTGGTACCACTTTACTACGTGATCCAAAGCAGGAAAAACCCACGATCAGGTCAACATGTATGTTAAAACTGCGAATGTATGACCCTGATGAGGGCAAATCCCAGGCCTTACCTAGACCTAACATGCGTTATCCTCAAAGATATTGATCACAACCAGGTTTAATGGACAGTTTCAGTGTGGTACCACATTACTACGTGATCCAAACCAGAAAAAACCCAGGATCCGTTCAACAAGTATGTGAAAAACGCGAAAGTATGAGACTGATGAGGGCAAATCCCACACCTATCCCAGACATAACTTGCGTTATCCTCTAAGATATTGATCGAAACCAGGTTTAATGGACTGTTTCAGTGTGGTACCACATTACTACGTGATCCAAACCAGAGAAAACCCAGGATCTGTTCAACAAGTATGTGAAAAACGCGAATGACTGAGCCTGATGAGGGCAAATCCCAGAACTAACCCAGACATAACTTGCGTTATCCTCTAAAATATTTATCAAGACCAGGATTAATAGACTGTTTCAGTGTGGCATCACATTACTACGTGATCCAAACCTGTGGAAGCCCAGGATCTGGCCAACAAGAATGAGAAGTATGCGAAAGTCTGAGCCTGATGAGGGCAAATCCCAGAACTAACCCAGACATAACTTGCGTTATCCTCTAAAATATTGAGAGAAACCAGGTTTAATCGACAGTTTCAGTGTGGTAGCACATTACTACGTTATCCGAACCAGAAACAGCCAGCGATCTGTTCAACAAGTATGTGAAAAACGCGAAAATATGAACCTGATCATGGCAAATCCCAGACCTATCCCAGACCTAACTTGCGTCATCCTCTATAATATTGATCGAAACCAGGTATTGTTGACTGTTTCAGTGTGGTACCACTTTGCTACGTGATCCAAAGCAGAAAAAACTATCGATCAGGTCAACAAGTATGTGAAAAACGCGAAAGTATGAGGCTGATGAGAGCAAATCCCAGACCTATCCCAGACAAAACGTGCGTTATCCTCTACAATATTGATCGAAACCAGGTTTAATCGACTGTTTCAGTGTGGTACCACATTACTACGTGATCCAAACCAGTGGAAGCCCAGGATCTGGCCAACAAGAATCAGAAATATGAGAAAGTACGGTCCTGACGAGAGCAAATCCCAGACCTAACCTGGACCTAACATGTGTTATCCTCAAAAATACTGACCGAAACCAGGTTTAGTGGACTGTTTCAGTGTGGTACCACATTACTGCGTGATCCAAACCAGAAAAAACCCAGGGTATGTTCAACAAGTATGTGAAACATGCGAAAGTATGACCCTGATGAGGGCAAATCCCAGACCTATCCCAGACCTAACTTGCGTTGTCCTCTAAAATATTGATGGAAACCAGGTTTATTGGACTGTTTCAGTGTGGTACCACATTACTACGTGATCCAAACCAGAAAAAACCGAGGTTCTGTTCAACAAGTATGTGAAAAACGCGAAAGCATGAGCCTGATGAGGGCAAATCCCAGACCTATCCCAGACATAACATGCGCGATCCTCTAAAATATTGATCGAAACCAGGTTTAATCGACTGTTTCAGTGTGGTAACACTCTACAACGTGATCCAAACCAGAAAAAGCCAGGGATCTGTTCAACAAGTATGTGAAAAATGCGAATATGTGACCCTGATGAGTGCAAATCCCAGACCTATCCCAGACCTAACTTGCGTTATCCTATAAAATATTGATCGAAACCAGGTTCAATGGACTGTTTCAGTGTGGTACCACATTACTGCGTGATCCAAACCAGGAAAAAACCAGGATCTGTTCAAGAAGTATGTGAAAAATGCGAAAGTATGACCCTGATGAGGGCAAATCCCAGACCTATCCCAGACCCAACTTGCGTTATCCTATAAAATATAGATCGAAACCAGGTTTAATTGACTGTTTCAGTGTGGTAACACTTTGCTACGTGATCCAATCCAGAAAAAACCCAGATCCAGCCATGAAGTATGAGAAATATGCGAAAGTATGAGCCTGACGAGGGCAAATCCCAGACCAATCCCAGACATAACTTGCGTTATCCTCTAAAATATTGATCGAAACCAGGTTTAATGGTCTGCTTCAGTGTGGTACCACATTACTACGTGATCGGAACCAGAAAAAAACCCAGGATCTGTTCAAGAAGTATGTGAAGAATGCGAAAGTATCAGACTGATGAGGGCAAATCCTAGACCTAACCTAGACCTAACTTGCGTTGTCCTCTAAAATATTGATGGAATCCAGGGTTTAATCGACTGTTTCAGTGTGGTACCACATTACTACGTGATCCAAACCAGAAAAAACCCAGGATCCGATCAACAAGTATGTGAAAAACGCGAAAGTATGAGACTGATGAGGGCAAATTCCAGACCTATCCCAGACATAAATTGCGTTATCCTCTAAAATATTGATCGAAACCAGGTTTAATGGACTGTTTCAGTGTGGTACCACATTACTACGTGATCCAAAGTAGATTAAAACCCTCGATCAGGTCAACATGTATGTTAAAACTGCGAAAGAATGACCCTGATGCGGGCAAATCCCAGACTTAACCTAGACCTAACATGTGTTATCCTCTAAAATATTGATCGAAACCAGGTTTAATCGACTGTTTCAGTGTGGTACCACATTACTACGTGATCCTAACCAGAGAAAACCCAGGATCTGTTCAACAAGTATGTGAAAAACGCGAATGACTGAGCCTGATGAGGGCAAATCCCAGAACTAACCCAGACATAACTTCCGTTATCCTCTAAAATATTTATCAAGACCAGGATTAATTGACTGTTTCAGTGTGGTAGCACATTACTACGTTATCCAAACCAGAAGAAGCCAGAGATCTGTTCAACAAGTATGTGAAAAACGCGAAAATATGAACCTGATCATGGCAAATCCCAGACCTATCCCAGACATAACTTGCGTTATCCTCTAAAACATTGACCGAAACCAGGTTTAATTGACTGTTTCAGTGTGGTACCACTATACTACGTGATCCAATCCAGAAAAAACCCAGATCCAGCCATGAAGTATGAGAAATATGCGAAAGTATGAGCCTGACGAGGGCAAATCCTAGACCTAACCTAGACCTAACATGCGTTATCCTCTAAAATATTGATCGAAACCAGGTTTAATGGACTGTTTCAGTGTGGTGCCACATTACTACGTGATGCAATCCAGAAATAGCCCAGGATCTAGCCATGAAGTATAAGAAATATGCGAAAGTATGACCCTGATGAGGGCAAATCCCAGACCTATCCCAGACCTAACATGCGTTATCCTCAAAAATATTGACCGAAACCAGGTTTAGTGGACTGTTTCAGTGTGGTACCACATTACTGCGTGATCCAGACCAGAAAAAAACCAGGATCTGTTCAACAAGTATGTGAAAAACGCGAAAGTATGACCCTGATGAGGGCAAATCCCAGACCTAACCTTGACCTATCATGCGTTATCCTCTAAAATAATGATCGAAACCGGGTTTAGTGGACTGTTTCAGTGTGGTACCACATTACTGCGTGATCCAAACCAGAAAAAAACCGGGATCTGTTCAACAAGTATGTGAAAAATGCGAAAGTATGACCCTGATGAGGGCAAATCCCAGACCTATCCCAGACCTAACATGCGTTATCCTCAAAAATATTGACCGAAACCAGGTTTAGTGGACTGTTTCAGTGTGGTACCACATTACTGCGTGACCCAGACCAGAAAAAAACCAGGATCTGTTCAACAAGTATGTGAAAAACGCGAAAGTATGACCCTGATGAGGGCAAATCCCAGACCTAACCTTGACCTAACATGCGTTATCCTCTAAAATATTGATCGGAACCGGGTTTAATTGGCTGTGTCAGTGTGTTACCACTTTACTACGTGATCCAAAGTAGAAAAAACCCTCGATCAGGTCAACATGTATGTTCAAACTGCGAAAGTATGACCCTGATGAGGGCAAATCCCAGACCTATCCCAGAAATAACATGCGTTATCCTCTAAAATATTTATCAGGACCAGGTTTAATTGAAAGTTTCAGTGTGGTACCACATTACTACGTAATCCAAACCAGAAAAAACCCAGGATCCATTCAAGAAGTTTGTGAAGAATGCGAAAGTATGAGTCTGGTGAGTGAAAATCCCAGACCTATCCCAGACATAACATGCGTTATCCTCTAAAATATTGATCGAAACCAGGTTTAATGGACTGTTTCAGTGTGGTACCACATTGCTACGTGATCCAAAGCAGACAAAACCATCGATCAGGTCAACATGTATGTTAAAACTGCGAAAGTATGATCCTGATAAGGGTTAATCCCAGACCTATCCCACACCTAACTTGCGTTAACCTCTAAAATATTGATAAAAACCAAGTTTAATTGACTGTTTAAGTGTGGTACCACTTTACTACGTGATCCAAAGCAGAAAAAAACCCAGGATCTGTTCAACAAGTATGTGAAGTATGCGAAAGTATGAGTCTGATGAGGGCAAATCCCAGACCTATCCCAGAAATAACATGCGATATCCTCTAAAATATTTATCAGGACCAGGTTTAATTGAAAGTTTCAGTGTGGTACCACATTACTACGTAATCCAAACCTGAAAAAACCCAGGATCCGTTCAAGAAGTTTGTGAAGAATGCGAAAGTATGAGTCTGGTGAGTGAAAATCCCAGACCTATCCCAGACATAACATGCGTTATCCTCTAAAATATTTATCAAGACCAGGTTTAATTGAATGTTTCAGTGTGGTACCACATTACTACGTACTCCAAACCAGAAAAAACCCAGGATCCGTTCAAGAAGTTTGTGAAGAATGCGAAAGTATGAGTCTGGTGAGTGAAAATCCCAGGCCTAACCTAAACCTAACATGCGTTATCCTCAAAAATATTGTTCTAAACCAGGTTTAATCGACCGTTTCAGTGTGGTAGCACATTACTACGTGATTCGAACCAGAAAAAAACCCAGGATCTGTTCAACAAGTATGTGAAGTATGCGAAAGTATGAGTCTGATGAGGGCATATCTCTGGCCTAACCTAGACATAACATGCATTATCCTCTAGAATATTGATCGAAACCAGGTTTAGTGGACTGTTTCAGTGTGGTACCACATTACTACGTGATCTAAACCAGAAAAAACCCAGGATCTGTTCAACAAGTATGTGAAAAACGCGAAAGTATGAGCCTGATGAGGGCAAATCCCCGGCCTATCCCAGACTTAACTTGCGTTATCCTCTAAAATATTGATCGAAACCAGGTTTAATGGTCTGTTTCAGTGTGGTACCACTTTGCTACGTGATCCAAAGCAGAAAAAACCATCGATCAGGTCATCATGTATGTTAAATCTGCGAAAGAATGACCCTGATGAGGGCAAATCCCAGACCTAACCTAGACCTAACATGTGTTATCCTATAAAATATAGATCGAAACCACGCTTAATTGACTGTTTTAGTGTGGTACCACTTTACTACGTGATCCAAAGCAGGAAAAACCCACGATCAGGTCAACATGTATGTTAAAACTGCGAATGTATGACCCGGATGAGGGCAAATCCCAGGCCTTACCTAGACCTAACATGCGTTATCCTCAAAGATATTGATCGAAACCAGGTTTAATGGACAGTTTCAGTGTGGTACCACATTACTACGTGATCCAAACCAGAAAAAACCCAGGATCCGTTCAACAAGTATGTGAAAAACGCGAAAGTATGAGACTGATGAGGGCAAATCCCACACCTATCCCAGACATAACTTGCGTTATCCTCTAAGATATTGATCGAAACCAGGTTTAATGGACTGTTTCAGTGTGGTACCACATTACTACGTGATCCAAACCAGTGGAAGCCCAGGATCTGGCCAACAAGAATCAGAAATATGAGAAAGTACGGTCCTGACGAGAGCAAATCCCAGACCTAACCTGGACGTAACATGTGTTATCCTCAAAAATATTGACCGAAACCAGGTTTAGTGGACTGTTTCAGTGTGGTACCACATTACTGCGTGATCCAAACCAGAAAAAACCCAGGGTATGTTCAACAAGTATGTGAAACATGCGAAAGTATGACCCTGATGAGGGCAAATCCCACACCTATCCCAGACCTAACTTGCGTTGTCCTCTAAAATATTGATGGAAACCAGGTTTATTGGACTGTTTCAGTGTGGTACCACATTACTACGTGATCCAAACCAGTGGAAGCCCAGGATCTGGCCAACAAGAATCAGAAATATGAGAAAGTACGGTCCTGACGAGAGCAAATCCCAGACCTAACCTGGACCTAACATGTGTTATCCTCAAAAATATTTATCAAGACCAGGATTAATAGACTGTTTCAGTGTGGCATCACATTACTACGTGATCCAAACCTGTGGAAGCCCAGGATATGGCCAACAAGAATGAGAAGTATGCGAAAGTCTGAGCCTGATGAGGGCAAATCCCAGACCTATCCCAGACCTAACTTGCGTCATCCTCTATAATATTGATCGAAACCAGGTATAGTTGACTGTTTCAGTGTGGTACCACTTTGCTACGTGATCCAAAGCAGAAAAAGCCAGAGATCTGTTCAACAAGTATGTGAAAAACGCGAAAATATGAACCTGATGAGGGCAAATCCCAGACCTATCCCAGACATAACATGCGCGATCCTCTAAAATATTGATCGAAACCAGGTTTAATCGACTGTTTCAGTGTGGTAACACTCTACAACGTCATCCAAACCAGAAAAAGCCAGGGATCTGTTCAACAAGTATGTGAAAAATGCGAATATGTGACCCTGATGAGTGCAAATCCCAGACCTATCCCAGACCTAACTTGCGTTATCCTATAAAATATTGATCGAAACCAGGTTCAATGGACTGTTTCAGTGTGGTACCACATTACTGCGTGATCCAAACCAGGAAAAAACCAGGATCTGTTCAACAAGTATGTGAAAAATGCGAAAGTATGACCCTGATGAGGGCAAATCCCAGACCTATCCCAGACCCAACTTGCGTTATCCTATAAAATATAGATCGAAACCAGGTTTGATTGACTGTTTCAGTGTGGTACCACTATACTACGTGATCCAATCCAGAAATAGCCCAGGATCTAGCCATGAAGTATGAGAAATATGCGAAAGTATGAGCCTGACGAGGGCAAATCCCAGACCTATCCCAGAAATAACATGCGATATCCTCTAAAATATTTATCAGGACCAGGTTTAATTGAAAGTTTCAGTGTGGTACCACATTACTACGTAATCCAAACCTGAAAAAACCCAGGATCCGTTCAAGAAGTTTGTGAAGAATGCGAAAGTATGAGTCTGGTGAGTGAAAATCCCAGACCTATCCCAGACATAACATGCGTTATCCTCTAAAATATTTATCAAGACCAGGTTTAATTGAATGTTTCAGTGTGGTACCACATTACTACGTACTCCAAACCAGAAAAAACCCAGGATCCGTTCAAGAAGTTTGTGAAGAATGCGAAAGTATGAGTCTGGTGAGTGAAAATCCCAGGCCTAACCTAAACCTAACAGGCGTTATCCTCAAAAATATTGTTCTAAACCAGGTTTAATCGACCGTTTCAGTGTGGTAGCACATTACTACGTGATTCGAACCAGAAAAAAACCCAGGATCTGTTCAACAAGTATGTGAAGTATGCGAAAGTATGAGTCTGATGAGGGCATATCTCTGGCCTAACCTAGACATAACATGCATTATCCTCTAGAATATTGATCGAAACCAGGTTTAGTGGACTGTTTCAGTGTGGTACCACATTACTACGTGATCCAAACCAGAAAAAACCCAGGATCTGTTCAACAAGTATGTGAAAAACGCGAAAGTATGAGCCTGATGAGGGCAAATCCCCGGCCTATCCCAGACTTAACTTGCGTTATCCTCTAAAATATTGATCGAAACCAGGTTTAATGGTCTGTTTCAGTGTGGTACCACTTTGCTACGTGATCCAAAGCAGAAAAAACCATCGATCAGGCCATCATGTATGTTAAATCTGCGAAAGAATGACCCTGATGAGGGCAAATCCCAGACCTAACCTAGACCTAACATGTGTTATCCTATAAAATATAGATCGAAACCACGCTTAATTGACTGTTTTAGTGTGGTACCACTTTACTACGTGATCCAAAGCAGGAAAAACCCACGATCAGGTCAACATGTATGTTAAAACTGCGAATGTATGACCCTGATGAGGGCAAATCCCAGGCCTTACCTAGACCTAACATGCGTTATCCTCAAAGATATTGATCGAAACCAGGTTTAATGGACAGTTTCAGTGTGGTACCACATTACTACGTGATCCAAACCAGAAAAAACCCAGGATCCGTTCAACAAGTATGTGAAAAACGCGAAAGTATGAGACTGATGAGGGCAAATCCCACACCTATCCCAGACATAACTTGCGTTATCCTCTAAGATATTGATCGAAACCAGGTTTAATGGACTGTTTCAGTGTGGTACCACATTACTACGTGATCCAAACCAGTGGAAGCCCAGGATCTGGCCAACAAGAATCAGAAATATGAGAAAGTACGGTCCTGACGAGAGCAAATCCCAGACCTAACCTGGACGTAACATGTGTTATCCTCAAAAATATTGACCGAAACCAGGTTTAGTGGACTGTTTCAGTGTGGTACCACATTACTGCGTGATCCAAACCAGAAAAAACCCAGGGTATGTTCAACAAGTATGTGAAACATGCGAAAGTATGACCCTGATGAGGGCAAATCCCACACCTATCCCAGACCTAACTTGCGTTGTCCTCTAAAATATTGATGGAAACCAGGTTTATTGGACTGTTTCAGTGTGGTACCACATTACTACGTGATCCAAACCAGTGGAAGCCCAGGATCTGGCCAACAAGAATCAGAAATATGAGAAAGTACGGTCCTGACGAGAGCAAATCCCAGACCTAACCTGGACCTAACATGTGTTATCCTCAAAAATATTTATCAAGACCAGGATTAATAGACTGTTTCAGTGTGGCATCACATTACTACGTGATCCAAACCTGTGGAAGCCCAGGATATGGCCAACAAGAATGAGAAGTATGCGAAAGTCTGAGCCTGATGAGGGCAAATCCCAGACCTATCCCAGACCTAACTTGCGTCATCCTCTATAATATTGATCGAAACCAGGTATAGTTGACTGTTTCAGTGTGGTACCACTTTGCTACGTGATCCAAAGCAGAAAAAGCCAGAGATCTGTTCAACAAGTATGTGAAAAACGCGAAAATATGAACCTGATGAGGGCATATCCCAGACCTATCCCAGACATAACATGCGCGATCCTCTAAAATATTGATCGAAACCAGGTTTAATCGACTGTTTCAGTGTGGTAACACTCTACAACGTCATCCAAACCAGAAAAAGCCAGGGATCTGTTCAACAAGTATGTGAAAAATGCGAATATGTGACCCTGATGAGTGCAAATCCCAGACCTATCCCAGACCTAACTTGCGTTATCCTATAAAATATTGATCGAAACCAGGTTCAATGGACTGTTTCAGTGTGGTACCACATTACTGCGTGATCCAAACCAGGAAAAAACCAGGATCTGTTCAACAAGTATGTGAAAAATGCGAAAGTATGACCCTGATGAGGGCAAATCCCAGACCTATCCCAGACCCAACTTGCGTTATCCTATAAAATATAGATCGAAACCAGGTTTAATTGACTGTTTCAGTGTGGTACCACTATACTACGTGATCCAATCCAGAAATAGCCCAGGATCTAGCCATGAAGTATGAGAAATATGCGAAAGTATGAGCCTGACGAGGGCAAATCCTAGACCTAACCCAGACCTAACATGCGTTATCCTCTAAAATATCGATCGAAACAAGGTTTAATTGACTGTTTCAGCGTGGCACCACATTACTACGTGATCCAATCCAGAAATAGCCCAGCATCTAGCCATGAAGTATGAGAAATATGCGAAAGAATGAGCCTCATGAGGGCAAATTCCAGACCTATCCCAGACCTAACTTGTATTATCCTCTAAAATATTGATAGAAACCAGGTTTAATCGACTGTTTCAGTGTGGTACCACATTACTACGTGATCCAAACCAGAAAAAACCCAGGATCAGTTCAACAAGTATGTGAAAAACGTGAAAGTATGAGCCTGATGAGGGCGAATCACAGACCTATCCCAGACCTAACTTGCGTTATCCTCTAAAATATTGATCGAAACAAGGTTTAATTGACTGTTTCAGCGTGGCACCACATTACTACGTGATACAATCCAGAAACAGCACAGGATCTAGCCATGAAGTATGAGAAATATGCGAAAGTATGAGCCTGATGAGGGCGAATCCCAGACCTATCCCAGACTTAACTTGCGTTATCCTCTAAAATATTGATCGAAACCAGGTTTAATTGACTGTTTCAGTGTGGTACCACATTACTACGTGATCCAATCCAGAAATAGCCCAGGTTCTAGCCATGAAGTATGAGAAATATGCGAAAGTATGAGCCTGATGACGGCAAATCCTAGACGTAACCCAGACCTAACATGCGTTATCCTCTAAAATAATGATCGAAACCAGGTTTAATTGAATGTTTCAGTGTGGCACCTCACTACTTCGTGATCCAAACCAGAAAAAACCCAGGATCTGTTCAACAAGTATGCGAAGAATGCGAAAGTATGAGTCTGATGAGTGAGAATCCCCGGCCTAACCTAGACCTAACATGCGTTATCCTCAAAAATATTGATCGAAACCAGGTTTAATCGACTGTTTCAGTGTGGTACCACACTACTACGTGACCCAAACCGGAAAAAACCCAGGATCTGTTCAACAAGTATGTGATGAATGCGAAAGTATGAGTCTGATAAGTTAAAATCCCAGGCCTAACCTAGACCTAACATGCGTTATCCTCAAAAATATTGATCGAAACCTGGTTTAATCGACTGTTACAGTGTGGTACCACATTACTATGTGATCCGAACCAGAAAATAACCCAGGATCTGTTCAACGTGTATGTGAAGTTTGCGAAAGTATGAGTCTGATGAGGGCAAATCCCAGACCTATCCCAGACCTAACATGCGTTATCCTCTAAAATATTTATCAAGACCAGGTTTAATTGAATGTTTCAGTGTGGTACCACACTACAACGTGACCCAAACCGGAAAAAACCCAGGATCTGTTCAACAAGTATGTGAAGAATGCGAAAGTATGAGTCTGATAAGTTAAAATCCCAGGCCTAACCTAGACCTAACATGCGTTCTCCTCAAAAATATTGATCGAAACCTGGTTAAATCGACTGTTACAGTGTGGTACCACATTACTATGTGATCCAAACCAGAAAATAACCCAGGATCTGTTCAACGAGTATGTGAAGTTTGCGAAAGTCTGAGTCTGATGAGGGCAAATCCCAGACCTATCCCAGACCTAACATGCGTTATCCTCTAAAATATTTATCAAGACCTGGCTTAATCGACTGTTTTAGTGTGGTGCCACATTACTAGGTGACCCAAACTAGAAAAAACACAGGTTCTGTTTAACAATTATGTGAAACTCGCGAAAGTATGAGCCTGATGAGGGCAAATCCCAAACTTATCCAAGACCTAACTTGCGTTATCCTCTAAAATATTGATCGAAACCAGGTTTAATTGTCTGTTTTAGTGTGGTACCACATTACTACGTGATCCAATCCAGAAATAGCCCAGGATCTAGCCATGAAGTATGAGAAATATGCGAAAGTATGAGCCTGACGAGGGCAAATCCTAGACCTAACCCAGACCTAACATGCGTTATCCTCTAAAATATTTATCAAGACCAGGTTTAATTGATTGTTTCAGTGTGGTACCACATTACTATGTGATCCAAACCAGAAAATAACCCAGGATCTGTTCAACGAGTATGTGAAGTGTGCGAAAGTTTGAGTCTGATGAGGGCAAATCCCAGACCAATCCCAGACCTAACTTGCGTTATCCTCTAAAATATTGATCGAAACCAGGTTTAATTGACTGTTTCAGTGTGGTACCACATTACTAGGTGATCCAATCCAGAAATAGCCCAGGATCTAGCCATGAAGTATGAGAAATATGCGAAAGTATGAGCCTGACGAGGGCAAATCCTAGACCTAACCCAGACCTAACATGCGTTATCCTCTAAAATATTTATCAAGACCAGGTTTAATTGATTGTTTCAGTGTGGTCCCACATTACTACGTGATCCAAACCAGAAAAAACCCAGGATCTAGCCATCAGGTATGGGAAATATGCGAAAGAATGAGCCTGATGAGAGCAAATCCCAGACCTAACCTAGACATAACATGAATTATTCTCTAAAATATTGATCAAAACCAGGTTTAATTGACTGTTTCAGTGTGGTACCGCATTACCACGTGATCCAATCCAGAAAGAGCCCAGGATCCAGCCATGAAGTATGAGAAATATGCGGAAGTATGAGCCTGATGGGGGCAAATCCTAGATCTAACCCAGACCTAACAAGTGTTATTCTCTAAAATATTTATCAAGACCAGGTTTAATTGCATGTTTCAGTGTGGTACCACACTACAACGTGACCCAAACCGGAAAAAACCCAGGATCTGTTCAACAAGTATGTGAAGAATGCGAAAGTATGAGTCTGATAAGTTAAAATCCCAGGCCTAACCTAGACCTAACATGCGTTCTCTTCAAAAATATTGATCGAAACCTGGTTAAATCGACTGTTACAGTGTGGTACCACATTACTATGTGATCCAAACCAGAAAATAACCCAGGATCTGTTCAACGAGTATGTGAAGTTTGCGAAAGTCTGAGTCTGATGAGGGCAAATCCCAGACCTATCCCAGACCTAACATGCGTTATCCTCTAAAATATTTATCAAGACCTGGCTTAATCGACTGTTTTAGTGTGGTGCCACATTACTACGTGACCCAAACCAGAAAAAACCCAGGTTCTGTTTAACAATTATGTGAAAATCGCGAAAGTATGAGCCTGATGAGGGCAAATCCCAGACTTATCCAAGACCTAACTTGCGTTATCCTCTAAAATATTGATCGAAACCAGGTTTAATTGTCTGTTTTAGTGTGGTACCACATTACTACGTGATCCAATCCAGAAATAGCCCAGGATCTAGCCATGAAGTATGAGAAATATGCGAAAGTATGAGCCTGACGAGGGCAAATCCTAGACCTTACCCAGACCTAACATGCGTTATCCTCCAAAATATTTATCAAGACGAGGTTTAATTGATTGTTTCAGTGTGGTCCCACATTACTACGTGATCCAAACCAGAAAAAACCCAGGATCTAGCCATCAGGTATGGGAAATATGCGAAAGAATGAGCCTGATGAGAGCAAATCCCAGACCTAACATAGACATAACATGAATTATTCTCTAAAATATTGATCAAAACCAGGTTTAATTGACTGTTTCAGTGTGGTACCGCATTACCACGTGATCCAATCCAGAAATAGCCCAGGATCCAGCCATGAAGTATGAGAAATATGCGAAAGTATGAGCCTGGTGGGGGCAAATCCTAGATCTAACCCAGACCTAACAAGTGTTATTCTCTAAAATATTTATCAAGACCAGGTTTAATTGAATGTTTCAGTGTGGTACCACGTTACTACGTGATCCAAACCAGCAAAAACCCAGGATCCGTTCAACAAGTATGTGAAGAATGCGAAAGTATGAGTCTGATGAGTGAAAATCCCCGGCCTAACCTAGACCTAACATGCGTTATCCTCAAAAATATTGATCGAAACCAGGTTTAATCGACTGTTTCAGTGTGTTACCACATTACTACGTGATCCAATCCAGAAATAGCCCAGGATCTAGTCATGAAGTATGAGAAATATGCGAAAGTATGAGCCTGATGGGGGCGAATCCTAGATCTAACCCAGACCTAACATGCGTTATCCTCTAAAATATTTATCAAGACCTGGCTTAATCGACTGTTTTAGTGTGGTGCCACATTACTACGTGACCCAAACCAGAAAAAACCCAGGTTCTGTTTAACAATTATGTGAAAATCGCGAAAGTATGAGCCTGATGAGGGCAAATCCCAGACTTATCCAAGACCTAACTTGCGTTATCCTCTAAAATATTGATCGAAACCAGGTTTAATTGTCTGTTTTAGTGTGGTACCACATTACTACGTGATCCAATCCAGAAATAGCCCAGGATCTAGCCATGAAGTATGAGAAATATGCGAAAGTATGAGCCTGACGAGGGCAAATCCTAGACCTAACCCAGACCTAACATGCGTTATCCTCTAAAATATTTATCAAGACCAGGTTTAATTGATTGTTTCAGTGTGGTACCACATTACTATGTGATCCAAACCAGAAAATAACCCAGGATCTGTTCAACGAGTATGTGAAGTGTGCGAAAGTTTGAGTCTGATGAGGGCAAATCCCAGACCAATCCCAGACCTAACTTGCGTTATCCTCTAAAATATTGATCGAAACCAGGTTTAATTGACTGTTTCAGTGTGGTACCACATTACTACGTGATCCAATCCAGAAATAGCCCAGGATCTAGCCATGAAGTATGAGAAATATG